>NW_027532015.1:18563792-18679892 GCF_008692635.1 Crocuta crocuta | reverse complement strand
AGAAACCCACAGGCTAAAAATGTAAGGCTTTCTCTGCATCTAGAGGAAAATTTTGTCATTTGAAATAAAATAGCTCTGACTAGTCGGGATAGTCTTCCTGAGTATTTCATTCCTAGGACTGTTAGCATTCTTTCCCAGTGAACTGGAGTGATAGGCACTGGATCCTATTTATAACAGGCAAGATGAGCTATTAAGCTATTTGGTGCTGGGTTAAGAATAAAAGCTTCAAGGGATTGGTTAGAATTTCTGTGTGCCTCTTCTCAGCAAGCGTCCTTTGCCCTTTTGGGGGAGATGTGGCTGTATGTTAGGTTTGTGAGAACCCAACTCAGGAATAGCATGTGATGTGAAAATGGAAACAGTTGGATTGAAACCATACATGGTGAAGTCAAAAAGATACTCTTTCTTGAGCTGTTGCTGAAATATGCTGGGGTTATTTCAGTGCTTGAAGAATAAATAGAACTTGAGGCACCCTGGAGGATAATGGAAAAAGTATGTGACAAGACTCTGAATTTTTCCCAGCTGCATCTCAGCCAGTTATCATTCAGCTTTCACTCTGACTTTAGAAAACATTATTTCAGCTCAGCAGAGTCCGAGCTCTTTGTGAAAATACTCTGCTTGTTTAAAGACATGAGAGGGTCACTGGGTGGCTCAGTCAGTTAAGCATCCAGCTCTTGATCTCAACCGAGGTCATGATCTCACTGTTTGTGGGTTCAAGCCCCACACTGGGCTCTGTGCTGACAGTGCAGAGCCTGCTTGGGATTCTCTCTCTCCCTCTGCCCCTCTGCCACTCATTCTCTCTTTCTCACACACACACACACACACACACACACACACACACACACACACACACTTTCTCTCTCTCTCGATAAATAAATAAAAAATCTGTAAAAAAAAGAATTTTGAGAGAAGTTTCCACCTAACCCTGTATTCTTCACGATTGCTGTGAATCAAAGCACTGAGGCCAAACCAAAGAAACAAAAACAACAACAACAAACTGCCCAAATAAGCACAAGAAGACATTGCAAATGATGTGATAACAAATGATACACGACACTGAGTCATAAGATGTTTGACACCTCAAGTTCTTCTTCAGATGAAGAAAGCAAGACACAGTAATTAAAATAAAGTAATAACTTGACCAGTTATGACAGAACTGCAGTCACTTTTCATGGCTTCCTGTCTCCCTGTCAAAGGGCACCCTTCATTAGGAAATGTGCATCAATAGCAAAACTTACAAATGGAAAGCATGTCTGTAAGGTGTTTGGACAATGCAGTCCATTGGCAGCCTGTAGACCTATTGGGGCTGTGGCTCCGTAGCTGTGTAACAGCCGTAAAGAAGCTACAGCATCTTGGTATTACAAGTATTTAGATTTATCTGGTCTGGTTTCCTCCAGGGAGAATAAAGGAGCTGGATATTTTTAGGTAAGTTTAACCATTCAAACTAAATTCAGGAACTGGTGCTGGGAAAAACAGATGGAGCTACAGGTTTAGGTAGTTAAGAAGGATGATGATCAGAAGAGACATTTCTTCTCGGCATTTTTTTACTTTATTTATTTATGAAGGCTTGATCTCCATGCTTAATGTTCTTGTTGAATTATTTAGGATTTAGTACAATGAGAATCAGTCTGTTTAATATAACCCATTCTTTTAAGCCTGCCTCCATCACTAAACTTAATCTCCTAGCTGAAATTGTATATGAGAAATATACTCGTTCCTCTCTATGAATGTTTATTTAAATTGATACTTTGAGCTCTCCTGTATTTCGGTGAGGGTCTCAGCGTCCCAGAAACACCGCAGTAGAGGAGGGCACTTGTTATCGATAGTGTCTCTTCTTCATGCCAGGACATGACAACAGGGAGAAACTTCTTTTCTGATTCAACACTGCTAAGCCATTAGACCTGCACAAGGAAACAATTTTTGAATATAGAGCAGTTTGTGTTATGAAGCTGAGACTTCAGTCTGAGAGTCTTTCCTAAGCTGTCCATTTTTCTACTTAATACAGCAAAACATGTACAGAATGAAGGAGAAGGAAAATCCAGATCGACCTTTAGGTTATTCAGAGCTTTATCTTAGCAGATTTTTTAGTAGATCGAATGAAATTGTATACATAGAAATTAAAGCTTATCGTAGTGACTTTAAATATTAATTTGAGGAAATCTATCTTAGTTGATAGTGTTAAAATATAGAAATGGATGAATATATGTCAGGAAATTATAATAATGGTACATGTATTGCTTTAGCCATAGACCTGAGTATGTATGTTGACCGTCTCACATGATTTTCTCAACCCTGTAATAGTAACTATTATTATCATTTCCACTTTTTATTTGTGAAAACTGAGGCTTTAGAAAGTCATGCAACTGATAAGTGGCAATGCCGCTGATCTTTATGGTTTTAGAATATATGTTTTTGACCACCAGGTTCTATTACTTGAAATGAAAGCTATACTTCTCATTCTCTCATAAAAACATGTAGCAAATAACTTCATAACTGCTGGTTGCGTGCTAAGCCTCTCAGGTTTGGATTGATTTTGTTGGTTAGGTCTTTTTGTTTTGTTTTGTTTTGATGAAAAATCTTGAAAGATTTAAACTATTCTATGTTTTTTATGAAGAGAGATCAGAACAAAGTAGGCCATCAGCAACTGGCAAGCATCAGTGATTCATGTGAAAGACTATTGTCTTTGGTGATACAATGAGTGCTGGGCTAAGAGCCCAGCGACAGGAATCTGCCATATCCTGGCTTTGAGATTAATGTAAACAATATAACTGGAATACATTATGTACAGGTTTTGTTTTTTAAACCTCTGGTATGCCATGATTCTCTTATAAAACTTTACATCTGAAGATCTGGCATTGTTTATTTAAAAGGCATATGTTGTTTTTTTTCTCACATTTATTTATTTTGAGAGAGAGAGAGACAGAGGACAAGCAGGGGAGGGGCAGAGAGACAGGGAGAGAGAGAATCACAAGTAGGCTTTGCGCTGTCAGCACAGACCCCAACATGGGGCTCAATCCCACAAAACCACAAGATCACGATCTGAGCTGAAATCAAGAGCTGATGGTTTAACCAACAGAGCCACTCAAGTGCTCCTAAAAGGCATATGTAGTTTAGGTCACAGGAAGAAAATAATGGTATCAATATATAATTAAATTCACACTTCCAGAGTACCATATTCCATGGAATCCTTATTTCTCAGAAAAGTAGCGCCAGTGCATTGATTGTAAAATGCCTAAAGTAAAAATGTAGTAATGTGTCATATGAGTCATTCTGGTAACTGTTGTCTGGTAGAAGAAAAGACTTACCTCACAGAGGAAGTATAGATAGTGTGTTGTTTTAGAGCAGAGCTTGTATCTTTCCTCCCAAGTCCTCTCCTAATATGGCAGCCTTAGCACAGGGCTGACGCCATGAGAAGTGTTCAGTACACACTTACCCTGAAGGTGTTCTGCCTCCAGAGAGATGTCATTTTGAACTTCAACCCAATTTTTCTGACTTCACATTCTGCAACTTTTTTTCAGTTTTCGATCATTCTTCTTGTCATCTTGTAGATATAGGAACTGACCAGAGGGCATAAGTTACTTTTCCCTGGTCACCCAGTCACTGGCAAAACCGAAACCAGAGTCTAGATGCACACATCGCTACTAAGTTGCACAGTGATAAAAAGACGCCCTTGACTTTGAAATGGTTTTTTTTTTTTTTTTGACTTTGAAATGTTTTAACAGTATAATGACTTGTATAGATGCAGCACTTGAAACTTAACCTGCATTTCTGGATTCAGTTACTACATGGGACAATTGTAGATATTTTTGTTTATGGACATTGGGTTTTCCTGTTTTTATCCGCACACCCCCTCCCGCCTCCTGCTTTTCATAAGACAATTAATTTGAAATTATAAATATATCATCACTGCTAGAAAATAAGACAGTAGGGTCAATTTATAAATGAAGCTTACCATATTTTATTCTTCTGTATACACACAGAAGCACATGTACAGATTTTCTCCAAACATCAAGATCTTTCCTACGTCTTTAGACCTCAGCCTGCTAAGAATGTTTTAGAATATCTCCTGCTAACATAAAAACAAACAAACAAACAACTGGGAAATTCCTGATTCTTTAGCAAAATGAGAATTTTGTGACAGAGCTAAGTAGGTGGTTTTTCTAGTATCAGTGCTGTGCAATTTTAGCATCAGATGTCACTTTACTTCTCAAGAGATACTCCATTCACCCAGAACAATAGCTTAATGAAGGAGGCTTTCTCCCACAAAGAAAACTCAGAGTATGTTTGCAAATAATGATAATATTAGGTGTATGTTGTAGTGGATACCACTCCCTGAGAATTCCACATGCATTTCATTTTTAGGACGGGAAATTTCTATTTAGTCTATGACGTGGTGTGTGAATGTGAGCCAGTTTCTTATTCAGAAGCTGATGATGGCATATTTTTTCTATCTTGATTATTTTCTTGGGATTTCTGGACATCCTGTTTAGGCGCCTGCTGCTGGCAGGTGAGTCTCGTCAACATCCAAACGATGCAGGGATTTAGATGCTCTGTAAATGCCTGCCTTGGAAGGTTAGGGTAACTTTCCTCTTTCGCAAATATCCACCAGGGCACAAGACCACAAAAACATATGCCTAGCCTTTGGAGAGAGTTCTGTAGAATATTTATCCCTAAAGAGATTCCTGCCACATTTCCCTCAAGCCTTTTTAAAAATATGAATTTCTTTTCACACCTAGATTGATTTTACCCATTGTAGATGAATATTATTCAAGGAGGAATTATTTTTTATAGAAAATATTGAAACTGGAAAAAGCAAACACACACACCTTTATCATAAGGTGAGATTTTCAGATAGCCCTTTTTCTCTCTTATCTGCTGTATCATATTAAGAAAACTTGCATTGATAATTTGCAAATATGAAGACTTGTTGCTATGATCTGAATTATGTGCCCCCCGAACCCCACAACCCATATGTTGGAACCCTAACCCCCGATATCATGGTGCTTGGAGACAGGGTCTTTGTGAGATAATTAGGCTTAGATGAGGTCATAAGAATGGGCTTTCATAATGAGCTTAGTGCCCTTATAAGAAGAGAGGCCAGGGGTGGCTGGGTGGCTCAGTTCGTTAAGCGTCCAACTTCAGCTCAGGTCATGATCTCACAGTTCATGGGTTCAAGCCCCCATGTCGGGCTCTGTGCTGACAGCCAGCTCAGAGCCTGGAGCCTGCTTCGGATTCTGTATCTCCCTCTCTCTCTGAACCTCCTCTGTTCATGCTCTCTCTCTCTCTTTTTCTCTCTCTCTCTCTTTCTTTCTCTCTCTCAGAAATAAATAAAAAACATTAAAAAAAAAAAAAGAGAGAGAGAGAGGTGCCAGAGAACTTGTGCTCTCTTTCTCTTTCTCTGCTGTGTGAGGACACAGGAAGGAGGGCTCCATCTATAAGCCATAAAGAGAGCTTGCACTGGAAAGTGAACCCTGTTAGACCTTGATCTTGGACTTTCCAGTCTCCAGAACTATGAGAGAATTTATTTCTCTTGTTGAGCACCTGGTCTGTGAGATTTTTTTTAAGGGCAGCTTGGACTGATAAAGACACTCACATGTATCAGTGTGTAAATATGGTCAGTTAGTTTGATTGGCGAAGTGGCCAAGTTTATTATCCATTTAAAAATTCACTTGCAGTTAACTGCACAGAACACCAAGAGGTTCTATCTGTAGGAAAAGTTGCCACAGTTTGTCCCAGAGAACTCTCAGGCCCTCTCACCGCCTTAAAGACATCTTTTCAAGTCTAATAATTTGCAGATTGTCTTGAATTTTTTATGTAGACAGCCATGCCACTTACCAATAAAGTTTGTTTTGTTTTTCTGTATGGTCTAAGCCATTTTAATTAATTGTCTTGGCTAGCATGCCTAATATATTATTGAATAAAAGAGACAGTGGAAGATTTCCTTGTATGATATTTGCTAAAGAGTTTCGATAGGAATCCTTTATCTGATTAAGCATGTTTCTCTTCTATTCCTATTTGCTAAGTGTTTGTTTTTCTACATGAATGAATATTGAATTAATTTCATCACTTATTGGGGATATTATATATTAATTATTCTTTAAGGGGTGTATTACACTGCATTGCATTCAGAAATAAATCATCAGTTTATTTTTCAGATTAAAATGGAATATTTTAAGATTTTAATGTTAAACGTAATATTTCTGTAAGACATGTAAGGGAGATGTTTATTTGTTTTTTTCTTTTTTAATTTTTTTAATGTTTTATTTATTTCTGAGAGAGAGAGAGAGAGAGAGACAGTGTGAGCAGGGAGGGTCAGAGAGAGAGGGAGACACAGAATCTGAAGCAGGTTCCAGGCTCTGAGCTGGCTGTCAGCACAGAGCCCAATGCAGGGCTCAAACCCACGAACAGTGAGATCATGACCTGAGCCGAAGTGGAACGCTTAACTGACTGAGCCACCCAGGTGCCCTGATGTTTATTTCTTTCTTGTGTGAGTCCAAGTAGGTAGACTGGTCAGAGGTAGCCTTTTAAACTCTAGCTTTTTCATATGTATTCCAGCCAGTTGGAAGGATCATGGAAAGGAGGAAGAGAGGCCTGCATTTTATAAGGACATACATTTCTTTTATGTACTCCTGTGGCCATAATTTGCTCATATGGCCAGTCTTAGTTATAAGAGAAGCCCCATTTCACCATTTTCTATTTAATATTTCCTGGACCCTATTTTATTTTGGCATTTTCTACTATCTATTGCCTAGCAATAGATAGGGTCAAAAACAATTTTTTTCTTTGAGAGGGAGAGAGAGAAAGAGAGAGGGAATGGGCCTGGGTGGGGGAGGGGCAGAGGGCAAGGGAGAGAGAGAGAATATTAAGCAGGCTGCACGTCCTGCCCAAGCCTGACGTGGGTCTTGATCTCATGGCTGTCAGATCATGACCTGAGCTGAAATCAAGAGTCAGGTGCTTAACACACCAAGTCACCCAGACATTGCTAATGGATAAAATTTTTTTGCTCATTTATACTTTTTTTTTTACTTTGTTAATAAATTTATAGAGGACTATAAATAATTTTTTCTTGAAAATTACTTCTTCACATCACACAAGTTTGAGATATAATACACCAACTGTTGCTCAGTTCTATACATTTTATATTTGTTTGTGAATTTCACTTCAAACCATTAAATAGAGAGTGTGTGCTTTTAAATTTCTATATGGTTTAAGAATACATTTTTAATGTTGATTTCTTACATAATTGCCCAGAGATATGAAATATACAATGTTGATTCTTTAATGTTCATTGAGATTGCCTTGTCATTTAATATGTAGTCACGTCTTTCAGCTGTCCCTTTTGTGCTGGAAAGAAATGTGTTTTTTCTATTTCCTGGATCCAGGAGTTCTATTGATCAAGATTATTAATTATGTCACTGAGCTCTTACGTATAGGTGTTAATTTTTATCTGCTTCTGCTTTATTTCTGCGTATTTCTAATAGAAGTATGTTAATTTTTTTATTGATTGTGGATTTGTCCATTTTTCCTGAAGTTTTTTTTTCTTATATTTGACTTTATTCACATTTCCTTATTGATAATATCATCTATGTGAATTTTTCTTTTAATTTTTACTTTAACTTTTAATGTATCTCTCATTATTATTGCTAAATTACCCTTGAATCTTCATTTGCCTGTAATATATTTTGTATCCCTTTATTGTCAAGTTCTGTGTTCTTTGTTTTAGGTATGTTTCTTAAAATAGTTAGCTGGGTTTCTATAAAATCAATTTAATAATTTCTTCTTTTAAACTAATATTAGTTTAATACATTTGTATTTATTATGTTTCCTGATTATAACATCTTACTTTGATTTTACTTTCCATACATTTGCTTATTTTTCCTCTTTTCTGCATTTTGTTTCATTAAAACATCTTAGAAAATTTACCTTTATTTCCTTTGCTGATTTGGAACCTATAGATTATATTTATTTTCATTTATTGGACACCTATTAAGTTTATGCTAATTATTTAAGTGTACATTTTTTAACAAAGTTCAAACTTATTCAAAATGTCTACACTTATTTCACACATGCCATGGATCTCAGTAGGCTTTAACTAATCATACAACACCCAAACACATATCATTCTTATTAACTATTATGTTGAATTTTATTATCATTTGAGAGTAGCAAACACCCTTAAACTTTTTGCTGGTCTAAGTTTTTATAAAGTTTGCCCTTATTGTCAAATGTTGAATTAATTATAGATTTCTAGCAAATTATTTAATCTCAGTACCTGGAAGATGCTACCTCACTATGTTACAAAATCCATTGTTACTGATAACATTTGTTTTGTCTTTCTGAATGTTGTTCATTCATAGTTCATAGTTAATCTCTTTTTTCCTTTCTTTTTTTTAAGTGATTTTTACATTTATCCTTGATGTATGTAATTTCTTTATAATGTATCTAGATTGAATTTATCCCTATTGTTCCTGCATTTTATTTGATGTACTCTTTCAATCTCACTTCCCATGTCTTTTTATCTAGTAAGTATTATATCAATAATCCTTTAATCAGTAATCCTGGTTCTCATATTGACAACCCATTGATTAGTATATGGTTCTTTCCAGGTGTGCAACTGTGCTAAATTTAAGAACACAATCATTATTCTTTAGGGTTCTATCTCAGTGTGAGCCTAAAATGTGCTTTCATGTTACCACCATTTGTGATGTGGTTATTAGAAAAATGGCCCCAATGAATGGATGCCTCTCAGTAGTCGTGCCCTATGTAGTGCCTTCCACATTGACTCTGGGTGTAGACATGTGCCTTGCTTTATCTAACTGGACATCCACAAATGTAACATAGTAGAAGCTTACTCCACACTTGTGATTTGGATTGGCCCTGAGATCACTACATTATCAGGACTTATAGTATAGCCTGTCTAGTTGTGCCCCAGCCATCCCTCCAGTGGAATGCAGCCACAGGTTAACCACTAAGCCAACACTAAGAATTATGAAATATAATCTTAAATTATGAATTATAAAATAACAAACCATTGTTTTAAGCTACTGAGGTTTGAAGTATTATCTTATGCAGCACTAATTAGCTAATACAATATCTTATTTTTAACCCTTCCCTCTTTAAGAATATGTTCCAAATGACATACACATTTTTATACCTAGCTGCATTGATGGCATACAAAAAAAACCAAACTTTTCAGTCCTTTGTTCCTTGTGGTTAGTTATCCCCCAGAATGAAGTCATAACACCTTGGGGTAAAAGCAATCATATTTACAGAACTTACGTAGGGCATCCAGGTTCCTAATGGGGATAAAAAATCAAGACAGGTTAAATATATAAAAACAAGTTATTTTCTTTTTTAGAGAAAGAAATTCAGGTAGTGTTATTGTAAGTGAAGCAGTGTCCATTTGAAAATGCTGGACCTCTGAAAAAACAATAAGGGGATGTTGTAACTGAAGTAGAAGCTGTGAATCATGATCACTGTCATTCCAAGTGGAATGAAGTCCAGTTTTACATGGAAAAGACGCACGGTTGCCTCTTGCATTTACAGAGAGCTTTCAAGTCATACTTCCTTGGAAGATATCAAACTTCAAGTTAGTCATGTGCTGACCTTAAATAAAGCAGGGCAGATTTCATAGTTTACATAGGAGCGATTTTCCTGGATGCCTCAGGGACATGGAAAGTGCCTTAAAGGCAGATGATTATAAAGATAATTTTCTTTATTAAAAGTGTGTCTACCTTTTTTTGGCTCAGGATTGTTCCAGTTTTAGACTAAAGAATGTATTAAGGGAACTGAGTAAACTTTGAAAATTCTGTATATCACTTGTGTGTACACATACCACATATAAACATGTATGTGCATATGTGTGTATAAACTTAATCAGGACTCATACAGACAGAAACCATCATTTACTGAGTAACCTGATAATTTCCTAAAAATTTATTTAAGGGCTAAAGTAACTGAGCTAATAGTTATGGCCACTCAGCCAAAAGGCTCTTTATTTTTAAGAAATATTTTTATATGACCAACTTAAACAAAGATAAAAAAAAATCTTCCTCACAAATTCACTGAAAAGAATCAAAGCAAAATAAAAGATTTGAGGCACTGGGCACACACTTCACATCCTTACAATCAGAGGCCAAATATTCCTACTCTCTTATACTCACAAGGTAAATCGGGCCATAACCCCCTTTATCCCCAGCAAAGTTCACTGGAATGTGAAAAGCTTACCAGGACATAGGTTGAGAGGAGCCACTGTTTGCCCGAAGTCAGTGTTGGCTTTCACTGTGATGGACTTAAATATAATAGCTGTGGTTTAAATATAATAGCTGTGCTAGAGTGAATGTTTCTTCTACCCCAACCAGCCACTTTATCACTTGCCACAACTTTCTTTCTTAGGCTGCATGGTTTGTGATATAGACCTCTGTCACATTAGGACCTACACATTTCTTTTTAATAAAAATAATATTGTATAAGATACCCTTTAACACTCAAGAAAAAAAGGACAAACTTTACATGACCCTAACCCTGGCTATTTCATCATGTTGGTAGAATGAGATTTTCTTCCTAAAACTATTAGCTGAACAACAGTACAAAATACAGAAAGTGAGCGTCCACACGTTTGCTCCTTCATGGTACTTTCTTCCCTCATAACAATGCTTCATAGTTAACTGATTTTTTGAATGTATTTGCTTATTAGTATGAAATTAGAGTAGCAAAAATATAACAAAATTTGAAAGAGGAAAGACACAATTCATTATGGAACAGGAAGTGAGGAATTGATAAAGGCAAACTTCAAGTTATGCCTGATCTTTATAATTGAGGGTCTGATTAATTTCCTCTGTACCTTATTAGGTAAAGCTTTGAAGAACTATCAAGCATGAAGGTATAGGCCAACATCTAGTATTCAGCTTAAGAAAAACTGTTCAAATATTAAATAAATGCTCACTTACTCAGGAAGCTTTCTCTGGTCTTCAAATGGGATCAGTTGGTGGTATTAATATACAAGACCATAGCTGCCTTTTCTTTTTGCTGCACTTATAATGTTAATATATAATATGAAAATTTAAAAAGAATTGGTTGGATAACATTTTTCCTTCCGCCTCAAATTAAAACTCCCTGATGGCAAAGAGCAGATCTGTCTTTTTTAAAAAAATTTTTTAATGTTTATTTTTGAGAGAGAGAGAGACAGAGCCTGAGTGGGAGAGGAGAAGAGAGAGAGGGAGACACACAATCCAAAGCAGGCTCCAGGCTCTCAGCTCTCAGCACAGAGCCTGATGTGGGGCCCAAACTGACGAACCGAACCGTTAGATCATGACCTGAGCCGAAGTCAAATGCTTAACCGACTGACCCACCCAGGCACTCCCAGATCTGTCTTACTTAATGCTGTTAAATTACAAAAATTTAGTCAAGTAACTTTTTAAGCTTTAATTGGCTTTATTAATTCATAAATCAGACAGCATTCCATCTAGGAAGTAAAGGGGAACTCCAAAAGGCACCAAAAAAGGAAGATTTAAAGGAAGGACAAGGAACTCATAAACAGAAAAAAATGTCGGGGGTGGGGGGAATTCTTTCAGGTGAGCATACCTTCCTTCAGGGGATGAAGGAGACCCATGTGACAGATGACCTCATTGGTGCTGACCAGAAAATTCCTGACTGACTGGTTAAGACTACATTTCTAGGGAATGCTCAAAGTGCAATTATATTAGATATTAAGCCCTGGTTTGGTGACATGGCCAAGTGTGTGACTTCATTTTGGGTATATCATTTTCTTTTTTAAAAATTTTTTTAACTTTATTTATTTTGAGATAGAACGAGTATGAGCTGGGGTGGGGCAGAGAGAGAGAGAGAGGGAGAGAATCAAAAGCAGGCCCCACGCTGTGAGTGCAGAGCCCTACGTGGGGCTCGAACTCACAAACCATGAGATCATGACCTGAACTGAAATCAAGAGTTGGGTGCTTAACTGACTGAGGCACCCAGATGCCCCTGGCCGTGTGGTTTTCTCTTTAACAATCCTTCCCTCAACTTTGATCAGATAAATCTTACTTGAGAGATGTGAAAAAAAATTTAAGGCATTGTGCCCCTCTCAGCTACTGCTCTGAACTTCTTGCATCTTTTGTTGTTCTTTTTGTGTGGTGTTTATAGGCATGATGTTTTTGCTTAATCTGTAATGCTCACAGGTCATGGCTTCAGGTTTACATTTTTTAATTTGGTCATTCTCTTTGTTTCTTAGGGAGATCATTTACTTGGTGGCTACAAACATATACTTAAAGATTTGAGAGAATACAGCACACTGGGGAGATTATTACAATTACTATGAGCAGAACTAATCTCAATGTTTATAATATAGTTTGGAAGCTATGGTCCCCAAGACCCAAACCGATTAAAATCAAATAAGTCAAGGAAAAATCCTGTTGAAGGAGTAACCTTTTTACGCCAAGTAGCTTAGTCAATGATCTTATGTAATTGAGTTTCAACTTCCCCAGAGGTATTAATCCAGGTATAGCTAGATGGAATTGACCACAGCATAGAAACCTTCCTTGCTCAGCCAAAAGATAATCAAGAGCTATTATCAAGAACAACTTTGACCAGAGAGTCTAAGGATCTTTTCTGGAGCTATTGCTTTAGCAGTGGATTTTTCAATACTTTTAGGATTTAAGGAGAAATTCCTGGTCGTAGCCTCATTTACATTTATCACTAACCAGGTCAAAGATGTGAATCAGAATCATGAAAGCCTCCTGGTAGGATCTTTCTAATTTGATGATATAAATTCAGGGGAGTCAGCCAATCATATATTTGCTTATGAAAACTGAGGGGCTCAGTTAGATTTTCTCCTAACCTGAAATAAATGATCCTTCTAAATTCTAGAAGTTATCTCCCTTAGCAGTGGCCTAAGAGACACAGATGAAGCTGTGATCTTTATAGGCTAATGCCAGAGTGAAGGAAGGGAAAAGGAGAAAGGGTTTCATGTTCTGTTTAAGCAGTAAGTCTTGATCTGTTGTCTGGGAAGCAGTCTACCTCAATGTCAATTACTTCTCTTGCCCATCACTTTGACTTAGAGGTCTCCAGTGTCTAAACAGGACCAGGTGTCAGGTGGAGTGTTTTTAGCTGTGTGATGTGTACCCAAGGCTCAATACTTTCTAGGTTTGCAATAGCGCCAGTAGTCAGGAACACTTGGTAAGGTCCTTTCAAATGGGACTTGAGGGCTGTCTTCCTCTGATGGTATTTCCAGTATACTCAGTCACTTAACTGTGACCACCAAGATCTTTTGAATTGGGATCTGGAAAGTCTTCTTTAACCTGTTGGTGATAGATTTGAGCATCATATTTTTTGCCCAGTGAAGTGGATTCCTTGATCACTGGAAATGGTGGAAGGTATACCCCAAGTGGGAAACACATTTTCTTTGCCACTGTGAGGGCATCAGCCTTGGGGCAGGGGAAAGCTTCAACTCATCTAGAAACCATATGTACAATTACAAGAACATATTCATAACCCATACTAGCCCCAGCTACAGGATTTTTGTTCTTGTTTTTGTTTAGGATTCAGCTTCTAAAGAATGCAACAGCATCAGGCAGGATTTCTTTCCCCCTCATATATGCCTGAGCTTATTTTTTAAATATAATTTACTGTCAAATGGGCTAACATACAATTGGCTAACATACAAATTGTACAGTGTGCTCTTGGTTTTTAGGGTAGATTCCCATGGTTCATTGCTTCCATAAAACACCCAGTCCTCATCCCAACAAGTGCCTTCCTCAATGCCCATCACCCGTTTTCCCATCTCCTTTCCTGCCACCAACCCTCAGATTGTTCTCTGTAGTTAAGAGTCTCTTATGGTTTGCCTCCCTCCCTCTCTGTTTGTAACTGTTTTTCCTCTTCCTCTCTCCCATGGCCTTCTGTTAAGTTTCGCAGGATCCACATATGAGTGAAAACATATGGTACCTTTCTTTCTCGAAATGACTTATTTCACTCAGCAGAATACCTTCCAGTTCCACCCACATTGCTGCAAATGGCATGATTTCCTTCTTTCTCATTGCCACGTAGTATTCCATTATATATATAAACTACGGTTTTTAAAGGGTTCAAAGGGTGGAGGCCTGAGGCCTGTAGGGATTAAAATAGTTCTTCCAGGAATATGGACCTGACAGGTCAGGCATTGCTGGTAGATTGTTTTTGTAGTTTTATAAAAGTTTCCCTACCAACGTCTATTCATAATTTGAGTCATCCTAAATGTTCTGTGGTGGGCGAAGGAATGCAAACACTGAAAAGTGGGATTTTCCAGGGATCCGGGAAGAACCAAGTGGCTACCTTGGGTTTCCCATAGCCCCAGTTGTTTAATTTACAGCTATTGCTTATCCATCTTACTTTCTCTGATTCAAGAGCATACTATTGCCATGTCGCAAGGACATAGGATGACAAAAGTCTAGCAGCAGGAGGTCTTTTTTGGAAGAAGCAGAATGGACCTCACCCACGTGCACCATAGTTTTTATAGATTCTGTTGCCACTGTTTCTGCATAAAAGCCAGCTTGATTACACATTAAAAGTTCTTTCCGAAGATCCATTTTCTACAGACCCTAAGGGTTTTAATGACATATATTTGAGTTACTTTTTAGCCATTAGAAAACTTACTTTCGAGTGAAGGTTAAGTATAATCAAGTATGAACTGTTATACTAGCATTCTTTAGCTTTGCAAATTTATGAATACATTTTATAATTTCTAGATGCATATGCCTTTTCCAGTTTTCCAGTTTGTCTGTAATAAGAAGCCAAAGTAGATAAACCCATGTTCAGTAATTAGTTTTAGTATTTTGTCTTATTTGGAAATGATATGGATATTAAAGGACCCTCCTCATCTAATTTCATTATCAAAACTCTAAGGTTTTAACGTACCAGTAAGATCTGGGGAAACTAAGTAGGCATAAATTTTGTTGAAAAGTTTATTTATAAACTTTTATCTTATATCTACTTAATTCATTTGTTTGAATTATTTAGATTAGTCATTAAAATGTCACAGGACATTAAACAGCTAAGCACTGTCTTTAAGTTACCTTTCCTGCTGACAAATTCTGTGATAGAGAGAACATGAGCTTATTTGACTTATAGTGAACCTCATTGGACAAAAAGTGTTATACTTAAGGCTGAAAACTCTAAAGACATGCCTGTTTTAGTTAAAGCAACAAACTTCAATTAACTTATTTATTAAATATTAATCCTAGATCACATGGACTTGAAAAACATTTGGGCTAAGTTTCTATTTTTGAGAATCTAATTTGTATAAACAATGACAATGAGTTTTTAAAGCCAATTAAACAGAGTTCTTTTACAAATGAATTTTGGTAATAACATCCAGAGGTGGAAAATACCACACACATCTATAACACATATATATAGACACACATGAACAGACAGATGAAAAGACCTTTTTGTTCTAAAATTTTTATCCATGAGAAGTATAATAATACAAAACTCACTAGTTCATAACAGAAGAGTGGAGTCCAAACTTTTTCTGGCAGATGGAATAAGTTAAGCCTACCCACTCAGATGGCTAAAGCTTTTTCTACTAATATTGGTAGAGAAGGCACTTAAGAATTGTATTTGTCCTTAACAAGTAATCTTGTAGAAGCTGTGGGCTAGATTTGGGGCAAGGATGCATCTATAGCCATTTGTATTTATTTTTTTTTAAGTTTACTTATTTTAAAGTTTACTTATTATTTGAAGACAGAGAGAGAGAGAGCGAGAGAGAAAAGAGAGAGGGAGAGAGAGAGAGAATCCCAACCAGGCTCCATGCTGTCAGAGTGCAGAGCCAGACTTGGGGTTCAGTCTCATAAACTGTGAGATCATGACCTAAGCTGAAATCAAGAGTCAGACGCTTAACCAACTGAGCCACCCAAGTGCCCCGTCATTTGTATTTTTTTTTAAAAAGGTCTCTATTTCCTTGGTTTCTTTCTTTAGTCTTAGGAATTGGGGATGATCTAGGTAGATTTCTAGATCATCTAGAGGTTGCAAACCGTTTGAGATAAAGAAGGAAAGTTTCGGGATTGGTGGAATGGAATGAGTAGAATTTGAACTTCCTCTAGGGCTACTTTCTACTTTTGCAAAAGATTTGTAAGATAAAGACAGTTGTTCTCATTTCTTCAGAGAATTGAGTTGTAATCTAAATGACCTCATAGGTTAATCCAACAACTTTAACCTAGTTTGCTTCTTTCTCTCTGGTATATAGCTCTAATTTTAACTCAGGGGAGAAGGCCTTTTAAAAAATTCCCCATCAGGCTCTGAATATCAGCTTCCAATCTGACCAACTTTTTGACTGCAGAATTAGTTTTCAAAAAATGTGCCTGTATGTGTTATTAGTCTTCAGCCGGCATGAACAGTAATTATTTCTGGCAGTATTGACTAAGCCCTTTTGGGTGTAAGAGAGGTCCTTAAAGAGGGTGCAGAAGATGCTCCCTTCCCGAGATCCAGCATCACTCCCCAAAGACAGCCCAAGAAAGGACTAATAATCTCTATCTCCTGGCAGGCAGAAAGCCAGGCCCAGTTCTTAGGATGCAAAATGCGAACAAACGAGAAATCATAGCTGTCTCTGGGAGAAAAGGGGTCAGTAACCAATGGGTCTGTATTTAGAAAGGAAGGGACAGTGTGAATTTTTATTTTCCTCACTCAACTGGGCGCTACAGATTGATTTGGAAGAACTGATTCTGGAAAGAATTCTTACCATTCTCTGGCTTCTGCCAGTTTTTCCAGGGTATCCTCTGTAGACTGATGATATCCACCAGCATTTTCCATTGACTATATAAGGGAATAATATAGCATTTTAGCAGAAAATTCCTCACTTTCATCAACTCTGGAAGACCCTTCTTTGAAGGTAGATATGGGGTGTCTGAAAAACCATTGACTTAATGGACTTTTGTTTATGGTGTGTAGCTTTTATTTTTCACAGTGGAAAAACAATTGAGAAAGAGGATTATTAGGAGGGTAGAGAGAAGAAGCAGGAGTCATGTAGTCTTAGTGTCTTTTGTTTAGGGCTCTTACATTTTTAATTTTTCCTTAGCCTTTTGTAACAATTCTTACAACGAAAACTATTTTGGAATTTTGAAACCTTTGACGACTTCTGCATGTTGATTAAAATAGGTATCTAGTTCCATTTCATTTAGGAACCCTTGCCTTCAAGTGCAATTCTTAAACGATATTATCTAATTGTAACATTTTTCATAATGGCCATTGCAATTCTAGTTGCTTTTAGTAAGATCTTGCCATGTTACTAGTTATCTGCAACTTTGGAGACTTTTGTCCTTAGAAATAAAAGAAGCAGGTGTACTGGGAGTTAGCACACTCAACTCTTTGGATTTCAGGATCCTATTAATTAAGACTTTGGGTCTCTCAGAGCCAAGCTAATACCTAAAAAGGGTTGGAGATTGTGCATGTTTCACAATGTGCCTCAAGGCACTCAAATTTTCTTGAGGTCAAAAGGTGACTAGTGCCTGTCTGACCTGCTCTGTGACCAACTTATCCTAACACGGGAGTCTTTGAGTGAGGTGGCAGGCGCTCCAACCGCTTGCTGTCCCCACCACTTTCTACAGCTCCTTTAAACCTCTGAGATCCCCACAAGCAATAGCCTTTACACTAACAGGACAAACAAATAGGCACCTCAACACACCAGCAATAACCAAAATATGTCAACTGGTGGACTGACCAAGAGAAGGCTGTGCTCACCACCAGTAATTCCCAGTATGGACTAAGCCAGCAGACTCTTTGTGGAGACTGCAGACTGGAACTGGGAAGGGATTCCAATGTGGAATTGTGGATGGAACCAAGGGCTAAGGACTGGCACTCTGATAGAGCTGACTCTCGTCTAGACTGACCTGTTAACACAGGATGAGAAAGCCAATTAGGTCAAGAGCTCTAATGCAAAAATTGCAGAGCTCAGCTGAGAGGAGCTCACCAGTGGCCCTTGGAAATGGTGATAAACTCATGAACTCAAAAGGGCTCATGGAGCACCACACCTGTGCTTCTCATTGTCCCCAAATGCCATCCGGAGTTCACCTTGGATCCCATTGTTGCCACCAAAACTGTTAAGTAACAAAAACTCAGCCCAATAAATTTTAAAGATTGATTTGGCTTTATTTTTTGCTTCTCCAATCAGGCAGCATCCCATCTTGCAAGTAGAGGGGAGCTCCAGAGGGCTACAGAATGAGAAAGGTGTTTAAAGGCAGGACAAGGAAGTGATAACCAGAAAAAAAAAGGATTGTTTCAGGTGAGTTTACCTTCCTTTGAGGGAATGGAGAGAGCCCATGTGAGACTAGAAAATTCCTGATTGACTGGCTAAGACTGCATTTCTGGGAGAGGCTGTAAGTGAAATTATGTCAGGTATTAAGCCCTAGTTTGGTGATGTGGCCAAGCATCAGTGACTCCATTTGGTTTTCTTTTTGACAATGCCTAGCCATTGATCAGTGATCTATTTTTTGAATGAATTAATTAATGTATAGAATCCTAGGAACAGTTCCTCAGAAAATGGACAGACAGTTCTCCAAAACTAGCAGAGTAGAGGCATGGTTGTTGATCTCGTAGAAGATGGGCTCTCATTAACTACAGTCAGTCTTCTTGATGGAAAGTAGAAAAAGGGATTTGGTTATAGGATTTGTAAGGTACTAGGATTTCAAAAGAAGGCTAGTTCCCTTGTGGAGTTGAGTGAGTTCCAGTACTGCCTCTGCTGTATTGCAAGCATTTGCTGCTGTCTAGTGTCTTGATTTTACAGAGTAGAACTAGTGAAAAGCTCACATCATAGCTGGAGCACAAACAGTCTTTGCAGGCTTAAAAGCCAATATTAATTTTTAAATTAAAAATAGTTGACACACATACATTAGTTTCAGGTGTACAACATAGTGGTTTGACACTGTATGTTATTCTAAAGCCAATATTTTAACTTGCTCTTTCTAGCTTGGCAAATTCAGATACTTCTATAGTCATCACAATATTTTCCCTTGAGTAACAATGGCTTGAGAAATCATAATGACACTAGTAATACATTCTAGTAAGTGGTATGCAGTTTTTACTTTCTGGATGGATTGAGGAAGGCTTTCTAGACAAGGTGACAATGCACTGGGTCTATAGAGAATGAGTAGAGATCACTGGGAAGAAGATGAGTAGAATTTTCAGACCAATCAAAGAGAAAGAGTAATTGAACGAGATATTGAAATACATGATAAGTTGGGAGGATAGTGGTAGCTGTCCTGCTTAATTAGGATTTAAGGTAGATGAGTGCATGGGGTAGTTATAAAATGCTGATGTTTAGAGATGAAAGGTTGTCTGGAATAAGATATTAAGCAATTTAACTACCAAAGCAAGCAATTTGCTTATCATTTACAATGAACCACCAGAGGTGACTAAGCAGAGATGAATAATGAGAATTGAGACATCATTGATTTTTTTTGTGTTTTTTTTTCCCCCATGTTTGTGCTTACCATGGCAGAAGACTATATCAGAAGAGCAAGTTTGAGAGTTTCCACAGTCATGAATAGCTTGAGTAGATTAAGTTAGAAATTGCTGTTGATGGAGGGTTCTAGAAATGAGAATTCTCTTCAATAATCTGGAATCTTGAATATGAATGGAGGTCAGAGGTCTATAATATCAAGGCAAAATAGACAACTCATTAGAGTTCTGAGTGTGGAGAGGTGGCTCAGTGTGACATTGAGACCTGAAGTCAGTCCAGAGTAGAATTTGGGGTTATAGCCATGGATTAAGTCTCCCATTTCAGATTCATGTGGAAAGAAGCCAACAAAATCAGAATGAAGACAGAAACCTGGAAAATGTGTCTGCGGATCTGGATTGAGAGGGCAGTTCCACCCAAGAGCTCAACTGGGTTATGACAATTGTTCTAGGCTGCCAACATCTCTCCCTCTCTTTTAGGCCAGCTTTTGTGGGGTGGTTTAACAGCATAAGAAAGTATGGGAAGTTCTTCTGACAAGACTTCCCATTAAAACAAAGTCTTTTTACGGAGCCCCTGGGTTGGCTCATTCATTTAAGCGTCGGACTTCAGCTCAGATCATGATCTCACGGTTCATGAGTTCGAGCCCCATGTTGGGGTTCTGCTCAGAGCCTGGAGCCTGCTTCAAATTCCGTGTCTCCCTCTCTCTCTGCTCCTTCCCCACATGTGCTCTGTCTCTCCTTCTGCCTCAAAGATAAATAAACATTTAAAAAATTTAAAAAGCAAACAAAAGTATTTTCAGTCCAGCTGGATCATATTTGGACATCTTGTTATTGCAGCTTTGAGGAAGGATATCAAATGGTCTTATCAACCTGTGTTTTGCCATAAAATAGAGCAGAAGCTAAAGGGCATGCAGGAGAAGCTCAGACACGATGACCAGCAGCAGCCCGGCCTGCTATGGGGATGAAAGTATGAAAGATGACCCTACCACAGCTGCAAAGGCAAGATGCCTGTGAGCACATGGGCAGAGGGTGAATTGGGTCTATTTGAAATTAGAATTACATCTACAGACATAATGAAATAAAATGCAGAACATATTTGGAAAGGGAAATAAAGTAGGAGTCAATGATTTTTTTTTTACTATTGATGATTAGAGTCTAAAATGCAAAAATAAATATTCTACAAAGGTATTAATACAACAATGCCATTTTAACTCAAAGAATGTTTAGTTTTAAATATTCCTGGGTGGCTCCGTCAGTTGAGCGTCTGACTCTTGATTTCAGCTCAGGTCATGATCCCGGGATCAGTGCGGAGCCTGCTAAAGATTCTCATTCTCTCTCTCTCTCCTCTCTCTCTCTCTCTCTCTCTCTCTCTCTATCTTTCTCTCTCCCCCTCAGCCCCTCTCTGGCTCACACTCTCTCTTAAAAAAAAAAAGTCAACTGCTTACTGAATGCTTATGAACAGGAAGACGTTTTCCAGCACACCATATCAGATCTGAGACACAGCTTAAAAACAAGCAAACAAACGAACAAAATTAAAAACCACCTCCATCAATACTACCACCATTTCTTATAAAAACACAGAGCCACCATTTATGGTGTGTTCCAATTTAGTTAACTTCTTTCTTGCTTTGAATAATACATGCCTCCAACCTAATTAAAGTGTTCCAGTCAGCTAAATTAACATCCAAATAAAAGATTGGAACTAGAAAGTGATTATGAAGAAGAAAAAAAATCCTGGGAATGCTAAGGGCTTCCTAAGAATATCAGATGAGTGAGTTCACTTAATGACAGAATCAGAAATGGTAGAGTGATACTGGCTTAGAAAACTACATAGGACTGAGCGAGTTAGGCTCTAAGTTTATCAGAGTATTGAATTGGTTTTGTCATACAGATGAAAAGCTATCTCAAGGAAAAGCCCAAATTATTTCACTGTATTTGAATTTTAGTTTATCTGTTATCATTTGCAGGGAGTAGACTAGCTGTTTGTCCAACTCAGAGGAATTTGGGGAGGCAGAGACAGGGAGAAGCACAGACTGTCTCATTTCAATATGAAGGCCCAATAGCCAGCAACACTCTTCCTGCAAACGCACAATCTGAAATAGTTGCTCTGATGTTCTGCCAGGACACAGCTGTGACCCAGTTGTCATCTGACTTAATGGTATTCTTCAACATCCTGGGGGAGGTTCAGTATCACCATCCTTCAATCCTTATCGCACCAGTGTCCTCCAATGTCCTGTGATTTGAAGATCTGAAAATAAGATATGATGTGGAGTAGAAGTGGGTAAAGAAAGAAATTTGAAATCAGGCCAACCATTTTTTTTTTTCTTAGTATAAGGTAACCGTGTAACTTATTTTCAAACCTGGATAGATTTGAAAGGAGATCCTATTAATAATTTTCCCAGGACCATGGTGGTAAATAGGAACTGTCTTAGGCAGATAGGTCATATAATCAGTTTAGCCACGGAGAATCAAATTTCCAAGTGTACTATATTATGTATTTAGTTCATAATAGCAAAGTATAACTAAAACGTATCTAGGGTTTCATAAAGTGTAAGTTCTTACTCTTCAATACCACATACCTTTGTGAAAATATTTGGTGTTGCATAGGCCCTCTACCTCTGATCTTATCAGGAATAAATCTCATATTTGAAAAAAGAATCAAAGTACAGTTGACCCTTGAATGACATGGGTTTCAAATATGTGGGTCTACTTCTACAGGATTTTTTTTTTACTATGGTATAGTACTATAAACATATATGCCTGAAACCTAATTTAAAAAATTTAAATGTTTTATTTATTTCTGAGAGAGAGAGAGAGAGGCAGCATGAGCAAGGGAGGGTAGAGAGAGAGGGAGACACAGAATCAGCAGCAGGCTCCAGGCTCTGATCTAGCTGTCAACACAGAGCCTGATGCAGGGCTCGAACCCACGAACCCTGTGATCATGACCTGAGCCGAAGTCGGACGCTTAGCCGACTGAGCCACCCAGGCGCCCCAACCTGAAGTCTAATTAATTAAAGTGTAAGTGTATTTTCTCTTCTTTATGATTTTCTTAATAAGTTTTTTTCTCCAGCTTACTGTACTATAAGAATACAGTGAATAATACATATAACACACAAAATATATGTTAATCAACTATTTATGTTTGTGGTAAGGCCTCTGGTCAACAGCAAACTATTAGTCGTGAAATTCTTGGGGGAGTCAGAAGTTACATCTGGATTTTTATCTGTGCGGGGGATTGGCACTCCTAACCCCTAACTTGTGCAAGGGTTAACTGCATAAATGATAATCAATCATTTATCATGTGCAGTGTCCCTAATATGGGAGCAGGAAGATTTGTTCATTCTGTACATTTTTATTGAGAGCCCACCATTCTCCATACAGAGATCAGCAGTACAAAAAGAGATAGAAATCCTGCCTGATTACTACAAGGGGATAAAAAGAAAGCCAGTCTTTCGGGTTCATCAAAAGGGCAAAAAATATATTTTTTCTAGTACTAAGATTAGCCACTATTAAGTCATCTTCTGGAATACATTTCATAATATATATTGCATATATATTATATACACATGTAAGTACAAAGCAAAGCTTGGAATCACAATAATAACCTAGGTTCATTTTGTAGGAGTGTTGTGTGTAATCATGCAGTATATACTCAGTAATTTGCTTTTGGTATTTAATAGATCGTGTTTTTTCTTTGTTTTTGCCATCAAACAAAATATATTTCTGTACCAGTAAATATAAATTGATGTCATCCTTTTAATGACTGCTAGTCATTAGTATAGATGTGCCTCGTCCCTACTGATAAGATACTTAACTTGAGGTTGCTTCCAACATTTGCAGTGTCGCACACAATGGTGCATTGTCTTACACGTCTTTTCCATGGATATGAGTGTTTCTGTGGGAGAATGTACTTGAGCATCCTAAAAAAAAACTCAACTCAGAGGTAAAGTGTAGGGTACAAGAGAAAGTAGCTTGTGCTAACCATCCAGGACAGGGCTGGATTGCTGTTTTATGAGACACAGAAATCTCTGTCGTCGGCTTCACACTGGAGAACAAGTGCACAGAATGCAGGTAGTGATTGTGTCTGTGCAGGCGGTGGGATGAGAACGGATGGGGGACTGCGGTAGGAGAACTTTTACTTTTCCCTCCTGTATCACTGGAATGGTTTGTGACAGGTAGGTCTTCATTTTATTTAAAATTAATTCTCATGCTGATGCATAGGAGCACATGTACCCCAATGTTCACAGCAGCACTCTCCACAATAGCTAAAACATGGAAAGAGCCTAAGTGTCCATCAACAGATGAATGGATCAAGAAGATGTGGTTTATCTATACCATGGAATACTACATGGCAATGAGAAACAATGAAATCTGGCCATGTGTAGCAACATGGATGGACCTTGAGGGTGTTATGCTGAGCGAAATAAGTCAGGCAGAGAAGGACAAATATCATATGTTTGCACGTATAGGAGGATTAGGAGGAAGTTAACGGAGGACCGTGGGGGAGAAGAAGGGGGGGATCGGTGGGGGAAAGGGAGAGAGGCAAACCATGAGAGACTCTTGAATGCTGAGAACAAACTGAGGACTGATGGATGTGGGGGGAGGGGGGAGATGAGCATGGAGGAGGGCACTTGTGGGGATGAGCACTGGGTGTTATATGGAAACCAACTTGACAATAAACTATTTGTAAAAAATAAAAAAATAAAAAAATAAAATTAATTTTCAAGGGGCACCTGGGTGGCTCTATCAGTTAAGCATCCAACTCTTGATTTCGACTCAGGTCATGATCTCATGGTTTGTGGGTTTGAGCCCTGCATTGGGCTCCATGCTCACTGAGAGGAGCCTGCTTCAGATTCTATTTTTTTTCTCTCTCTCTCTGTCTCTCTGCCTCTCCCCTACTCACATGCACTCTCTCCCTCTCTTTCTCTCTCCAAATAAATAAATAAACTTTAAAATTAATTTTTGAAAAGCATGTACAGGGGCACCTGGGTGGCTCAGTTGGTTAAGTGTCCGACTTCGGCTCAGGTCATGATCTCACGGTTTGTGGGTTCAAGCCTCGCGTCGGGCTCTGTGCTGACAACTAGCTCAGAGCCTGGAACCTGTTTCAGATTCTGTATCTCCCTCTCTTTCTGGCCGTCTGCTGCTCATGCTGTCTCTCTCTCTCTCTCAAAAATAAATAAAAACATGTAAAAAAAATTTTTTTAAAGCATATACAAAGGAAACAATAGTTTTTTCTCTATTCTGTTGGTGAAAAGCATAAGGCTTCATTCATCCAAAGTAATTACAGGTCTGGTTTTTTGTGTGTGTCAATAAAGTTTAATTAAAGAGCTGTTTCCAAAAACTTTAGAGTGAGAGGAAAGACCTCGTCTAAAGTATCGGCTTTTTAAAACAAGCAAAAATGAAAAATAAATTTAAATTACCTCTGAACCTCGGTCCTGATTTCTCTTCAGATCAACAAAACTGTTCCAAGTTGAGAACAGTTATGTAAAAAACCCAACACAAGGAGTTATTGGGAGATCCAAAATAATTTTGTTAAATTGAGTAACTTCCTTCCCTGTAACCCCCACCCTGCTTTGTAGGCCTGGCTTCTTTGGTGCCTCATTTATGTCCTGGCCTGGTTTTATTTTTGCCCTTTCCAGTTTAAGAGGTCCAGAAGCCACTTCATGAATAATTAACAAAAACCTAAAAATGATTTATTCCATGATAGTCTGTATGATTTAATATTGCACAAAATACCGTAACTCCTTAAATCACAAGATTTTTAGCTGTGAGCTGTTTGTGTATGCCCCCCAGCTTAGTTTTATAGCCTCTGATTTAGCAATTACTGGCACATAATTTTTACATAATTTCTGTGTGTGTGTGCACATGTGTGTATAGAGAGAGATAGAAAGAGACAGAGATTTCATAAAAGCTTTAAAGTAGCACTTTTTAGGGGTGCCTTGGTGGCTCAGTCAGTTAAGCGTCTAAAGTCAGCTCGGGTCATAATCTCACAGTTTGTGGATTCGAGCCTCTCAATGGGCTCTGTGCTGACACCTTGCTCAGAGCCTGGAGCCTGCTGCAGATTCTGTGTCTCCTTCTCTCTCTGCCCTTTCCCCGCTTGCGCTCTGTCTCTCTCTGTCTCTCAAAAATAAATAAATGTAAAATAAAAAGTTAAGTAGCACTTCTTATGGAAAATATTTTGGGTTTTCTCTATTATATCCACTGAATATAGATTATATTACTGTGGTATCAACTGATATGTTCTATATTTGGTGGGTAAAAGATAATAAGCAGATCATTTTCCTTCAATAAGAAAGATCAGTTGAGGATTATCAAAACCTAGGATTAGTACCAAATCAAATTGCTGTACCCAGGATATTTCAGCTCAGATATTACCAATCCTTCATTTCAGCCAGGCCTGCTTTGCTCAGAACCAGATCTTCCTTCACCTTTAAAATTCACCTCCTACCCTTACCATGCAGCACACTCACCAGGTATCACCCCTCAGTGAATGGTGTTGAACCACTTTTCTAACTTTTCTAGGGATGGTGCACAGTGAGGTGTAAATGGTATATTTACCTCTTCTAAGGAAAGCTTGCTCTTTAAAAATAAACCAAAGACAGGTGCCTGGATGGTGAAGTCAGTTAAGTGCCTGACTCTTGATCTCGGCTCAGGTCATTATCTCACAGCTTGTGGGTTCGAACCCTGCACTGGGCTCTGTACTGATGGCGTGGAGCCTGCTTGGGATTCTGTGTCTCTTACTCTCTGCCCCTCTCATGCTTGTGCACTCCTTCTCTCTCTCTCTCTCTTTCTCTCTCTCTCTCAAAATATATAAAATTGTAAAAAATTAAAACAAAATTTTAAAAAGGCATTATGATACAGCAATGCTTGGATTCAGAGGAAATGAGATTTCAGCCAGTATTACTTATTCTTGAGAGGGGCGGCAATTATTCTTCCTAAGGCCCACTGTTTTGATACTTAATGTCGGCATTCCTAATCCTGTTTTCCCTTTTTTAATTTCCAATGCCTTTAGGAAAGCAGACTGCCATTTTGATCACATTAATGTTACTCACGGTTGCTCTGAGGCCTTCTCATCTGACTCTTGGCTGCCCTGCATGTATAATACATCACACAAATTAAAATCCACCCATATCCTGCATTAAATATAATTTATACTGCAGTTACAAGAGTAAAATTGCAGGTGACTAGTTGACGTAATGTTATTTTTTGTAGACATTTAATTAAGTCAATTAATTTTCATTTTGCAGCTTTCCTTTTGTAGTTTGGAGCCAGCACTTTCTTTTCAAGTTTCAATCATTTTGTAAACCTTTAAAAATTTCACAGCACATTGGCACTGGGCTGAAATGGCTAATGGGTAAAATGGCCTTGGTGATGCTAATTTAATAGAGGAGTCTATTCTAAAACTCTTTTATTAAAAAACTAGAGCCAGGACACCTGGGTGGCTTAGTCGATTAAATGTCTGACTTTGGCTCCAGTCATGATCTCACGGTTTGTGTGTTCGAGCCCCACATCGAGCTCACTGCTGACAGCTCAAAGTCTGGAGCCTGCTTTGGATTCTGTCTCCCTTTCTCTCTCTGCCCCTTCACCACTAGCACTCTGTCTCTCTCTCAAAAACAAAAACAATAAAATTTAAAAATTTTAAAAAACCTAGAGCCTTTTATAATGGTTTGCCTTTCTAACATACATGTGCTTTTTATAGTAAGCTATCTTCCTCAGTTTTCTATATCCATCCTAATTATCTAATTTTTGAAAAATTACTTTTCTTCTTTATATCAATTCTCCTTTCAATTTCATATTTTGATATTTAAGATCTGAAGGTACAGCTATATCTTAAGGCAGCTTTTATTTTCTTTTTTTTTTTTTACAAATAGTTTGTCAGGTTGGTNGCCATCTGGATGTCATCTTTGGAGAAGTGTCTGTTCATATCTTCTGATCTTAAGGCAGCTTCTATACTTTACTATTTATTGCCAATTCTTTGAACCACTGATGTCATGGTGAACCTATTGGACCATTCCTTTCAAATACTGTGGCTTCAACCTTGACTTTTAAAAAGATAGTTCTTTGGATGGTGAAACCTCCAGCCCCTCAATTGTAGTACTTCCTATAAAGCCTGTGTGTATGCAAGCTTTCCTTTCATGTTTCTTCAGACATTAATTTTTGTTAACATCTAAACCACAGTGCTCCATGCTGCCTCATTTTGGAAAATGATGTATGGAATGTAACTGTGGGATACATACTTGTCCTTGCCAAAGCATGGGGGCACCCTCAGTTCACTGAGTTCAGAATTTCTCATGTCTTGCAAAGTTCAGGAACATTTTAGTAGAGTCTGCAAAGTGGTTAGTTTAGTTGAGAAACTTCTTCCGAGTGGATTTTTGGTAAACCTCCATCTCTCTACTGACAGAAACAAAAAGTGTTTTTTCTTTTCATGGTGTCTTCTATTTCACTTGTTGTCCTCTGGGTGAGATGCACTTCCATATTGTTTTTATTCAGCACAGAGGAAAAGCCCCACCCCAGGTTAGTTGTTTTATAAGGAGAGAACATTTTCTGTGCCGTAGAGGGTTGGTGGAGAGTCGTAAAATCAGTATCATTTCAGTGCTTGCTTTAGAAAGACAAATATTTATATCATTAAACCTAAAGCTTGCTTTCTGATATAGTTTTGTGGCCTGACTAAATTACTGGTAGTGACTTCAGGAGGGATCAAAATTCCATGAAGATATTAAATAAAACATCCTTTTCTGTTTCTGGTTTATAATCCTGAAGGCAAAAGTGAATTGTATTTTTTATCCCCCCTGCACATTGCCGTCTACAAAAAGATTTCCGTCTTACACCTTTGAGGAGCCTCACAAGTTTCAGGATGTCTCTATAAAGTCCGGTTTCTCTTATTTGGAAAACCTGAATATATTATTGGAATACAGAGCTCCCATCGTGCTGTCCACTCTCCGAGGATGCCGTGGAATTCACAGCGACAAGAATGTTTTGGAATGCTGGCAAAGGAGCAAAAACAGTGTGTCCTCCCCGCACATTTAGAAAAATAAAGGTACGGAGGACATGGCGTACTTCTTATTAAAGGCTTTGAAAAACACCACACCTCAGTAAACATTCCTCAGGAGCTGAGGAAACACGCCGGTCAATGGCTTACCTCAGCTCCCTTAATTCTGTTTTAGTGAAGCGGACAATAGCACAGACACAATGCCAGCCTTGGAAGAGGGACAGCCAAGCCAGGGACGTGCAAGCACTCTCTAAACGAGCCCGGTGTCCCGCTTCAGGCAGTTTGTGAACACTCATCGCTAGGTAACCAAGTCTCGGTGCTTTCTTCTGCCCCTGAACGAGACACTTTCCTTTGTAACTTCCTCTTTTCTGGCCTCCAGAGCTCCTGGTGAGGCTCCCTTTGGAGCTCCATGAAAGCCAACTCAAGTCCAGCTGCCTCTGACGCTACTTTATTTCCCTCCCTCCTTGGTTTGAACATGCAAAGTATCATCATCCTCTGGGACAGCAAACAGAGAGAAGCAAATCTTCAGCTTGTGATCAGAGTGCATACTGTCATTCCCTTTTGCTTCCTAAATGTTTCACCTGAAATAGGAAGTATCTTTTCCACCCAGAGGGAAATGATCTACTGGGAACTTGCCCATTTTGGAGGGTAATTTTTAAATTTTTATTGATATGCAAGTTAGTTAACATATAGTGTAATCATGATTTTAGGAGTAGAACTTAGTGATTCATCTCTTAACATATATAGCACCCAGTGCTCATCCCAGCAAGTGCCCTCCTTAATGCCCATCGCCCCTACCTTCCCTCCAGCAACCCTCAGTTTGTTTTCTGTATTTAAGAGTCTCTTATGATTTGCCCTCCTCTCTCTTTTTATCTTATTTTTTTTCTTCCCTTCCCCATGTTCATCTATTTTGTTTCTTAAATTCCACATATGAGTGAAATCATGATATTTATCTTTCTCTGACTGACAAGCAAGATTCTTAGGTCCTAACCATGACAGAAGGTTAGTACTAAACTGGCTTCCTTTCTTAGCACAGGGACCAAATATGCTCTCCTGATGCTATTTTCTTTCTTGAATTACTAACAAACTATTCACTTCACTGCAGCCCCTTTAAACAACCCTATACTCACTGCATGATCTATGCTGGAGTTTTGTAAAAAGCTAGTGAGAGCCCCACTTCTGTCTTCAGATCTCTCCAGACCAGTGCTTCCCTAACTTGACTCTACCGACATTGGCATTCAGAAATACGTGTGAGATGGGGCGTGTAGGCGTCTCAGTCATTAAGGGCTAGACGTCATCTCAGGTCATGATCTCAGTGCTTGTGCGTTTGAGCCCCACATCAGGCTCTCTGAGCCTGCTTCAGATCCTTTGTCTCCCTTTCTTTGCCCCTCCCCCACTCTCTCACATGCTCTTTCTCTCTCTCTGTCTCTCAAAAATAAATTAAGAAAAAAATATGTGTGAGCTACAAAAATGGCAGGTGTGTGGGCCTAATTCTGAAGATTCTTATTCAGTGTGTGTAATGGTGGGGCCCTAGTGTCAATGATTTCTTAATTCTTGGGTGATCCTAATCAGAGCAGGTTTGTTAACTACTAGTTTAGACCACCTCTTGTTGTCGATTCCCTTCCTCATTTCTGATTTCCCTGTTTTATGACCTCTGTACAGATCTCAGCTTCCCCTCTCTTGTCACTTGCATCAATGACATTTTTCAGATTTGCCACCCCATTGTCAGCCTCTGGCCTCACTCCAGAACATGACTCATGCTATCTGTACTATTCTGGCTGTGCTCTCAGCCCTCCTACCCCATACTTAGCACCCCGCCTGCCAGGGAGGAATAATCAGATACAAGCACTTAGCAGGACTGGGTCTCCAAAGCATGGCACCAGTGCAATTGCTTGATTTGCTAGACTTAAAAGGCTTTATGCAAGGGATTTATCAAAATTACTAGGAGCGATACATACAAAACAGTTAAGTAAGGGCAACTCCACCTTCAACCTTGGGCTGCAGAACCATCCATTGCCTCTGTCTGTATCTTTGCTCTAGATTAGTTCTTCTGTCTTCTAGGGTAAAGATACATAAAGAATATAGACTAGTGTAACTCTAAGCAGCTGTCATGCTCTGAAAGGGGACATGCAGAGCAGACAAAGTGAGGAATTATCTGTGGTTATACGAAGCATAGTTCCAAAGGCCTCGGTCATGCTGGCAACTTCTGGAAAGCAATAGCAGCATAAAGACTAACCTCAAGGTAACAATACACAAAGGAGATGCTTATTGGGAGACAAGTTACCTGAGCCCCTCAAAGTATAACAGCAGACACACAAGAACAAAAACATTAATTAAAAAAAGGAAAGAATAAGGCTGAAATGTATAATGCTTTGGAATTCTAGGCTATAGTTATATTGCAAAATGTCTAGAATATATTGATAACTTTTCCTATACATAAAGAGAGCTAATTCTCAAGATGGAAGTTTAGCAAGAAAACAAAAACATTTGGGTAGAAACTAATATATAGTCAGTGAATTGAAACCAATTGCAAATAATTGGGAAAAATCCTACATGTGAAAGTTTATTCTCTACATGTTTCTCAAAAAGGGATCATTGAAGCTGAGAAATTCCCTTCAGAAAAATGTACCAGGCTGATATTCTGCAGCTAGAAGGGGGGCACATTTATTAAAGTCTGCCTGGTCAAGGATCATGGATGACCTTGGACAGGGCCAATGTAATATAAGCCCAACAGGATTCTTTTAGCAGGGTCAGATCTTCTGCCTTTGCTTTCTGCCAGTTTCCTACTTTTTTCTCAGGTCTAAATAATGATGTCATATCCTTCCCCAACTCTCTTACAGAGCATATTCTATATATTTTTGTTTTAATATAATTTTTGTTGACACACAGGATACAAAAAGTGTACAAACTTTAAGTGTATACCTTAATGAATTATCACAAAGTAAACACATGAAATCATCATCCAACCAATAGAACATTACCGGCGTCTTAAAATTCTCCACTATAAAAAAAAAATTCTCCACTATATTCCCAAACTACCCAACCTGCCTTTTAATACTACAGGTTATTAGCTTTACCTGTTTTTGAACTTTACATACATGACTTCTTCCACTTAACATTATGTTGGTTAGATTCGGCAATGCTGTTGGGTGTACCAATAGCCCATTTGATTTTTTGAATAAAGAATATTCTTAGGTATGTAATATGCAAACATGTCTGTCCAAAGAAGACAATCTCAGTTTCTTTTAAGAAGAAACTGTAGCAAGAAGTGTAGGCAGCACTTTGCTTACACCCAACTTGATTTTCTCATTTACTTTATCTATCTGACTTTTATAGGTTCTTTTTATGTGAATCAGATTTACAGACTATACAGAGTGACACACATATCATAAGTATACAGGCAAGTAATTTTCATTAACTGACTGTATCAGTATAACAACCACTCAGATAAAGTGCAGAATACTATCAACGCCCACAAGAGGTCTTATTTTTGCCATCTTGTCACTACTTGCCCACAAAGATAATTACTGTCCTGATCTCAACAACATACATTAGTTTTGCCTACTTTTATATTTTGTGAAAATGACATCATGTGAAATATACTTTCATTTTATCTAGCTTTGTTCCTCTTATGTTTGTGAAAGTTTTCTAGATGTTGGCATATAGTTACAGAACACTAATTCTCATCTCTGTGTGGAATTCATTATATGAATATAACATAATTTACCCACATAGATATGCTTTTACACTCTTGTAATAGTCTTTTGAACAGATGTTTCTAATTTTAATGTAATACAATTTATCAATAGTTTCTTTTTAGACTAGCGCCTTATGAGTCTTGTTTAAGAAATCTTTACCTCCACCCCAAATCTTTCAAATTTGTAATAGAAGCTTTATTATTTTACCTTTCACAATTGCTCTAGTATACCTAGAATTGATCTTAGTGTGTGATAGGAAGTCAGAGTCAAATTTTACTTTCTTCTTCTATATGCACATCTGGATGACCCAGCATCATTTATTGATGAGATGTGGTACAATGCCCTCTGCCTTCCAGTGATACCTTTACCAAAACTATAGGTGTGCTTATTTCTGGACCCTCTGTCTGTTCCATTGGTTTACTTTGTCTATCATTACACTTTTTCTTACTGTTGCTTTGTAATAAGTCTTAATATCTGATAAAGTGAGTCCTCCAACTTTACCTTTTCTTTTTTTCCAGTGATATTCTGGCTATTCTTGACCCTTTACATTTCCATATAAACTAGTGTGTCAATACCTGAATTCTCTGTATTTGTATTCTGTTTTTTTTTTTTTCTTGATTGCCTGTCAGAGTTATTCAGTGACTTACCATTATCCAGAGGATAAAGTCCAAGTTTCTTATCATAGCACAAACGTTGTATTTTGCATGTCCATGATTACTAATGAGGCAATCAGATATTCATGTTTCTTGGCTATTCAGATATTCACTTTTATACTATGCCTATTCACATCTTTTGACCATATTTAAAATTGGACTATCTACCTTTTCTGATTTCTTAAGAGTTCTTTTTTTCTTCAGTAAAGACATACATTTGCCTTTATATAGTTCTCTCTTCTCATTACTGACCAACCTTCCTTTCTCAGTTTGAAGTCTAGTAACATTAAATTGCTTAAATTAAAACCATACAGATGTTACTTAGGTTATTCTACTCCCTCTAACTACAGTACCCATCCCCTTCTTTCTTAAATTGTCCAGCTCCTACGCATCGTGCAAAATTACTTTACACCTGATTTCCTTTCAGAATTTCTTCCCTGAGGCCCTACCATTAGCATGGCTTCTATGCCACTCTATGCTTGTCTCTGTCTTGGAATTTAGTTTACAGTATCTGAAGTTATCTTTTTATGTACCCGCCCATTTTATGCATCCTTTTCATATCTGTGCACCATCACCTTGCACAATTTCTGACTCGTATTAAGTATTCAAGTCACCCAACATCGATGGCAATCTCCAGCCCAGGCAGTTCTTGCCCAAGAACAGCTGCTGAACCACTTGAAGGCTTAATTTGTGTATCTGTTGCAGCAGTTTTCATGTTTGACACTAATTTTTGCATCTAGAACAACTTAGCAGATGATACCTAGTAATAACATGTGAGAATTTGTTGTGCTAAAGGTTTCTGATTTTCTAAGGAAGCTTGAGCTACAAGTCCACACGGGACTTCTCATTGCAGAACACAGCAACTTCCTCTTTCTGGCCTTCAGGCTTTCTGGTTGGGTTCCCTGCTTAGATCCACACAGGCTAATCTAATTCCAGCTGCCTCTCTAAAGATGCTTGGACTGTAAGTTCACATGGAGACTCCCCACTTGAAGAGAATTAGAGCTCTGCTGGCCCAGAACATTATACCTCGTTAAGGGATTGCCAGCAGGAGAAAGGCTTCAACCAACATCTAATTACTAATGGAAATGAAAGGAATAACTCAACCTTCCGACTATTATTGCATTCAGACAACACCCAACATTTTTTAAGTACTCCTCTGAAATCTCCTTTATGTAAATCTTTATGTAATCTTTCCTCAGCTTCAGTGAACTGAATTAAAATCCTGCATAGGTAAGAAGAGACTGTTTCTGATGACTTTGATATCTATGAGATATAATATCTTTCTTTCTCTGTGGTCATACTTGTTAACATAAGTGATATTTAGCCTGTGTGTATACATGGTGGTGGGGAAGAGAGGGAAATCAGGTAGGAATAAGTTGTGCTGCCATCCAGAAGCAGTTGTTTCTTGTAGTTAAATTGGATTCTCCCTAAGAAGTGTTTCATTGAAATGTTTGCTTCAAAATGACTCTGTTTCTGCTGCAGTGAGGAAGGACTTCCAGTTAAAACATTTAATTAGTTCCCAATTTAGTCGGCCAGAATGATCAGTCAGCCTGTGTTTTGGAACCTGAGTTTGTACATTCCTTGGGATTGGTGAGTCTTGCCCAGCGGATGTGGTCAACTGTGAATAGTTTGTATGCAGTTCACATCACAGAACAGATTTTCCTCCAGCCCCTTGAAGGAAAGCTAGAAAGGGATTAGGAAAAAGTGGGCAATGTGGAGCTAATACTTCTCTGTCTTCTCCTTCATCTCCCTACAGAAGCATACAGTAGGGGTGTTTCCAGTCTTAGAAGTTGCGGACACTGGGAAGAGTATGTGGAACTACAGTGAGCAAGACTTGGGTTTAAACTGGTTAGATTGTTTTCACTCACTTTCAGGGTAGTCATGATCCAGATAGTGGCTTTAGACACACTACATTTAAAAAAATTTTTTTGGCTAATACAAATAAATGCTATACCAGAGTTTGTATGTATATGTTAATTTGTGTGCCTTATGTCTGTGAAAAACTCCATTCTTCAGTCTAGCTAACCATCTTGTGGTTTTTTTTCCCCATAGCATAAAACGAACCTGCTTTTTCTGTCTATACCAAATGATAGGAAGCTTTGACCCAAATTCTGTACAATAGTAATCAATTAGCCAAATGAGTTTATAATACTCTGCTGAGAGAATAACTTCAGCCTTTCTAAGTTTCTTCTAGCCAGGAGGCCTTTGAGAAGATGAGGTCTTTCTTTATAACCCAGCTCTTTCTCCTTCACAGAACTCCAATCTCATCTGTCATTTCTCTAATCCTAGCATTTAATGTTCTAGAAATAGCAATAGCATAGGTTCCTTCATTGTCCATGACATTTCCTACGACTGTGCTTTTGACTATGATCTTCACTGATTCAGAATTCCTGTGCTCTTGTCATCATGTGTATAACAACATTTCAAATGTTATTTCTTCCAGGTAGACATTCCTGAAGTCTCCAGTAGGGCTAATGGCCTTTCCTCTGAGTTCCCTTCTGCTGTCACGATCAACACAGTGAGTAGAATAGGAGGATCTCAATATGTGTGAGTGAATGCGGTATATTCTCAACCTTCATGGATTATCATCAGTGTGTCTCTGTTTATAGCCTCTGAGCGTCTTGAGATCAGGGACTCTATTTTGTTCATATTGTTTATATTTGCATTCCTAGAGTCCAGCAACAAGGCTGGATGGAATATGGAGGGTGCTCAATAATTTTTTGATAAGAGTGATGGAGAACATTTTAATACCCTGAGCACGAGAGCTAGTCCTCTTCCAGAAGACAACACAGTTTCTTTGAAATATTTTTCCCATGTCTGAATTCTTTAAGATGCAGAAGCTAAAAGCTCACAGATGCATGCGTCATCATGTGTCACTACTCATGCCCTCCTGCCTCAGGCTGTGCAGGTGGTGAAAGGGGAAAATGTTGGTGATTTACAAAACGATTTTTGCCAGTAGATACAGCTTCTTAGAACTTTAGGATACTAACTGACATAATCTGATAAAACATGAGTGTAAAGAAAGTTTTCATGAAGAATAAATCATAGAAGAAAATTTTGCTAATATCAAAGATTTATGGGGGGAGAGCTAGAACAGAATTAGAAGTAAATGAAGTCTACTGATCAGTGAATCCTTTGGACAGGATGATAAGCATCCACCAATGGAAACTATGTTTTCTCTTCATATATATTTTTGATTCAGACAAATGAGTTAAAGTAGAGATGAGAAAAACACATATGTGGGCTAAATGGCTAAATGCTACCTACGTGCTTTGATTCATATGCCTCATTCATTCAGCACTTATTTTCAGAAAATAAGCTTTGTGAGCTTTGTAGCTGGCAAAGAATGCTTGAGTTGAGTGAAAAAGATAACATTCTTGGAAAGCCTTTTGAGATATTTTAGTCTCTGTTTCAGAAATTAATATGAATAAAAATGAGAATGCTTTATCTGTGAGAACCTAATACCTCTGAAAGTATATATATTTAAGTGATCTGGAAATTAGTTTCTTTGTTCTTACCCATTCTGCAAAACAGTAAGAATTTTGTTCCTTTGGATTCTAAAATGTAATATTCTACTTACTGTCAGATACTCAAGACAACACCGGAACCTAGGACTCATAGAAAATAAGCATGGGAGTGGGGTGTTAAAATTAAAGCAAAATAGCCTAAAACAAAACAAAATGCAAGTACTTCTAAAGAATATGCCCTATGGGAAAACTAAGAGCCAAATGAAAATAAGCTGCTAAGATCCCCCGTATAGGGAGGTGGATGCATAATAGGACCTGACCAAATGAATGATCTCATCAGAGTTTTGACATCTTGTTTTTCTGGATGATTGTAATGGGTTGCCTGCCGTTGTTCTGAAGAAAACAATCTTACTTTTCACTTACTTGCATGGGAAGCACAATTATTCATAAAGGGGGAAATAGCTTTGCAGAAGCTTGAAAGTAGATACATCCAAATATCCAAGACCGCAGGATATGCTTAGAAAGAAAGAGGTGTGCATTTCAGTCAGTACAAGTTTCAGCGAGTCTGGTAGTCGTCACGGTTACAACACAAATCCCAGGTTTTGACTTGTGCTTCAGTAAATTCACAATCACATCATACTGTTAACATGCATGAGCTGAAAATCAAGACAGTCAAATAGAATATAAATTGGCCTGATCTTCAATAAACTTGAATTATTTCCTTAGATTTTTTGCAGCTGCACTTCAAACATTGTGTCTAGTGTTTAAATATAAGGAATTGAAGTAGTAATAGTAATACTGGCCATCTGGCGTGAAAGATTGCTATAGTTTCTGAAACTCTCTCCAAGAAATATCATTTATATACACAATTTAAATCGAATAAAAATAAAAAGATTACCTTTGCTCATTTTGGCAACTGTTGTAAATGGCACACTTAAAAATTTTCTCTAGGCAGTTATAAACTGGTGACATAGAACACTAACACAGTATCACTGAGTTTAGGGAATGTATTTGACATCTCTGTGCTCTGAAATATTACCCTTTGGACCATTGCCTCCATTTTCCCACTCCGCTTTGGGTCCTGCAGCTTTTGGAAGAGAGCACCATTTCACATAAAGCTTCTACTCCCCACCTTCTGGGCAGCACTGGCAAAATCAAAACTCTTTTACCCATAGAAAGAGAGAGACTTCTCCCCATGTAAACATCGTTGACAGCTCTGTCCCATCCGTTGACTTCCCTAAAAGCAGCAGAAAGTTGTTTATAGATCTGTGGTCACTATGCTTGGAAATGGTGCCAGATTGCTCTTTGTCATGTGAGGGGGTTGAAGAGGTAATATCAGCAGGATGAGAGAGTGGAGTACTTTCTACTGACTTCCCATAATTATGGAGACAGTCTGGTTTTTCAACAGTACTCCTGGGGGTCCTTCCTTCATTTTGTTCAAATTTGTTCATATTGTTCAAATGGAGCCATTCCACTACTTACTGCCTGCCATGTTGGTTAGCCTTCATGAATTTACTGGCTAAAGGTAATGGTTCTTACACTTTTGGCCTCAATATCCCTTTATAATATTAAAAGTTGTTAAGAATCCCAAAGAGCTTTTGTTTATGTGGGTATATATCTATTGCTATTATATCTATTAGCATTAGATGTTGAAACGAAAAGAAAAAGTGTTTATTGATGAACTCATTTAAAATAAAAATCATGGGGTGCCTGGATGGCTCGGTCATTTAAGATCCTACTCTTGATTTTGGCTTAGGTCATGACCTCATGGTTCCTGAGTTTGAGACCCACATAGGGCCCTACAATGACAGTGCCGAGCCTAGTTGGGATTCTCTCTCTCTCTCTCTCTCATTCTCTCTCTCTCTGTCTCCCTCTCTCTGCCCCTTCCATGCTCATGTTCTCTCTCTCTCTCAAAATAAATAAAACAATTCTTTTAAGTTTTAAATAAAAATAATGAATCTATTTCATACAAATAACATATCTTTATGAAAAATAACTGTATTTTCCCAACAAAAATTAGTATGAAAAGTGACATTGTTATACGTTTTTGCAAATCTCTTTAATGTCTAGATCAGTAGGAGAGCTGGATTCTCATATCTGCATCTGCATTCAGTCTGTTGTGATATGTTGCTTTGAATTACAGTATATGCAGAAAATCTGCCCTCACACAAATATGTAGTTGGAAGAAGGGAGAGGTATTTTAATAGTGCTTTAATGTAGTTATGGATATTCTTCTCTGATATTGTATCAAAAATCAAGAAGTGGTAATTTCTTAAGAATGACAGTCTTAAACCATATGAATGAACTTTCATACTCTTACTTTAACATTTACTGTTCTGTCATGTGCTTTGACTGTATCTTTTATTTTATAGAATCACACATATATCCTTTAGAACATATTAGTTAATGGAGTTATGTAGATCTTACAAACGTTGACATATTTCATTATTTTATTTATAAATGTAAATATATTTAAAATTATTTATAAATGTTATGTAAAATTATATATAATTATAAATTATAAAATTATATAAAATTATAAATTATATATAATTTTACATAATATATATTATGTATTATGTATTATGTATATAATATATATTATATATTATATAATTAATATGTATTATATAATANATCCTGCATTTGTTAATATATTTCCACCCATATCATCAGAAGTCTTAATATTGGGAAGTTTCCAACTAAAATGACAAATTTAAATTTACCAAAAATCTAATCTTCACTTTCACTCTGATTTTATCATTGGTATCAAAAACTGTCAGTTGTTTTTCCTGGAGTAATAGGAACACTTCAATTCATTTTTGAGAAAATGTCTGATAAATTCCCAAGTGTGAACAACCACAGCTTGTCTGTCAGTCAGTTTTTAAGTGAAAATCATATTCCCTGAAAAAAAAAGCTGTTAGAGCAGTTCTGACTCAGAAAAGATCACAAAATGTTTTTCCTCAAGACAGCCATCATATTTTAGCTGAAGTCATTTATGCATATTTCCCATTTCATCATACATAAAATTAAAAAGATATGTATTTAAAGGTTTAGAATTAGTAATGCTAATTCTTTTTACTGTTTCATTAAAAATTTTAAGCAGAACTGGATTTAAAAAAAAAAATGCAAGAGTGGGGCACCTGGGTGGCTTAGTCCATTGAGTGCCCAACTCTTGACTTCAGCTCAGGTCATGATCCCAGGGTCGTGGGATTGAGCCCTGGGTCAGGTTCTGTACTGAGCATGGTGCCTTCTTGGGATTCTCTCTCTCTTGGCCCATCCCTGGCTTGTGCTCTCTTTCTCTCTCTCTCAAAAACACAAAAGAAAACTGCAAGAGCATGGCAGTGAGGTTAGATTCACTCCTAGCATAGTTTGAGTCTGCTGCCGTTGAGTCATGGTAAAGCACAAGAGGCTTTGACCATGTAGTTTTGCACTGTGAGTATGTCAACACAATGTAATAAGCAAATTATATCAATATTGTAATGAAAATAATTTTTACATTGCAGACCCCTGAACGGTCTCCAGAAGCTTCGGGGTCTGGACGCCACGTTTTGAGAACTGATCCTTCCTTTGGTGTGACTTTGTATTTTTACTTCCTCTTTCACTTGCTTTTGAGCAACATAGCAGCTATTCAGAGGATATTTCGCTCATCCTTACTGCCAGCCATTTTTCCAGATGCCCAGATAACATTGATAGGTATTGCCATGTTACTCTAAATCAGTACAGCCCATTTACATGGTCAATAAAAAACTTTAAAAAGTCATGGAAGTATAGGTCATATTTAACATTGTAGGAATTTAATGGAAAGATATATGTGAAGTACTTAATCCCAGGCAGGGCCCGACACATTAAGACAATGAAGTATCTTTTATGCAGTGACTTTTGAGAAACATTTATTGGACTTAAAAGTGGATTTGGTACTCCACCAGTCTGTCTTCTACCCACTTCTATCCAGCTGCAGGCACTGAGCTCTACTACCTTTAGACCAGGCCCATTCTTTCATTCAGTCTGTATCCAGTGTGTCTAGAGTCAGCTGTCTGCTCAATATTTACAACTGAGCTTTGCATTAGTTTCTTAACTGTAGTTCTATTCTGTTCTCTATGTCCCCACCTCTACTCTAGGTAAGCCTTACTTAAGTCTTAGCCTGCTTTGCTATGACCCTCATGCCTCTACCAATCTCTATAATACCCACTGCTATTATGCCTCCAAGTTTATCAGACATCCAGGACAAGGATGCTGTCCTCACCTGTTCCTCTGCACTGCCTGCCGACCTCTCTTCTGTTCTAGGTACCCACTGGGAGGTCAGGATTCCTGCGTACTGATACCTGCCTGAATGTTGCTTATTCCGATACAGATTGGTTCTGTCCTCCTCAACCATTCTGGGGCCAGCTACAAAAGATAGATTGGTTTCTATGAGCCTAAACCCACTGTCCCAATGTATTTACGTCCCCACTGGTCTCTGCATTAAGAACCTACAAGTCTTCTTCTTATATTATTTTCCTTATCTTCATCATTTCTGTCAGTATTATAAGTAGTTATAAGAAGAGCCCTCAGTGAATCTGAGCTAATTTTTTTCCTGGACCCCAAATGACCTGATGAATCTTGTTACAACTCTAATAAACACCTCAGTATTGCTTCTCAATAGACATACATCCCATTTTTGTACTCTGTTATTATATATCACAGTTGTTTGGAAAGACCATAGTGACTGGAGTGTAGAGAAAGAAAAAGGCCAACGGTAGTCGGTGAGACCAATTGTGAGGCTCTTTAAAAGAAGCTAGTGTAGAGATCCTAGTGGCAAAGACTAGGGAAGGCAATGGTGTTGTACACAGATGGAAAAGCTGAGAAAATACTTGAGGTAAAATCAGTAGGCCTGGACTGGACGTGTGGGTTAAAACAGGTGACATTTTTCTGTCTGGTCTGGACTCTGGGCGGAGTCTAATTCAGTGATTCTACTGAAGATAGAAGAAGAGAGAAGAATTGAGATGTTGGAGGAAGATGATGGGATCAGGGTCAAAGTATCTGTGGGATATCCAAGAGCAGTAAGATAATTGACAATAAGTACTTTGTGCTCTAGATATTGAATGAGGCTGGAAATACATGGAAGTCAGCAGTATATAGATCATAACTGAAATATGTGGAAGGAAGGCATTGTCCAGAGAGATAATATGCTGGAAACGATGACGGAGCATAGAATTGAGCATGGAAGCAACCAAATTTAATGGACATTCAGGTCCACATTTAATGGACCTTCATTAGAGCCACAAAGACGTGGAAGTAGGATGGTTAACGTTCTTTCAATAAATGTTATTGGTAAATCACTAAGCATTCAACCTTTATCAAACTTTGTAGGAGACTCACAAGGGGAAAAAACCCTGAAAGTTAAAATGAAGTAGAGCAGAATTTATAGGATTTTTTGTGACCCAAACTGATGTATATTCTGAAGCTATTTTAGTATTTCTAGGCTTTTATCAGGAAAAAAAAACCTCTCATTTAGAGTTGAGATTAAACAGGGTAAGGATAAAGAGAAGGTTATAGGGGCGCCTGGGTGGCTTAGTCGGTTAAGCGTCCGACTTTCGCTTAGGTCATGATCTCGCGGTTCGTGGGGTCGAGCCCCGCGTCGGGCTCTGTGCTGACTGCCAGCTCAGAGCCTGGAGCCTGTTTCAGTCTTTGACTCCCTCTCTCTCTGACCCTCCCCTGCTCACGCTGTCTCTCTCTCTCTCTCTCTCCTAGAAATAAATAAAATATTTTAAAAAAAAAAGAGAGAGAAGGTTCTAGAGGCTAACAGTACAGAGGGTTCAGAAGAGGGCATAATAATGAGCCTGAAGAGATGACAGGTTATTTTGCTCTTTGGAAAGAAACAGAGGAGACTGGTTAGTGAGCTGTAACAGAGAGCTGGCTTCCTCTGGCACATTCTAGGCATAGTAGTTTAGAGAGTTGGGCCTGAGGAGACTCGGAATCCTTAGCAACAGAAATTGCAACATCTTAATAGAGCCCCTCTTCAGTTGTTAGCCTCAACGTCTCTGTACCCATTCTCAATACTGAGACAATTGAGGGAGAGACTTTCTATTTGCTAAACTTCATCTACCCCTTCCTAAACTCACATAGACTACTAATATTACCCATCTTTATAGACAACTCATTAGATCATACCAGTGAAAGCAAAATTAAAATCATACAGTATTTATAATGAGGGTAACATAATGGAATTGGCTTGCTGGAATCATGATGTCATAATAATGATAGCTCTCATTTCAGTGTTTCTAGATGCCAGGCCCTGAGGCAAGTACTTTATGTTCATTCTCTCATTAAAATCCTTGTAATCCTACACATAGTCTTCTAAAGAATAATAGCCCCCAAACTTACATATGCAAATACATTTATTTCTAATGTTGATTGTCCTTACATGCATATTTCAAGGCAATTAATATTGAATTTGTCTAGGCATTAATTTGATTGGTTGTGTCTATCTACAGTTGCCAAATTGTATGTCAAAGCCTAAAACTTCAGTTTGTGTTTGACAATCAAAGGAGATAACTTTCTTTTTAGTTTAGTTTAGGAAAATAGTACTCCTCTAAGCCTATTTGAACCCAACTTCCATTTCTTTAAAAGTTTTGTGCTATGGCATTGAAGCATTCTGAGTCTGGCTGTTTTGAAAGCATTTGTGATCCTATAAAGAAAAATCACTAAGGAATCACCAAATCAGTATTCTTTTAATGGCAATTTCTGGTTACAATTCTTTAGTACCTAGAGGATTGGTTCCCAGGAGAAGAATATACGGTTGCTCTTTTGCTTTATTCTATAAACTTGTCAAACTCAGAGAAGTACATTTAAAAATTATTGGTACTATTGATAAACTACATACATTTCTACTTACAGCTTGTTATTTTAAAGAGCTGTAATCTTTATGTCTTTGTTTTGGATTCCTTTATGTATTACTTTGGAATTAAAAAAAAAAAGCTAAACAATAGTGTCGCATAACCAAGGTTAACAAGAGTGAACATGACTTGGTTGCATTAAATTCTTGAGTCACATCTGTTTCCACAAGTTTCTCCAGTTTCTCCTTTTTTTATAGGCTAGTCTCCATGATTTATCTGTGATCCCAGCTAGCCTTCTTCAGATGTTTGAGAGGAAGGAGCAGGCTAAAATTGTTACCCTCTACAAGGAGAGCAGCATATTCTCCTTAAGGCCAATGCTGTTGGATAGCTCCAATAAACAAAATGATATGAGAGATCAGTTTCTTTTCGATCTCCTCCTCTTCTCCAACTATGGCATGTGAGACTCTTTTTTTAGCTATTTTTCAGTCTTTACCCCACTAGTATTGATGCCCTCATCCTTGCTTATTCCCCTGAGCAATGTTCCCCATAACCAGAGCTTCTAGGACCATATACTGATGACCTCCAAATCTCCAAACATTTCTCATCCTTGGGTCACATATCCACGTTGCATATCCAACTAGATGAACCTTCAATAACTGAAATCTAACATGTGTCTGTTGCTGAATACCAAACCGTGCGTGCATAGGACAAAACTCCACAAAACGAGGCACGAAAGTAACAAGATGACTGAGGAGCTCGAGACTGAGCAATTCCTAGAGCTCACATATATTCATGATTAGGGTACAGGATTGTCCATCTTTTCTGAAGCAGGAATAGTGAGTTGGTCTAATGATGCCATGAAGTCATGTGCTACACATCCACAGAGCATTAGTCCTAAGGATTGAATATTATGCTGCAAGCACTTGAAAATGACAATTCCCCACTGTATTTGTATTTCTCTTGGACACCCTACCTGATCCTTCCTCTCCCATTTGGGCATAAATGGGGAAAAACAAAGATGACCAGCTGAATTGAGTTTCATAGTTAACTCTGAGCTTCCTTAAAGAATCTAAGCAAAGCACACAAGTGGTGTAGTTTTGTGTGTACTTAAATCGATGTGACACACCTCTCCAGTGTCTCTAATCCTTGTCCATGCTGAGAGCCACGTGCAGGGTTATCCAGCTGGTGAGAATAAACAACCATTCAGGGCTTTTGGCTTTCTCTGTGTGTGAGTCACGGAGGGGTGCTTGTTGGAGTGTAAAGAAAGATAAACACATGGCAGCACTCTAAAGCCGGTTTCTGGAAACCTAGCAGGAAGGAACAGAAAGCCATTGTTCAGAGCTTGTAAAGTGTTATGAGACTGGAGTGGGAAATGCATACTTAGGGAAGACCAGACTCTTTTTTGTTTTAATGTTTTATTTATTTCTAGGAGAGAGAGAGAGAGACAGCGTGAGCAGGGGAGGGTCAGAGAGAGAGGGAGTCACAGACTGAAACAGGCTCCAGGCTCTGAGCTGGCAGTCAGCACAGAGCCCGACGCGGGGCTCGACCCCACGAACCACGAGATCATGACCTAGGAGAAAGTCGGACGCTTTACCGACTAAGCCACCCAGGCGCCCCATGGGAAGACCAGACTTTTGATGGATCAGAAATTGAAATGCTTGTAATTAAACTGGAGCTAAACCAGTGGTGACAGAAGGTTTTTTTGGGTGAAAGGATGTAGAGAAAACAGACTCAAGATCAAGGGAGTTGTCAAGTTTAGTTGGATCAGGAATTCTCATAAGAAAACAAAACAAGACACTGGAGAAAACCTGATTTCCCCTGGAATCGACTTGACGATGTTCATGAGAAAAAAATATTACTGAAGCCCTTTTGCTAGAAGTGAAATTACAACTATATTCCTACATGGCGATGGCCACCTTGATAATACAATATGGTACATACAATTGCCAGATTCTAGTCTACCACAGAACCCCATAATAACAGCTTTCTGTGGAAGCTTGTTCATGCCTTAAGCCTGTTTAGATTCTGCACATCTATGAAAGAGCTTGGGAAATAACCTGAATCCAGCACTGCCTTCATATGCAAGTGAAAGTGTTCCTGCCCTTGGCCCTGCACTTCAAGCCCTGCACATCACAAACACATGGTAAAGGAATTTTGTAAGGAAACATGGGTGCCCTTACTATGGATGGAGGACTCAGTACTGACACAGTACAAACCGTAACCGTAGACATTCATGCTGTGACCAACGTTGTTGAGGCTCCAGGGAAATGTTCGTGCCTGTCTTGTGCCCTGTGTCCTAGAAAAAGTGACTGTATCTGGGTCTCTGTTGCTGTTGAAGAGAGATACCACTTTGGTAGGATTGGAACAGCAGAAACCCTTAAGAACAAGAATATATATTGATTGATTTATCAAATCCCTCCTGGCATATACTATAAATGCATATTCGTTCTTACATAACCAAGTGTGCTGTTCCAGTAGTGAAGAGCAATCATTGTTCTTGCCCTTTCTTGTGTTCTGAATCCTGGTTCCTGAGATATTCCCAGACTAGTGTGGTATTCATAGCAACACATGCATGTGGTGTCTATGGAACATTTTGCAAGATTAAAAGATTGATATTACTATTCTACTGATATTAAATTTCTATACCCATTACATTAGTCATCCAAATATCATCAGACCATCAATAGAACACTGAGATGTGAACAGTGAGATGTGTAAAAATTAAGCTGCTTGTCTTTAATAATTTGCTGACTTCCAGCAAATTATTTGTACACATTTTCAATTTTGTCATTATGACGGTTGCATATGTCAAAGTAAGGGAACAAAACATATTTTTTACAGGGTGTTAGCTTGATTTATAACTAAAATATTAGGGCATACCCTCCTAAGGGTATGTTGGCCTCCAATTTTACTTTTTTTGTGGCCTTATAGGCATTAAGTAGCTTACCAATTGGTATAAATGGATTTTTTAATGTGCAAAAAACATGAATAAAACCATGGGACGTTTCATAAATTTGTGTGACATCCTTGTGCACAGGCCATACTAATCTTCTCTGTACCGTTCCAATTTTAGTATGTGTGCTGCTTAAGCAAGCACTCCTATTTAACTGAACTTGAGTCCTGCAGCCTTGCTCCTGGGTCTGTCTGACCACACTTGACCCAGCACTTGACCAGGGTTAGGTGATCTGGCTTTACTACTAGAGACATTTCAACAAGAAAAGGAAGTGATGTCGTCTTAGCCTGAAACTATCTTACTATACACTCAGAAAATATTATTACATGCCTTTGGTTCTGGTGATGTAGTTTCCTTTCTAAAGAGGGTTTTCTTTTCCTGAAGAAAATCAGTCATTTTTATGTTCTGCATTTTACAAAGTTTTGTCACTGAGATTTTCATGCCATGCGTTCTGGTACAGAACACATGCAGAATAAATTCTGGTCTTGTGCAGAGAAACATTTAGGGAAGTCTTCACTTTTCAAAGGTCACTACTTGCTGTCCACAACACTTTATAATAACTGCCCTCCTCACTTAGTGGGACTTCAGAAATATTGTTTATGAATTGTGTGTGGGGATACTAAAATAGGGTGTCAAATTAGTCTGTTTGCTTGTATACACACACCATACACAAACATATGTAATATATATGTTCATAATGAATTTACATCTGTAAATAAATGACAATAAGGAGAGAGAAGAGATGTGTAACAAAATATGTTAAATCTACATTGGGAGCCGATGTAGTACCCAGGAAAATTTTTTCTAATTTTTTTATGTTTATTTATTTTTGAGAGAGAGAGAACGAGCGCACAAGTAGGGGAGAGGCAGAGAGAGGGAGACACAGAATCCTAACCAGGCTCCAGGCCCTGAGCTGTCAGCACAGAGCCTGATGCGGGGCCCAAACCCACAAACCGTGAGATCATGACCTGAGATGAAGTCGGATGCTCAACCAACTGAACCACTCAGGCGCCCCTGAAATGTTTCTTCTGTAATAGAAAGTTAAAGCCATCTATTAGGTGCCCAGAGTAGAGAGAAGATAGTGGATTGTCCTCAAGCGCAAATGACAAAGATGGGACCCCACCCTGAAGGAAGAGCCCCACAGCTCAGATGGATAGTCTGTGCTTCCTGCTACTCCCTTTTATTTTACTAATCTTTAAATGAGTCATCCTCCAAGATGTGTCCCCACTAACAAGGGTCCTGAGCTTCCAAGTTCCAGGATGGGAGCCCCTACCTTCTCCTTTTCTCAGAAACCCAGAACTATATGGTCCTGCTGCTTGATTTTGTTTCTTGTTATTTCTTAACTAGCTGTAGGATAAAGCTTTAGGCCTTTTCTTCTGAAGGAAAGTTAAGGAATCTTGAGTAGCTCTTTTAAGAAACCAAACTCAATAAGCCCTGCCCTTGAGACCATAACTTTGAGATATCACTGCTAAAGATTTGATTTATTCTTAACATGCTTTGGAAATGTGGGATAAAACCACTTGGAAAATGAAAACCTTTAAGAGAGAGCATAATATTTGGCTTTAAATATATATCTGGTGTTTCCTACATGTGTTGTGTGAAGTGTATTCTGTCAGTCAAGTAAATGAAGGCTGGTTTCTGATAAACTTAGCATAAGATGTATTTATAACATCCAACACTTTTAAAAAGTGGCTTAAAATTAATTATATTTTGAAGAAAATTAGGCAGTTTACATCATTGGGAGATAATTATAGACACCCTCCTTTAAGTATCTTGTAAACCAGACTACTGATTTCCAGGATGTCATAGTCTGTGTAATAGAACATCTGTTCTACTTCATTATTGTCTTCATATTTCTTTTGTTTATATATTTCATAAAGCCCTTTCGACTGGAAAACCGCACTGTAGAAACCTCACTGTAGAATTGTCAAAGTGAAAATGAGACCTTTAAGTATTTGTTATGTTACTGTTATGATTTTTTTCTCTTGTTATAAAATTAAAATCATACATAAAAATGAAAGTCAGCGTCTATTTCCATTATTTCCTCCTCTTCCAGATTTAGCCTAAGCCTCTATTTTCTCTATGTCTTGTCTCCTTTTCTATTAAACTATACTATACAGTCTTTTGTTTTCTGATTCTCAAATATATTTGTCTTTCTTGGGCAGATAAATGTATCTGTGCCAAACTATTTTGTCTGCATTTCTATTTAATTCTTTTTTCAACTTGGCTTGGTTCTCACATTCAAACTCTTCTACAAGGGTCCCTTGCTTTCTAGTTTCCTCATATTGATGAAAGTCTACATAATTGCTTTATATATTTGATATAAAATTAAATATTAAAGTCTACATAATTGCTTTATATATCTGATATAAAATTAAATATTATTATTGGGCCCTTCTGCCAATTCCTTCCCTTCCAGTCCTTGCCTCTTCACTCTTGTAATGAATACGTTTTAATTTTATTTATTTTGAGAGAGAGAGAGAGAGAGAGCAGAAGGGCAGAGAGAGAGGAGAGATAGAGAATCCCAAACAAACTCCACCCCATCAGCACGATGATGCTCGAACCTATGAACTGCCAGATCATGACGTGAGCCAAAATCAATGGTCAGTCGCTTAACTGACTGAGCCACCCAGGTGCCCTGTGTGTTTTTATTCCTAACTTAAAAGTGACTGTCAAAGTTAATGAATCTGCTTGACCATTTGACTACCCATAGTCCTCAGCCTGGTTCTTTTCCTCATTATCTACCCAAAACAACCACAGATTTGACAAAAGAGGGGCTCCCAACCAAAGGAAACTGTACTTCTCTATCTCTCTAACTTAAAAATCTTAGTAGCCAATAAAAAATACTTTATCATTTTTTTTTTCTGTGTGTCTAGACTGATCTCCCCAGTCTTCATATTTTGTCTTTTCCTTACTCCAAAGAGTTATCTTCACTTGGAAAAATCATACTCTTCTCAGAGCATTGCCTTTCATACTCCATCTGGTTTTTGGAAATGAATCATGTGGACCTCTCATTCTTCTTTAATCCTCTCACATATTGTTGAAGTAAACAAATCCCTGCTAAATATTAATTCAGGCTCTCCTCATTCATCCTGGGAATGGAGTCAGGAGAAAAGAATCTGCCCTGGGCTGCATTTTTATTTGGAAGACTTATTTCTTTTCCTAAATACTTTTATTTGGAAGACTTATTTCTTATCCCAATTCCCTCATTTCTCCCCACTCCTCGTTTCAGATACATTTTCCATGTGTAAGCTTCAGCCTAGCCCAGTACCACCACTTCTCTCTGGTTTCTAGAACTTGAGCTACCACCAGAAAAGAGCCCCAAGTGTCACAGATGCTGTAACTTATCTCCTGTTATACTGTTCCCTAGATGTTGATATATACATTTCTTACCTCTCCAGTTAGAGTGTAAATTCCTGTAGAGTGAAAACCGAGTCTGCTCTACGAGTGTCAAAACAAATACCATACCCATTGAGTGATAAAATCCATTTAGAAAGTTGTGACCAACACTAAAAAATTAATCAAGTATAAACAAAGAAAAGATAGGTATCTCAGTGAATTACTCATAGTAAGAATAATAATGAACCAAGATGTGGAAATAGTCTAAGTGTTTATCTATGGATGAATGGATAAAAAAACGATGAGATAAAGGAAATATATATATATATATATATATATATATATATATNTAATAGAATGAGAGACACCAAAAAGAAGGAAGTCTTGATGTTTGTAACAATATGGATGAACCTTGAGGCATTATGCTAAGTGAAATAAAAGAGGGACAAATATTCTCTGATCTCACTTATATGTAGAATCTAAAAAACCCCCAAAAAACTGAGCTCATAAATACAGAGCACAGATTGGTGGTTGCTAGAGGTAGGGGTTGGGGAATGGAAGAAATGGGTAAAGGGGGTCAAAAGGCACAAACTTCCAGTTATAAAATAAATAAGTCATTAAAAATATAATATACAGCACGACAACTCTAATGAATAATCCCATATTGCCTATTTGAAAGTTTCAAAGAGAGTAGCTCTTAAAGGTTCTCATTACAAGAAAAAGAAATTGTAACTGTATATAAAAACTGATAGTGATTGATGTTAACCAGGCTTATTGTGGTGATTATTTTATAATATATACAGATATCAAATCATTAAGTTGTATAACTGAGACTAATGTTATATGCCAGTTATACCTCAAGTTGTAAAAACAATTTAGAAATGGGGAGAAAAGAGTGTGAATTGTTTTGGGGAAACTTTTAGTATACGCCCTTGACCAAAATTCTGCATATCACTGTCCTGTAGTGTAAGGGCACAATAGATGATTAGTATTTGGTCATTTAAGTTGGTAAAAGGAAAGATTTGGAAGAAGCCTATCTATGCAATTCTGAGGGTCTTCTTATTACTCTTGCTCTTTGGTCTTCAGTCTGTGTGGGGTTTAAGCAGTCACTTAGGTTGCTTCCTCAGCCTGGTTGAGTACCTCCTTCCCTTATTCAGAACATTTGGACAAATCACAAATTCTCTGAGGGAATTCATATGCCGATGTAAGCCTCATGATGAACACCATGCATAAACTCTACTGTGGGTTTTCTATCTCCCAAATAGATAGAAAGCTAATTATTATTGACATAAACTGCTAAGTTCCACACCCTTCAATTTATTTTAGCAAATATTCATGGAGTGCCTCCTCTGGACTGAAGACACAGAGTTGAATCAGACACAGGTTACACCCTAGAAGAGCTAATGATTTAATACAGGAGCTGACAAACTGCAGCCCACTGGCAAAACCTGGCCCACAGTCTGTTAGTGTAAATAAAGCTTTATTGGAACCCAGCGAGGCTCAGCCACACAGAATTGAGTAGTTGCAACAGAAACCATATGACCCACAGAGCCTAAATATTTACTGAAATATATCTATGAAAACGTTTGCCCATCTCTGATCTAACAAAACATCAAAATTGAAGATAATACTTTTTTTCTATTATATTTCCATATGCAAAAGTGACAGATACATCAAAAGCAATGCAATATTTTCCTTATTTTTGTGACTAAACAACGTAGATCACTGATCTGTTGGGAAGCCTTGAGAGCTTACAAGAAGCGACCCCTTTTGAAAAGCTGGTGACAGAAAAACATTATGATCTTAACGAAATGACATTTCATGTTTTTCTCTCTTACACGTCCATAACCACCCTGCCCAGAACTTGGATGTCTGAGTACAGTGCCAATAGTATCACAAAAAATTACAGAGCTAAAACAGCTGAGTATTAGATCAGAGATCACCCAGGGCCTGACCATTAGCTGAGGATGGCTCATCATTATCATATGCTTGGCTCTGAAATTTTTGAACAAATTTGAGAAAATAACTTCATTTCACATTAAAATCTGGGTCTCCCAATTCTTTTGAAAAATCAGATTTGGCAGAAGTAGGGCTCCATTCCTATATAACAAAAGCCCACTTAGAGCTGAAAAGCAGCCTCTAATTTTGAACAAGACATACATGCTCCAGATTACCCCAATTTCTACTGCTCCTGAATATTTCCTTGACTCAAGATTTGTCAGTTGCCATTTATAGCAAGTTTACATTGCTATTCTTCTCAGTAAAGAAATTTCTCTGTAACTATTTTCTTTTTAGAGTAGTTTGACAAGATTAACCAAAAAAGATTATATGCTTAAAAAAAAACTTTCTCACGTATTTAATATGCAGGCAAAAGGTATGCAATCTGCAGCCACTTTACGGACTTATGTTCTTTTTTAGCCCCCATGGAAATGGTAGTTTAATGTGTTAAACCAATAAAGGAAAGCAGAGCTGAAATGTGGCTTAGAGCAGTGACCTCCAAAGAGATCCTAGGGAATGTTTAAGAGCTGAGGTTTGGGTAGGAAATATTAGAATTTACATAGTTGATCTCCTTTTTAATTTGTATTTTTATTTTTATATATTTTTTAAGTTTATAATATAGTTATAAAGCAGTACATATAGCTACACACACACACTGACACGTGTAACTGCGTAGATAGTCAACTTTATTTTAGTGATTGAGACATGGGATCAAACTAGCTTGCAGACGTTAGTCTTGGGAACCTGGAGAGATCTGGGAAATCATTACATCCAAATGTTCATTTTATGAAGAAAGAATCTGGAGGTGAAGTGATCTTGCCAAAGGCGCAGCCATGTAGGCAGTATATCACACTGCCTGCTTTCTTCTCGAATGCCTACCTGGGAAAATGAAACCAACATGGTGATAAAAAAAAATCCCCCTGAAATAGCGGGGCAATTTGTAAGAAACTGTCAGACTTCTTCCTCCAGCGTAGCACACATTTCAACTGGTGGTACCTAGAATAGCTTCTCTTTTTTTGTGAAAAATGGCTTCGGATCCATCCCCCCTCTGCCAGTAGAGGCCACCACTGTGGCCGCCTTCTCATTGGCCAGCTCTCACTGGCCCTCATCTGCCTTCTTTTCCTGTGGAAATAAAATATAAGGGCAGGAGAAAGGACATATTTGGTAATGTTACGCTCCTCAGCTTCCTGCTCGGGGCTGTCTCAGCTGCAAAATGTCAAGGGAAAAAATATCCCTCCAAGTTGGAATGAATTCCAGACAGACCCTGATGCCTGCAAATTTGTCAGAGGGAGAGCCAAGTCCAGAAAAGCAGAACATGAAGAAGGTTCATTATGTGACTTCAAGAGACGCTCAAATAATCAGACACTCTGGTATTTATGATTTTCCCCATTTCAGATGGCCTGTAGTTCACAACATTCCCCTCCCTTCACCGCTGATTCTGAGCTTCCTTTTAAATTAAACCTCAACAGTTATAAAAAGACTCTCACATTACTTGTAAGCCACAAGCACTACTGGGAGACACTGTTCGTACAGGCCTGTTTGGGGCTGAAGAAGGACAGCTCTTTTTGATTATTAGTCTGGGAAGGGCAGGCCAGGAAGGCAGACTCACTTCACCTTGACCACACCATTGCCCCATCTGGTTACCACGTCTGTGTCAAGACCCCCTGCCACTCCCAGCGTTTGATGCCATGATCTTTACTAAAAAGCAGCTATGTTGTGCCATTGGCTTTCCTTTTTCATTTTGGCTTTTATTTGTGTGTGTGTGTGGGGGGGGGGGGCATGAAATAACCAGAAAAATTGATCCTGACTCTCCCAGTTTGTGAAGATTGTGAAGATTGACAATCCAACAGGATTGTCTGTAAGGTTGAGTTTTGGCGGATCTTAGTCTGTCCCTGGCATCCAGCACTTTTTCTTTCTCTTTTAAAACCATTGCCACATGCTGGCAAAAAGGTAAGGAAACAGGATTTGTAATCCAAACCTCATTAAATTGCTACATACACATTTTCCCTTCTGCTTCTTGCTCTTCATTTCTAAACGCCGTGGCATTTGTTTGTACTTGGTCACCCAGAATCCTTATTTGGGTCCTCCAATAGGCACGAAGGCATCCAAGTGTCAGTTTTAGCAACTGGTGGAAGTACCCACATGAGGAATAGGGTGTTCAGTCCTAACATGCGGTCTCCATGAATAAGGGTCTTCTTTCTTCTTTTCCTAAACTGTCCAGCATCTCAACGCTGGTTTTGCTTCTCAACAGGCTAAGGTTTGTGCTACTTCCATGGTGATCAACTGTTAGGTCATAAACATTAGGTTGTGGCATCACTGGATGAGTCAGTCGGGAGGAAGCTGGGCTGGAAATACAGCCGAAAGCCTCTGCTGACAGACAGATGCCTTCTTAATCATGGCCTCCGTGGGGAAAGGAAAGCTCTCCCAGGCCCACCCCCGGCACTGATTCACAGACCTGGGCTGCTCTGGAAGAGGCTGGGAAAGCCCATCCTCAGGGGATACCACTGTTACCTCCTCCAGGCTTCCCACAGGATGGCCACACAACTCACAGGAGGGGGAAACTGAACAAGGGAGCTCTTTCTGATTACTTTTTGAGGGTCAGCAAAGGGTAAAACAGCTTTCATCTTTTCGACATCTTGTGCTGTTCCTTCTTAAAACAGCTTATATTGTCAACATTGCCTATTTCTTGGTGCATCCATTTCTGGTAGGGTTCCTATTCTGTTATGTCAGCCTTGTCTACAAAATGGTCATTGTAAGAGTTCAGCTTTTGGCAGGCTGGAGGTGGGACAGCACAATATCATTATGTTCCCTTTCATCAGTTCTTCCTCTTTTAAGCCCTGGGGACTACTAGACATTTTGCCATCTTCTAAAAACACAATTTCCTGAGTCCATAGTTCATTTTAGAAGAATTTATATCATTTAATTTATTTAATATTTACAAATTTGGGTTTTTGGAGAGCATGGTGTCAAGAACTGCTTGTGCATTAAGCTGCTAGGAGACAAGTCAGCTGGAGAAACAATGTCCTTCCCTGTGTCCCCTATCAAGAACTGCTCAGTATTCCTGCCAGCCTTGTTAGGCTTTATCATCCAGTCATTTTAGACCAGCAAGAGAACATTCCATCGGGGGATCAGGTTCTATCATTTCACTGGTATGCAATGTAAGACCACAGAAACTCTAGTACAAACGAATTTTCCATGGCTCAGATTAATAATAGATAGCACTTAAATGGTCAGTCCAATTGTGTTCCCTCCCTACTAAGGACAGAACACATGACAATAAGCTGAAAATCCAGCCAGGCAGGTCAGACCAGAAGCAAGGAAGAATTTCTGGTCTCAAGGTTACAGAAGAAGTTGCAAAGTTCACCTCTTGAGGCAAATATTTAAGCTTAGCCAGGAAGAGCCTATGTGAATGGTTATGATCCAGTGCTGACTGGAGATGGGGGACAAATTTATATGATTTCCAAGCTTTTTTTTCAAAACACAAGAGTCTCCAAGTGGTTGAAAAGTGACTCTGTGCATTTCTCTCTGCTGTTGAGATTGTTATTCATGATCAGGCTACTTTTACATAACAAAGACAAATTCTGCTGGTTGGAAGATAAGTGAGGAGTTATTACATCTCTTGTTTCAGTGAGGAGAAAACCTAGGCACAGAGAGGTCATTGTCAGCTAGAAGAGCCTACAGGGCAGACTCCCTTTGCTCCCTGTGCTGTGTGCTTTACTGTACTATAGTTTTACTAATAGTATAAATCTATTTAAGCTGTAGCTCCAGTTTGTAGGAATTTTGTTTACTTCATGAGCAGCACTGAGACAGAAATATGAGAATCTCTGGGAATTGGCATGGCTAAATATTACAATTTAGAAGAAAAGTTTAGGCAAAGTACAAAAGAGGAAATGCTATTTAGATGAGTTCATTTCTACTCACTCAAAAAAAAAATTAAAAAATTAAACTCAAGATCCAACAACATTTTCCTTTACTTAGCCCAACATCAGAGGCTTTACACAGCAACTCCCCAAACAAATCTGTTTCATATATTTCATCTTTCCAACTAAGGACTTTTTTAAAAATATCTAATCTTGAGTTTATTAACTTCTCTTAGAAAAAGTTCTATTTCATTTCTACAAATGCAAAGCTGAACCTGGTTTTATCTCTCTCTTGGTTTATAATTCTTTAAATGGATAATGCTGACTGAATTTAGAACATATCCAATAGCTTTAATTTCTAAGATGTGAATTCCTTCCTCCCCCCTCCCCCTCTTCCTTCCTTCCTCCCTTCCTTCCTTCCTCCCTTCCTTCCTCCATCTTGGAGAACTGCTTGCTTTGGTGGTTCAGTAGTAGAATTTTTGCCTGACTTTATCTTGGAGGATAATCTATTCATTTTTTTAAATATTTTTCTTAATGTTTATTTTATTTTTTTAAAATTTTTTTAATGTTTTATTTATTTCTAGGAGAGAGAGAGTGAGAGACAGCGTGAGCAGGGGAGGGTCAGAGAGAGAGGGAGTCACAGACTGAAACAGGCTCCAGGCTCTGAGCTGGCAGTCAGCACAGAGCCCGACGCGGGGCTCGACCCCACGAACCGCGAGATCATGACCTAAGCGAAAGTCGGACGCTTAACCGACTAAGCCACCCAGGAGCCCCGGATAATCTATTCATTTTGATGAGGGAACATAAGGCAGCTGAAGGCCAAGCTAGCACAATCATACCCCCCCACCCCACCCCCACCTCCCAGGAGGGATATATGTGATATTCCTCAGGCCTTCCTGGTTGCCTAAGAACAAGGAAAAGGACAATCTTATCAATAGCCTCATCTCCAATAACCTATAGACTCTCTTTCCTGGAGCCCTAATATCACCCTCATCAAGATGTAAGGGATTTAAGTGCTTGCCATGGTGATGTGGGTACAAAGACAAATGAAAAATTAAATTCTCTTACTGCCTACAGCCCATTGGCAAGTCCTTGAAACAGGCAGATTGACCTTCACTAGGAGCTCAACTGCATCAACTATCGACACTTTGCTAGGGGCAGAGGGGAATCTTGGCTTAACATTATCGTGACCCCCCAGGATCCTGTGAGTCTCCTTATACACTTAAAATTCATTTGTAAAACTCCTTTATCTTTAACCCCCAAGTATATGTTGGCAATTATACTCCAGGCATATGGCCCCTGATACACATCTGAAGGGTCTCGTGACTGAGGTTTTACTAAACAGTAAAAAATGGCATTTTCTTAACAGCAGCTAGCCCCTCAAGGGCCTGGAGACCTTGCTTCCAAAATCCCATACAGATTTACACTGTCTTTAACTCCCTCCAAACCTGAAGGTATATAATCAGTTACTCTTCACGATCCCAGTATAGCTCTTTCTGCCCACAGGTCCTGTCCCTGCATTTTAATAAAATTGCATTTTTGCAACAAAGACATCTTCAAGAATTCTTTCTTGCCCGTTTGGTTCTGAACCTCACCATCACTCCAAAAACCCATCAACTTCTCATTGAATTCCAGTTGAATTATTCCTTTGGTTTTTCTGCATGGAGGCTGTATTTGAAGGGCTTTCTCAATCCCGTTCTAGATCAGAAGCCATGGCTTACAGATGCATTTCCTAATGGATGACTTAAGGAGCCAGCATTTTTAATACACAGGAAATAAAATAATTATATTAAATGATAAAATTCTCCCCTAAAGCTGATATTAACATTATAATATCTCTCTTCTTTCCTGTTTTGGTCTTTTTAGGTTCTTGTTGGGCTTAGAACAAAATCATAATTTTGGTAAACTTCCCATGAAGTCTGAGTAAGCACCTTCCCAGTTGGTTTAATTTAGGGAGTTCCAAAAAGCCATTTTCATCCCAAATTTTTTTTTTCTGTAGATCAATCAGAAACTAAAATTCCAACTAAGGGATTGCACTGTTTCAGATGAAGATATAATCTCCGAAACACTGTGATGGGGGTGGCATCTGGCATTACCAAAGTATTAACCCATTCGTACCCATGAGTACATTAGTTTTTTTATCTTGGATGTCAGCATGGGATCCAAGGGCTATATCCACAGAGGGTTATATTTTGATAGTAAACATACATGGTCTAGATTAATTATGCCAGGAAAGGAAGCCCAAATTGGACAATAGCAGTGGAAGATTAAGATAGATTAAGATTTGAAGGTGCCAAATAGAGCATGACTCAATCACAGTTTTCTCTTCACCTGGTTCAGGAGGCTGTGTTTACATTACTCATGTTTCAAGCATTGTTAATATATCTGTTTCTTTCTTTCTCACTGCTGTTAATTGATTTGACTGTTCAGACTGAGTGTGAAGTGAATATATCATTACATGAGGGTTTGCTAGATACAGAGGCCCTTTTAGAATAACGTATGTGCAGCAGAGTAGGTACAAACTTTGCAAAACAAATAGTTCAGAAGTCAAATTTTATGATGGTTTTCATGGGTCAGGGGAGGCAAGCAAGGCATAGAATGTAAAAGAAATGGGAATTTAGGTCATTTTTTAAGTTAAGAATAGACAAGTTGGAATAAGAAGACTGGAAACATACTACAAGTCAAAGATATATTTTAATTCCAGAGATGACATGTTAGAAAATAAGTCTCAGCTCAGCCTAGTAAAGAGACCATTGTTGTCTTGCTTTCATTGCTGTTCTTTTCAGATAAAGCAACAAAATACATTTTAGTACATCGGCACTGTGTGTGTGTGTGTGTGTGTGTGTGTGTGTGAGTGTGAGTTGAAGTTGACTTTGGAAGACACAGATAAACTATGAGCTCTGCATTATATTTCTGATGTTCACTTGATGGAAAACAATCATTTGGCTGCTATAACTGGCTGTATCCAGCAAATTAGAGAAAATCTAGTGATACACAACCATTATTTTCCAGAAAGTGATATTTCGAGGGAACAAAATCTTTCTAGAGATTGGATTTTGGAGATTAGTTAAACTCTGGCAATTTCACTGTGGAGTGGGGTCAAGAACAGAGTGTTGTAATTCAAATAAAGCTATCACTCCTCTCCTTTACCAGTAGAGAAAGCTGCATACCACCTATTTAGGTTATCAGGAAAAAAGTAGCAAGAGTAGTAACAGTTTTACTTCTAAATTATGGAGTTAGTGCAATAAGAGTTTTTTTATTTTTACAAATAGTTTATTGTCAAATTAGTTTCCACATAAGACCCAGTGNGACACTTAGGTTCTTTCCATGTTTTGGCTATTGTTGGGAGTGCTGCAGTGAACATTGAGGCCCATGTGCCCCTATGTATCGGCCCTCCTGTATCCCTTGGGTAAATTCCTAGCTGTGCTATTGCTGGGTCAAGGGGAGTTCTACTGTTAATTTTTTTAAGGAATCTCCACACTGTTTTTCAGAGAGGCTGCACCAGTTGACATTCCCACCAACAGTGTAGGAGGGTGCCCATTTCTTCACATCCTCGCCAGCATCTAGTGTCCTTTGACTTGCTCATTTCAGCCACTCTGACTGGCGTGAGTAAACCACAGTGTCTTGATCCACTCATCCGTTGATGGACACTTAGGCTCTTTCCATGTTTTAGCTTAGTGCAATAAGAGTTTTAATGATTATGTTGAAATCAAAATTTGAACACATGCAAAACATATCCACCGGAGAAACATACATACATTTCTCATGAATTAGTACTTCATTCATTCATTCGTTTATTCATTCAACAAATGCTATTTGCAACTACTCTGTACCTCCTAAATTGTATTAATCAGGGGTCTTTTTTTTTTAATTTTTTTTAATGTTTTATTTATTTCTAGGAGAGAGATAGAGACAGCGTGAGCAAGGGAGGGTCAGAGAGAGAGGGAGTCACAGACTGAAACAGGCTCCAGGCTCTGAGCTGGCAGTCAGCACAGAGCCCGACGCGGGGCTCGACCCCACGAACCGCGAGATCATGACCTAAGCGAAAGTCGGACGCTTAACCGACTAAGCCACCCAGGTGCCCCTAGTCAGCGGTCTTTAGAGAAACAAAACTACCTAGATGTGTATACATCTTGTTAGTTACATTTATAAAAAGAGGGAGATTTAGTTTAAGGAATTGGCTCAGGTGATAGGGAAGCTTGGTAAGTCCAAAATCTGCAGGATAGACCTCAAGGCTGGAGCCACAGGGAAGAGTTACAGTTTGAGTCTGAAGGGAGTCTTTCTAGCAGAATTCTTAGATTGGGCAGTTCAGACTCTTTTAATTCCAATCTATTGTTTGGACAAGGCCCACACACATTATGCAGGGTGATTTGCTTTCCCAAAGTCTTCTGATCTAAATGTTAATCTCATTTTTAAAATAGTTTCACAGTTGGGCGGCCGGGTGACTCAATCGGTTTAGCTTCTGACTTCGGCTCAGGTCATGATCTCAAGTTGTGAGTTCGAGCCCTGCATTGGGCTCTGTGCCAACAGCTCAGAGCCTGGAGCCTGCTTTGGATTCTGTGTCTCCTTCTCTCTCTGCCCCTCCCCCTCTTGCACTCTGCCTCTCTCTCTCAAAGGTAAACATTGAAAAAAAGTTTTAAGTAATAAAAAAATAAAATCATTTCACAGAAACATCTACAATGATGTTTGACCAAATATCTGGGTAACATGGCCTAGCCAAGTTGGCACATAAAATTAACGATGCCATGAGGGCTAGGTATAGCTGTATTATTTCCTATTATGGAAATAGGCATTATCTCATGGAGCTCACATTCTAGTGGCTTTTACAAGTTTGAGACATGTTGCCACAGATTTTACAAAAACGCCTGAAGTTAAATTCACTTGGTATTCACTTGGTAGTATTCTTACCCTCACCTTTTGGAGATGATGATGGTGGTAGTGGTGGTGATTGTTTAGCATCTTCCTGGGATTACCTGGATTGAGAAACCTCATGTACTAGTAATTATAAAGAGTTGGTTTGTTGCCATTATTGGCAAGGCTAGGATCATAAGAATCTTTCTGAAGAATAAAGCACCTTTTTCTTTGTCCTACTAAGATTAGAACAGCAGAAACTATGATCACATGACACTTACCTTAATACTTTTAGAAAATTACACAAGACATCTCACTGAACAGAATCAGACTGTGAGGCCCATGATAAAATAGTGGACCAGCTGTAATATCAGAGACACACTACAGAGAGTTTTATGGATTCCAGTTTGTTTACCTGCAGGGGAAATGTCTGAAAGCCTGAAGTATACATTACACATAATTTGGCTGCACTCAGAGGAAAATCTTGGATTGCCCTGCACCTTCTAACTTTTATCAAACAAAGAACCTATTGTCACCTTTCCATATCCTTTGATGAAACACAGAAAATTTCCATCTAGTTTTTTACTTTATTATTATTTTATTTTACTTTTTTTTTTTTTTGCTTACAGTTTTTTCATTCCACCTCAATACACCTGTTTCCAAGTGCTAAGTCAAATCACTCCTTATCCTTGGGAGAAAATGACACAAGAAGTGACAGTCATGGAATCTTCCTCTGGTGTGGGAACAGAAATAGTTCTCAAAACAAATCATGGCCACACACAGGTAGCTTCTTCATGAGGTGACTTGGGACTTCACAAGATAGGCCCCACCCCACCCATCTGGGATGGGCATGACTTGGGTTGCCCTCCTCACTGGAGGCCTGTAATTATAGTACAAAGTGAAGGTGCATCTATGAAAGCAAACTTTGTCCAAGTCTCTAAAGTACATTCTGCTTTTCCAAACTACCTCACTTGGGGGCGCCTAGTAGAAAAAGTCATTAAATGTCTCTGGAAAGATACATAGATGACCTGGTAACATTGTTTCTTCTGGGGTGGGGAGCTGTGGGTAAGGGCAGGGCAGAAGCTTACTTCTCAATGCACTCCACTGTACTATTGAAAATGTACTATTTGCATATATTAACATTAGCTACCTACCTATCTGGTTAATGAGCTAACTAAATTAATAAAATATAAAAAATTCAAATAACTGTAAATACCTGGATCTTCTATTATTTAGCTACCTGCTCCATTTAACTCTTAAAGCACTTATTTCCTCTTTCTTTTCTGTTTTTATTTCAGAGAAACCATGTACCTAAAGTAATACTGACTTTGTTCTTCCCTGAATATATCAGGCATATTCCTGCCTCAGGTTCTTTGCAAAAATAGTTTCCAGTGACTGGAAAATTCTCATATCCATTATCTGCATGGCTTGTTCCTTGCTACTTTAAGTCTTGACTCAGATATCACTTTCTCAAGTGGGCCTACCTTGACCACCTTGTTTAAAATTGCAAGCTTAAAATAAGTGATGGAGATTATGGAGGGCACTTGTCATGATGAGCATGGGGTGATGTATGGAATTGTGGAATCACTATGTTGTACACCTGAAACTAGTGTTATGCTATATGTTAACTACCTGGAATTTAAATAAAAACTTGAAATAAGTTAAATTAAACAAATACAAAATTGCAAGCTTACACCTCAGAATTCCTTATGCACTTTATTTTTGGTAGTAACTATGTTCTTTTTAAGTACCATATATTGTATTTATTCAAAATCTTTATTGTCTATATCTCAACAGTAAAACTAAGTTCCTGGAGGGCTAGGATTTGTCTGCTTAGTTTTCTGCTGTTTCTTCCAGCATCTAAATACTGCCTGGCAATCATAGATTGTTATGAAAAAAAATTGCTAAATAAATGGGAGAAAAAAATGAATGAGTTTTGTTTTCCAAATATGTGATGTTCGGCAGAATGCCATTAAGTAATTTGAGATTGGCACATGTAGTTTTTAATTCTATTAATGATTCCTGTTTTTCTTTTTTTATTAATTTTTTAATGTTTTTAAAAATTTATTTCTGAGAGAGAGACAGCATGAACAGGGGAGGGTCAGAGAGAGAGGGAGACACAGAGTCTGAAACAGGCTCCAGGCTCTGAGCTAGCTGTCAGCACAGAGCCCAATGCAGGGCTTGAACCCACGAACCGTGAGATCATGACCTGAGCCGAAGTCATATGCTTCACCGACTGAGCCACCCAGGCGTCCCAATGATTCCTGTTTTTCAAAAACATTCTTTAACGTGTATTTGGAACATAAATTCAGGAATAACCTTCTCTCGTGTTTGCAAGATGAAGTGTACTCTTTCTTCTGTTACTTCACAAATCCTCTGCCTAGCAAGTATCCTTGTGTTTGTTTATGGTACTTTAGAATCCAAATTGTTATTAACATATTGTTCCTTGTTTTTAGATTTTTAACTTCTGAGAATATATTTTGGACATAGTCATTCTGTTTTCAAAAAATTTACCATCGTTATTTACAGTTATCTATGTTTATAAGCATTCAATGCTCATCACCTCAGACAGGTTTAATCAACTAGAGTAGTCAGCTTGTTGCATCAACCAGAAGATTTAACATAGGGAATTAAGCACTGAAAAAAATTGCCCGGGGGGACTGATGGCCAGAGTAAGCCTCTGTGACCTTGGGGTAACCCAGGAAGCTGCTAGAATCATAAGCAACCATCCCATTGCAGCTGGCAGCACTGAGGGGGTCAGTTTGCAGGATATTTCCCAGAAGCTGCTGTGAAACACCGTGTCTCTGTCTGTTCCAGTCTCCATACCACCCACCTCTGTTGGAGGAATAATAATATCTCTGCTTCTCCCCTTTCTGCAGAATTAATCTTTACTATTATTCTCTGAGATATAAATGGGCAAAGGATTAGTGGCATCAACTCCCAGAGGTCCCTCAATATACGGATTTTGATAAACTTCAAACCTAAAAGCAATAGAAAGAAGAGAGAAAGCATATTGAATTCATCAGAGTTTCATCCTACTATGTCTTTTTAATTTTTTAAATATAATTTATTATCAAGTTGGCTAACATACAGTATGTATAGTGTGCTCTTGGCTTCGGGAGTAGATTCCTATGATTCATCGCTTACATACAACACCTAGTGCTCATCCCAACAAGTGCCCTCCTCAGTGCCCATCAGCCATTTTCCCCTTTCCCCTGCCCCCTTCCCCCATCAACCCTTCGTTTGTTCCCTGTATTTAAGAATCTCTTATGATTTGCCTCCCTCCCTCTCTTTTTATAACTATTTTTCTCCCTTCCCTTCCCCAATGGTCTTCTGTTAAGTTTTTCAAGTTCCATATATTAGTGAAAACATATGATACCTGCCTTTCTCTGACTGACGTACTTCACTTAGCATAATACCCTCCAGTTCCATCCATTTTGTTGCAAATGGCAGGATTTCAGCTTTTGAGCCAAGGGTGTTTGCTGGTTTATTTTGAGTCATTGGCCTATAATTGCATGCATATTCTATAAGTAAACCCCATTGATGAACACATGTTCTTGCCCCGGTTCCTATATAATCACGGCATGATGGTCCAGACCATCTATATCTACTCCCAAGACAGATAATATCAAGGTGGGAAATCCTAAAGGTACCATCCATAATCCATATAATATGCCTATACAATAGTTTAAGAAAATGAGTGCCCATTGTTTTCTTAAATTAATAATTGCCCAGTGTTTGCTTATAAAACCTTTCCCTACCAATGTTACCTTGTCTGTAAAATGAGAATATAGTAATACTCATATTGTAGGATTATTGTGAGGATTTAATGAGCTTTTATAAAAACAGAGACAGAGACCAAATGACAAAGAATTTGGAACAGTTCCTGGGCCATTGAAAGTGCATAATAAAATATAGGTGCTATCATCATCATCATCACCATCATGATCATGTATTCTTTTCCAGAAAAACTGACAGGTATATCCATTGGACTTAACTCTTTATTCCATCCTACATTTCTGCCTTTGCCATGGTCTCTTCATGGGCAAAGCATGGTTCTTCACTGTTTGAATTTGAACTTGGTCATATGACTTGTTTTGGTCAATAATATATGAGCAAAAGTGACAATTTGCCAATTCTTAGTATATGCATTGAAAGCCCTGTATTTCCTTTTGTACCCTTGCACTTCTCCCATTTCTGGGATAAGAGTTTCCCCCCAGTTTGCTCGTGCCCCTGCAGCCTGGGCCCCAGAATGAATACACATAGGCCAGAGCTGCCTCGGTCAATCCACAGAACTGCAGTGAGTAACAAAGCCTTCTCACCAAACCCAACCTAGATCATCTGAACCTCAATCTGCCCACATACATGTAAATAATAATAAATGATTGCTGTTTGAAACCTCTGAGTTTGGGGGTAGCTTGGAGTGTAGCTGTAGGGAACAAATACCCTTCATTTCGGATATACTTACACAGGAGACCTACCCCTGACAGCATCAAGTGAAGACACCCGCTCTCTGACTGAATTATATTACATGTTTTGCCCAAATGCTGGCCGGAGCTGTCTCTGTCTGTGAACATTGCCCAGAGTAGTGCTGCCCAAAGAGAGGGAGTGTAGGGGGAGGTGAGGCTTGATGCCAGTTTCTGCCTTCTGTGTTTTTGCCACTCTTAACAGTCTGCCAGCTGGTGCAGCTGTACCCTTTGGACAAATGATATGATATCCTGGGCATTCGCCTAAATGGTACCACACATGCGAAGAGCTAAAGCTGCTGTTTGTTGTGTTCTTGCTGTTCTTGGCTCTGTTGCCATGCCTGGGGGTGGCAGAGACTTCTACACATGAGGTGTGTCTTTCCAGGATTCATAGATAGTGTGTCTTTTCAAGATTCTAAAATTCACTCAATGCAGCCACTAAAGATGATGACTCTGCATGTGGAAAATAGGCCAGGTTCATTATTGAACAGTTTGATTTTTTTTTCTCAAAGTAATTATGAAAGCAAATTAATCATAGAAAATTATGGTATAACATCATATAGTTTGTCCTTCCAGGAAAAAAACTAAAACCTCACTCATATTTTTAGTACATTTTTACATTTTTTAATGGCAGGAACATTTATTCCTTTCTTAGCTTTGCATACTAACATTCATACCAGCATATATGTAGATAAATCCTATGTATTAACCATTAGGTAAATCAGATTTATAATCAGTTTCCACTTCTAAGCAAAAAGGCTGTTTGTGGGTGCCTGGGTGGCTTAGTCGGTTAAGCGTCCGACTTTCGCTTAGGTCATGATCTCGCGGTTCGTGGGGTCGAGCCCCGCGTCGGGCTCTGTGCTGACTGTCAGCTCAGAGCCTGGAGCCTGTTTCAGTCTGTGACTCCCTCTCTCTCTGACCCTCCCCTGCTCACGCTGTCTCTCTCTCTCTCCTAGAAATTAAAAAAAAAAAAAGGCTATTTGTTCTGCGTGTGTCCTGGAATAATTGAAAATCATGATTAACTAGCACATGCTTCTGTCGAAGGTGATCCATCTCAAAAATTTCTGAGCTTGGTTTGAAACCAAAAAAATGTGAAAATAAGAATAAGTGTGAGCCCAACAGAATATGTGATTCAACATATTTTTGGTCCATCCAAAACTGAAAGTGCTTTTTATTGATGCTATAGAGATGGGAGAAGGATTAAATAGAAGGGGGAAAAGTGAATTATATATACAGTCCAGCCAGAGGTAATAATGTACTGAGCTGGAGTATAACCACCCTTCAGGGCATTATCAATGGAAATGTAGAGAAATAAATATATAGAGAAATTGTTTTCAACCGTGGTGACAAAAGAGACACTTGGGGAACTTTTTAAAACTATCAGTGCCAAGCTTAACCCTAAGCTTTCTAATTTAGTTGGTCCTGGGTGGGATCAAGGAATTGATGCTTTATGGAAATGCCCCTCATGAATCTAATGTGTGAGGTTTGCCCCACTAGAATGTGGCATTTTGAAATTGTCAATTCCAAGAAGATGATAAAATGAATACACTGCCTATTTTCAGAATTCCTTAGAGGATATGAACTTCCAAGTAGGGTTATAGAAAGAAAGGAGTGTGGACGGACGCTTAGATAAAGAAGTGTTTTTCTTTTAAAATCAATTCTGTGATTTGTATTTTCTCAAGTTTTACAGTTTCAGTCAGCCTAACTTAGATTCATTAATTCATGAGATGATGATCTTTGCACACTTATTGCCTTTATGAATATTTTTGCCTGATGTCAGTCTAGGTCGCATTTTCATATCTGCCTTTTTTAAATCTGTGACTTCGCCCAGTGGTGTTCAGGAGCAGCTTAAGATGCTTGCAGACGTGGACTCTGAATGTCTCTTTCCAACTCTTATGTTCAGGAGTGTTAAGCTGGTGGAATGAAATTAAGCATGATAAAAATGTTTACATCATGGAAATTGGTGAATGCTAAAAACTCAGATGCTCTGATCCCAGAGATGATTATTAAACAGTAGCACACAACTGATTTCAGTGGAAGAGAATTTTGGCACATAAGTTGATTTTTTTTTTAGTTCTTTATGTCTGATATCTTAAAATTAAAAGTCTTGATTTTTAAGTACCTATTAATCTGGCGGGAAGGTAACCTACATGTTACAAGATGCCTCTGGTGTATTTTTATTTCCTGCTGAATCTCCTTCCTCATTTTACCCACAACAGAAACTCCCACATATTCTGTGCTGAGAAGAGGTTTCTGGTGTTAGAATTGTTCTCTACATTCTCATGCCTCCTCTTACCACCCCATACCGCAGTGTTCAGTTTTTCATTTCAGCTACACAGCAGCCCTTTTTTGTTTGATGAGTAAAGATAACCAAGAAAATAAATTAGCAGTCTTATGATTGACCCTATTTTTTTGTTATCCAAGGAAACCCAAAATGAAGCAAAATAACCAAATTTTGCCAAGGAAAACATTTTCCACCATTTCAATTACTGTTTTAATTGGCTAGGTCTGGCTGCCAGATTATCCTCTAATCTCTACAAGAATGTTATTTGGGAAAAGTTGAAATATGCCCTGCATGGAAGCCACATTCTCTCTTCAGCACATTCTAGTTGGAATAAATCCTTCAGCGTACTGGAATCATATTAGAGTAAAATTGGCAGTTCCTGGAACAACATAATCCATAGATCATATAAAAGCCTAATTCACTATCAGCATATTATTGAAAAGTCTGAAAAATGCTGTGTGCCCGAGTCCAAGATAAAGAAAAGTGAGGATGTGGAGATGTTTGTATGGCAAATACCTCTGGACAATGTGCAGAAGTATGTGTGTGCATGGGTATGTGTGTGTGCAGGGCTGTGTATGTGTCTTTGTGTGTATTAATATAACAATAGAAGGAGGAAAATGGTTGCCGTTTTGAATTGATTTTATGAAAACATCTCAGGACGTGGGATGTGTTTCATGAAGGTTGTATAGAGAAATAGTCCCAGATGCTTTTCAGACTTGGTGTAGAGACAGGAAAAGGCTTTTCTTGTTTGTTTTAACTGAGTCTTGAAGAGATTGATTTTTTGACTAGATTGTTACATTTTCAGACTGCCATTTCAGTGTGTTCTCATTCAAGTGGGATGAAGAGTTACTCTGTACACTATTCTTTAAAAATTATTTGTCAGATTCTACAGACACCAGAAAATACACAAAATAATATGTGTGGCTATGATAACCAGTTGGGTTTTTACCCTAGACCAGTCTCTACAGTAAATTTGGGTTGTCTGGCACTGTATTGAAATTATAAAATTTAAACTAATGTAAAGATCTGTTTCAAATGTTGGGACAGGGCCACCATGAAGGAGCATGCGTGATTGTGCACTTTTAGCCAGAAGTTTTGTTGTGGCTGCTCAGAGTAAATACTTTTCTGAGAATCTACTGTGTGGTGTCATTAAAGGGTGTGGAAAAGTTTCTTTGGAACTAACAGGATTAAATGACTGGAACTGGGGTCCCACACATTTATCTTCTTTGATCAGCTTTATAGGCATATGCAGCAGAGAAATAAGGAGCTTGCCAAGACCAGTCCACATGATTTAATTCCACAGTGGCACTCATTTATTCAAAAGTCATAAATGTAATGAATCTCTAGATCTGAAGCTATTGAGAGAGAAGGGGCTGCCGGGGAAGAGAGAGAGTACAAATTATGTTCAGGCCAAAAGAATTTCAAAAGACCTGGAGCCCATATGTCTGTGATGGGCTACAGGGACTATCAACCGTTTCTTGCCTTTCTGGTTGATGACCCACTTATTTCTACAACTAACAGACCTTCTCAACTTCTCACTGGCATTTGTGAGGCCTAGCCTTAAGAGGAACTGTCTAAAAAGCCATATGTGGAACTTTTCACCTTGAGCTGAATCACTGGTCCAATTTCCCTCAGTCTTTGTTGTTTTTACCAACCCTGTATCTATATTATGCCATTATCAGACATGAGTGAAACTCTAATATATCTTCTGTATCTCCCCACTTCTCCATCCCACACACAGATTTTTTGTTATAGAACAGAGTGAAGCAATGGGACCAGCACTTTCACAACAGTGCCTGAAGCTCTTAGCAACCAGAATCCTAACAGCACGCCCAACACGACCACTTTCAGGGTCTACATGCTGTCTCAGAACGGGTTGGCATCCTCTTGCACGGCAGCACTTTTCAGCTTCCTGTCTTGGACCCAGTTGTATAGATCAATTGCCATAAAATCATTTGGCTTAAAGCCATCTAAGAGTATTGAGTTTGTAAATGAGCTAATTTTTATAATATAAATTAGAATCCTTTAAATTTTATTTTTGTGGCAGTGTTTCTCTCACTTGGTTGCATTCTGGTATAGTTTGCAGGAAGGAATAGAGTTGCTAGTTGCTCAGAAACTGTATATCACCACAGCCTCACAACAAAGTGAGAGAGATGGCTACTGATGGGTCAGAAACAACTGTGAAGAGTCTAAATCATTGGAGCACTCAACAAAAGAAAGTGTATGGATGATGTGAAGATCGACATATGCCCATGAGAGTATTTTGAGCACATAAATGTTGTTGTTTGGTGTGTTCCTGAGAAGAGACATTTGATAGCCACTCTTTTGGAGTAAGAAACAGTACAGAAGAATTCATTTCAGCCCCAAATGTGTTATTTAACCACTGGCCATCAGACATGTAGACAGCATCATGTTTCAGTTTGACCTAGATTTCTAATGGGATGCACCAAATTCCTTCAATGAAGTGAAACTTTAATGAATCTTAGGTAGAAGTCTTAAGTGCCAAAAAAGATTTTCCCAGAGCCAGTGTGAATTTCTTGACAAAGTGATTAAAAATTTACTCTTAACAATAGAACTCCCCTATGACCCAGCAATAGCACTGCTAGGAATTTACCCAAGGGATACAGAAATGCTGATGCATAGGAGCACATGTACCCCAATGTTCATAGCAGCACTCTCCACAATAGCTAAAACATGGAAAGAGCCTAAGTGTCCATCAACAGATGAATGGATCAAGAAGATGTGGTTTATCTATACCATGGAATACTACATGGCAATGAGAAACAATGAAATCTGGCCTTGTGTAGCAACATGGATGGACCTTGAGGGTGTTATGCTGAGCGAAATAAGTCAGGCAGAGAAGGACAAATATCATATGTTTGCACGTATAGGAGGATTAGGAGGAACTTGACGGAGGAACAAGGGGGAGAAGAAGGGGGGAAATGGTGGGGGAAAGGGAGAGAGGCAAACCATGAGAGACTCTTGAATGCTGAGAACAAACTAAGGACTGATGGATGTGGGGGGGAGGAGGAATAGGCATGGAGGAGGGCACTTGTGGGGATGAGCACTGGGTGTTATGTGGAAACTAATTTGACAATAAACTATTTGTAAAAAAAAAAAATTTACTCTTTTTGAGCCAAGAAGAAGCCTCTGTTATATACTCCCATACTATCTGATTGTTGAGGAAGGAGGAATGGGAGCGGTATCCAAAAAGGATGGGAAGGTGGGCACCATGTGCTTATTGTTGCTAGGAATGGACCCTTCTTTGCCCTCCATGTATGTGCTAAATGAAGTAGGATGTGGTTACTCAAGTGGTTATAGCTAAATTAGATTGTCCATGGGAACCAGCTTCGTTGGCTTATTACAGAAACTTTAAATACCATTTTATAAATCCTGAAAAGAAATCTTTCTCTAGACAAACACCAGTAAAGCAAGGATTTGGGGGACACTAATTAACACCTTACATTTATAGAGATCTTATAGATTTTATACTTGTAAAAATACTATTTTATAACCTGACATGGCAGCCAATATAGGAAAGCCAATGAAAGATTCACATGCAGTGAGAGTAGCATCCCTACAGCAGGAAATAATTATGGTCAGCAATGTGGGAGTGGAGTCATCCCAAAGTTAGCTGACTGGAGTGGATTAAGTTCACATCTGGCTGATAGAGACTCTGCAGAAATGATTCTGGGAGTGCAGGGAAGCATTTGACAGGGCTGATTTTGCCTATCTTTGTTGAGCACTAGCTGACAGTGCATCATCCATGCATTCATTATGACATCATTTTATGGCCAACTCATGGACCAAGAAGATCTGAGAATCCCTGGGGTGATGGGAAATGCCACAGACATCCATGGTCTTGGATGCTCAGTGAGTAAACAATGATTTTTAAGCAGTTCCCAAGGCCTGAGAAATAGTTGGTCATCACCCAGGTCTACACCCTTTGCATGAGCTTTTTTCAGGAGTTGGGTATGTCTGCAAGCCCCATACTGGCCCCACATGTCTCTAACTAATTAGAGTAAATAAAGCTAATATGGAGGAGATTCTCTTGAACTGAACTCTTTAATGGAAAATGTTTGCATGAAGAGTCTGAATGCTAAGACACCAATGTCTCGTTTCACTGGTGCCAATTAATGCCCTGTCATCCTGTCATAGCATTGGCATGCATAAGGCATGAGTGCAGTCTTGCTCTGGAAAAAAGTTCAGAAAATTCTTACCCATGCATGCATAAGACTTCATGATTATAATATTTTAAGCATTATATGGCAAGATACACTTTCAGCTTAGTAGATATAGGTACAGATACATGCACACATATATATTCATACTCATATGTAGATATATATATAGAATCATACATCATGGACATTCAACCTACTTTTCCTATATTAGCTCTCATAACTCTCAAGATTCTACATGGCTTCTAAACTAGGCTTGTTTCTTTCCATCGTACCTTTATTCTGATTTTCCACTCCTACCTCAGCTGAGTATCACTTCTTTCTGTAATTCTCCTTTAAGACAACTGAAAAGATATGATTAAGTTTCTCTGAAAGATTTAACCAATAACTTCGTCCTCTCCTAGCCTTCAGGACTTTGTTTTAATGTCTCTCCACATTCCATTCCTTCTCAAGTCATCATTATTTGGGTACACACTCAAAGATTTGGGGTGTGCGTTTCAATACATGTTACATTTTGGAAACGAACTGTTAGCTTTTATTTTAGGCAGCTTTGCTTGTGAAAGACAAAGCTGATCTGTATTTTTCACTTAGATAACTCGACTTCTCTTTTTGTGACTGAACCCAACTAATCAAAATATTTGTAGTCAGTGCATATTTGTAGTCAGGTAACAAGAGGGCCATATACAATAATGGTGGAATTTGCAGGCTGTTCCCCAGTGCCATCATCTCTCCCTTTGGCAATAATATCACTAGATCTCCAAGTTTAAAAGATCTGTATCTCTGTACAGAGAGCTTACGAGGAAATGCTTTTTTGGCCTGTTGAAATTATTCTAACTAAATTCATTTTACTTATTGAGCTCATGATACCGAGTTAGATATTCGCTGAACATAAATAAATGAATGATATTCTCTTGATTTATAGACATACCCTTAGTTCTGAATGGACCCTTTCAACATCAGACTTGTTTAACTTAGCAAACACAAACGGACCGTGGGGTTCTTTGGGCAGCTACTAATTTGTATGTCTGCTTGTTCACAAGATATATACTACTCCCTTATGACCCTGTGCCACATGAATTAGGTGAATATTACTGATTCCTAATCAAAAGTTTTAACTATTAAAGCACTGTCATATTCTTTCAAGGATTATCTCACTGTGTATGTTTGTGAAAATATGAGTAAACCTTCAGTGATACTAAGAACACAATGATTATTTTACCATTTTGCATTCCCACCAACAGTGTAAGAGGGTTTCCCCTTTTCCACATTGTCACCAACACATCTTGTTTCCTGAATTGTTAATTTTGGCAATTCTGACAGGTGTGATGTGGTATCTCTTTGTGGTTTTGATTTGTATTTCTATGATGATGAGTGATGTTGAACATCTTTTCAAGTGTCTGTTAGCCATCTGGAAGTCTTCTTTGGAAAAGTATCTATTCATGTCTTCTGCTCATTTCTTCACTGGATTATTTTGTTTTTAAGCAATGAGTTTGATAAGTTCTTTATAGATTTTGGATACTAACCCTTTATTTGATATGTAATTTGCAAATATCTGCTCCCATTCCATCGGTTATCTTTGTTGATTGTTTTCTTCACTGTGCATACATTTTTTATCTGGATAAGGCCCCAATGGTTCCTTTTTGCTCTTGTTTCCTTGCCTTCAGAGACATGTCTAGTAAGAAGCAACTGCGGCTGAGGTCAAAAAGGTTGCTGCCTGTTTTCTCCTGTAAAATTTTTATGGTTTCCTGACTCACATTTAGGTTTTTCATCCATTTTGAATTTACTTTTGTGTACAGTGTAAGAAAGTGGTTCAGTTTCATTCTTCTGCATGTCGCTGTCCAGTTTTTCCAGCACCATTTGCTGAAGAGACTGTTTTACTCCCATTGGATATTCTTTCCTGCTTTGATGAAGATTAGTTGGCCATACATTTGTGGGTCCATTTCTGGGTTCTCTATTGTGCTCCATTGAACTATGTGTCTGTTTTTGCACCTGTACCATACTATCTTGATGATTACAGCTTTGAAATACAGCTTCAAGTCCTGAATTGTGATGCCTCCAGCTTTGGTTTTCTTTTTCAAAATTACTTTGGCTATTCGGAGTCTTTTGTGACTCCATACAAATCTTAGGATTGTTTGTTCCTGCTTTTTGAAGAATGCTGGTGTTATTTTGACAGGGATTGCATTGAATGTGTAGATTGCTTTGGGTAGTATAGGCATTTCAACAATATTTGTTCTTACAATCCATGAGCATGGAATGTTTTGTTTTTTTTTTTCATTTTTTGTGTCTTCTTCAATTTCTTTCATAAGCTTTCTGTAGTTTTCAGCATACAGATCTTTTACTTCTTTGGAGAGGTTTATTCCCAGGTATCTTGTGGGTTTTGGTGCAATTGTAAACGGGATCAATTTCTTGATTTCTCTTTCTGTTGCTTCATTATTGATGTATAGAAATGCAACCGATTTCTGTACATTGATGTTATATCCTGGATTCATGTATCAGTTCTAGCAGTTTTTTGGTGGAGTCTTTCAGGTTTTCCATGTAGAGTATCATGTCATCTGTGAAGACTGAAAATTTGACTTCTTCCTTGCCAACTTGTATGCCTTTTATTTATGTTGTCTGATTGCTGAAGTTATTACTTACAGTACTGTGTTGAACAGCAGTGGTGAGAGTGGACACAAACTGGGGCAGCCACTCTGCAAAACAGTATGGAGATTCCTCAAAAAGTTAAAAATAGAACTTCCCTATGACCCAGCAATTGTACTACTAGGTATTTATCCAAAGGATACAAAAATGCTGATTTTAAGGGGCACTTGTAGCCCAATGTTTATAGCAGCGCTATCAATAATAGCCAAAATATGGGAAGAGCCCAAATGTCCATCGACTGATGAATGGATAAAGAAGATGTCGTATCTATCTATCTATCTATCTATCTATCTATCTATCTATCTATCTATCTATCTTTGATCACTGAGTAATATTCCACTATATATATAGTGGAATATTACTCAGTGATCAAAGAAGAATGAACTCTTTTCATTTGCAATAACATGGATGAAACTACAGTGTATTATGCTAAGCGAAATAAGTCAGTCAGAGAAAGATATATATCATATGATTTCAGTTATATGTGGAATTAAGAAACAACACAGATGAACATAGGGGATGGGAAGGAAGAAAAAGATAACAACATAGAGGGAGGAAAACCATAGGAGACTCTTAAATATAGGAAAAAATTGGGGGTTGCTGGAGGGGATAGCCATTAAGGGGGACATTTGTTGGGATGAGCCCTGGGTATTATATATAAATGATGAGTCACTAGGTTCTATTCCTGAGGCCAATACTACACTGTATGTTAACTAATTTGTATNCACTATGTTAAACAACAACACTGCCTATTTTAAAGAAGAGAACCAAGAAGTGAAAGTTTTAGCAAGGTACTCACTCTCATATTGAACCTACAATTTCCTTACAGATTTTTTGGTAATTATTAGTATTGTCTGATTTAATGTCTGCTTTAAGAAAAAAAATAAAAAATTAAAAAATAAGAAATAAAATAAAATAACATTGTATCAAATTAATGTTGCTTTAAATGATAGATATAGAGACTTCAGTGTTTCATGTGACAAGTCAGTGCAATATTTAATTTTAAATGAAATGAGACAAAAGTCAGTTAATATTTACATTGCCAGTCAAAGCTATTCTATGCTGTTATAAAACACCAGACTTATTTTAATATATATTTACCCAAAAGAGTAAACATATTTCCGTGACAGGCAATGTAGTATCTTATAAAGGACATGGATTTTAGCATCAGGCAGACCCAAATTCATATTATATTTTTGCTACTTAATAGCTGTGTACCATTGGTATAAACTTAAACCAAACCTTAGATTCTTCCTCTGTGAAAAGGGAATAATTATACTTTATAAAAAAGCTACTGTGACATGTTCATTGAAGCACTGTTTGTAATAGCAAAACCATAAAAAAAAAAATCTCGCCACTGCTGTTCAACATAGTACTTATAAGCCATAGCCTCAGCAATCAGTTGTATTGTATTCAATTCCAGTTGTATTCATCAGATGTTGACACAGTAATGCATGTAAAAAAACGTCTCCAAACTCAGCTATCTGCAATAGCAAGCATTTATTCTAATGCTCATGTGTCTGCAGATCAACTGTGATTGGCTGATTTAGACGAGGCTTGACTGGGCTGCTCTCTGGTGACTGTATTTGGCTCCAAGGTCCAGTTTGGGTTCAAATCTGTTCCAGATGTGCTTATTTGGGGGCCCAAGCTGAGAGAGCCAGCGTCTATCTACAGTGAGTCATCAAGGCATTAGAGCCAAACCAATTTGGGCAAGCACAATTATCATCTCTGCATAAAACTCGTTAATTTCCATTGGCCAAAATAAATTGCATGGCCAAGCCTGACATCAACAGTGTTGGAAAGTCATCTGCAATCAGGGGGAGAAAAGCAAATATTTGCTGTTTAATAATCTAAACTATCACAGTAGCTAAGTAGTGTTTCAATGATTAAGCAAGATTCATGTGATAAAGGCTATCTATCATTAAAAAAATAAAAGTGTCATAGGGAAAAAATGATTGGCATAGTAATATGCTTATAATCTATTTTCAATGGAAAATGCACTATAAAAAGACATCTGTGTGGAAAATTATAGGAAGATTTTGGAACAAAATATTAACTAATAGTGGTTATCTTTGAGGAATGAGATACTGGATGATTTTACATGTTTTTCAGTGCTTTCCAAGTCAGCTGGATTGATTACATATTATTTTTGTCATTTTAAACACTTGTTTTCCAACTTTAGGAAGACATAACTTCTTATTTGGGGCAAGACTATCACCGCATTACTATATAGCTCAAGTGGGAAAAGAAATGAGAGAATATATTGTAAATTATAAAGCAGAACAAAATGTAGGAGATTATTTTTATAATTTAGATTATGTCTCAAATTCCAGTATTCTATATTTCAAATATTTTTTCTTTGGAATATGAAACATGTTTTCATTTCATCCTTATTCCCAAAAGATAGTTCTACTGAGTATAAAATTCTAAGCTGACATTTCTTTAATTTCAGAGCTTTGAAGATATTTTGGCTTCCAGTGTTATTATTGAGAAGTCTGCTTTGGTTTAATTTTTATTTGAAATTATTTTATCTTGTTTCTCTTTTAGGATCTTCTTTTTGTCTTTGGTGTTATGCTTGACAATATATCTAGATGTGTTTTTTATATTTGGACTTCCTAAAGCTAAAAGTTGATATCTATCAGTGATAGTTGAAAATTCCAAATCATTAACAATTTGAATGTTTCCTTGTTTACATTCTTTCTCTCTTCTCTGTCTCTCTATCTCTATCTCTCTTTCTCCACCTGAAACGTCAATCACCTTCTCTATCTTCTGTTTTGCTTAACTCTAGTTCATATTTTTAAACTCTGTCTCTGTACTATATTCTGCCTAATGCCTTTATTTTTAGATTCATTATTTGGTTCTTTTTTTTTCATGTGCATCTAGTGACTTTTGAAAAATTTCTTGTTCTTGATCATCTTGATGTCTTGCTTCTTGAAAGATGTGGCTGATATTCGTTTCATAGTCTGTGTAGGTCTTTTGAAAAGCTACAATATTTTGAGTTTGATTATTTTGGTGATTCTCATTCACAGTTGTTTGTATGGCTTTAATCTCCTTCTGAGACTACTCTTTCCTAGTTCATTTACTGAGATATTACCATTTTCAGGCTGTTGATTTGGATTTTTTTTCTCTGATATCTCCCCTTGCATAGACTCCAGACTTTGTCTCTACTTTGCCCATGCAGGTGTGGGTCACCAAGTATGGCAGATGCCCTCAAGGCGAACAATGATTTTGGAACTAATCTACTAACCTCTTACTATCTACCCATCAAGATTCCCTTGTCTTTCTCATCAGTTTAGACAAGTAATACAAAAATATATTATTTTACAAACACTTATTCGGTAGTTTTAGGTATTATTTTCTGAAAGAGTTTTTCTGGACAACTATCCTACCATATTTTCAAAAATAAAAGTACCCAGTCATCTTTTAAATTACCTGCTTACCTGCAGACAAATGAAAGCTCTTTATGGATATGTGCTATGATATGTGTAGAAATCCCTGATCTAATCCCATACCTGGCGCGTATAAGGCAATGAAGGAATAAAGAAGAAATGAATGGAATCAATTATATAATCTTATAAGACCTTTGAAAACTAACTACAAAGTCATAAGTGTAAGATGTCACTATTTTCCCTAAGGATTTGGAATTCATTGAACATTTCTCATTTTACTATAAAGATGCCTGAAAGAGATTTCATTGCCCAATGAAAATGTTAGTTATCTGAGAAAATTAGAAAGTCAAAATATTGTTAAATATCTATAATTTATGCATAACTACCAATTTTTAAAAATTAATGGCAACTAGCAGAGAAACTACAATTTGATATCAGGCCACTATACTTTAATTGCCTAGTTTTAACTTGTTTGCAGCCAAGAACAAGGCAACCTGATGGGTGTTTTTATCCCTACTTTATTTGGGAGAAATTTTCTGTCTTCTACACAAATGAGCCTAAATTATAGAGGGGGGAAAAGACAATCCATGCTAAAAAATACCTATATTTTAGGAAAAAATTCAGAGCCTGGGTCCTAGAGGAAGACTTGAGGCATAGTAACTTATTTTTTATGTTAATCGGCTGTATATGGTCAGATCATAAAAACCTGAATTCCGTGGCTTGTATTTTATATTATTTTTGGGCTTTCTTTTGCTTTGTTTTCTGAATATTCACAATATTTGTAAAGCCAAGCATTTAAACGTGGAGGGAAATATGAAATTTTTATATACTTTTACTGGGATGTTAATTAGCTTTCTTTAAAAAACTACACTGATGAAAATTCCCAGGAAAAGGGCAGACCTGTGTTAGTGTGTGTGTGCATGTGTGTGTGTACGTGTGTTGTGTCTACCTGTGTGTTTACACTTGTTTGTGGTTCACATATTTTGTGGTTAAATTATCCAGTTTGTTCCCTCCCTTCTGATGAAGACTTGCATTCCAGCTTCACTGCACTGTGCAGTTCTTCTGTGTGGTTTGCTTTTTCTTGCATCTGAAAATAATTTGGGAGAAACAGAAACATAAAATTTGATTTGGCCTGAAAAAAATTTTTCTTCATTTCTTTTTAAAATGTGACCAGTCCAGCCATTTCTATATAAGGATAAAGAGTCAAAGACTGGCTAATCCAGGAAAAATGTGAACCTGAAGACTTCTTCACATCCGATATTTGGATGAACCAATCCTAAAATATCCAAGACTTAGTCCTTGGCTCTGAGACTTACAACATCATAAGGATAGCTCTTTTCCCATTACTGGCAGTTCTTTTGCTTGTTCGCGCTTTGCCATTGAGATTTTCTTAAGATTCTTCCTGAAAAAGTGTAAGTAGAATGAATCCTGCACTCCTAAAGTCACAAGAGATGAAAGACAAAATGATTTTATTTTCAGGCATCAGTGTAAAATATTTAAGTCTGGAGGATTTTACTCTAAAGTTAGACCAAAAATAGAAACCATTTTCTAAACTATGGAACATCCAATTCAATAAAACACCACCCAGGCATATTTACAAAAGTTTTTGCAACTATGGTATGTGTTTATTATAAAAATTAAATGGAAAAGTAAGCTCTGAAATTAAAACTGTCACTTTTCTAAGTTCGATGAGTGTAGGTATTTTATGATTTTATTTCTGTATTATTGATGTATTAGTTATTTTGAAGGGGTAGTGTGTTAAGGTAGAACAGTTTTCCAGAAACCTAGATTCTGATTCTGTTCTTTAACATCTAGTCATGAGAGCTTTATACTGGAATATGTATGGTCCAAAAGTACTTTTATCCTGAAACTGTATTTCATTCACACTTTATTCTGGTGATTTATAGAAAATGTATTTTCTACTTTGCTTACATTATATAAGGAATCAGAAGGCTATTTAGAAATGTATTTGTAGTGACAGATGTCACAAATCACATTTTTCACTTTGAAGTGACATTTCAGATGCAAACATTTGCCTTGATGACCAAAAAGTGGCTGGATCTCACGGGCTTTAAGGTGATTGCTCTGCTTAATGCGGAGAAGAAGCACCAATATGTGATACTGACAGAGTACAAACAAAGGTGGGTTAGAAACCATTGATTTAATTAATTTCTATGTGTTAGTTTGTCCCATGCAAAGGCACATTTATCTAACTGTTAGAGATATTGCTAAAAATCCTCAGGCTGTAGTAGGTACTAATCATAGTAAATACTTCATATGAAATTGTATGCCTAATAACTGAGTATGTTTTCCCTCAACCCAAATTTTTACATCATCATACTCAGTTAACGTAGTTCTGAAAGAAAACCATGGAAGTTTCCAGAAGTTTTAACTCTAATGTATACCCTGGTTCCAATTTTTAAGCTGACATAATCCAGCTTTCAGCGTGAATGTAGAATGTGCCTTCAGTCCATTAGAAGTTATATGTTTTTCTATTCTTTACTGTATTTCAACAGAAATGCTTTTCCCTTTAATCAAAGGCTGTTACATTTTGGTACCTTCAAGTAATATCTTCTGTGGATATGATTTCTTAGAAGTTTTTTGGAAAATGTTATAAAATAGCCTACAGAAGACCACAAACATTCCCCTGCAACATAGTGCAAATTATATGCAAGTCTCATGAACAGCCTACCTATTTAAATTATCCAGTAGAGAATTCTAACAGTGGTTTGTGAAATTGTAGCCTGTGCCATTTAAGGCAGACCAATTGCCTTAACTGTTTTAAGAGCACATTTGTCTTGACCAGTCTGGTTGAATTTTTTCAAGGAGAAAGTCATTTTTCAAGCAGTAAACATTCATATGGATATGAAATCCATGTGGAACCCTGAGCATTGTCAAGCAAATACTGGTGGATATTTTGAAAGGCCATGGTTATCACTCAATCAGATTCAGATGGGTTTTATTCAAGATGATTATAGACTTTATATTTTAGTTGAATGAGGCTAATGAACAAAATTTTAGGTAAAAACAAATATTGTTGTTTTATTGTGTCTGATTAAAGTTTTCAACATTCTGTATTATACATACTGACTGACCTAGCTTGGGTAATGGGCTTACCACATCCTTTAGGAAGCACAGATCTTTAAAGCAAAACTGGGGTACTATTACCAGATGAATGGAAATGAAATTGGAGAAGGCAAAACAAACAAACAAACAAATCCAGTGCTTTTTATTTTCCTTGTATCTTAAGGTAGAACCAATGAGGTATATGCATGAAAAATATTAGTTTTCCCTACTAATGCTAATTATTTGAATTGTTTTTTCTCTTTCATTCTCTTTTTTTTCCCCTTCTTCCCTCCCTCCCTTCCTCACGCCTTCCTTATTTCCTTCCTTTTGCCTTTCTGTCATTCTACCCTTTTCCTCTGCTTCCTTACTCCCCCCTTTTTTCCCTTCTTCCCTTCCTTCTATCATGGCCATACTGTCATTCCAAAGCACAATATTGGAGGTACAGGCCTAGTGAAAGTTGGCAGTTGGCAGTCAGAATCAAATCACACATCAATTAATTTATCATGGCTTTTTCAGTTCTAACTTGGTACAAAGTCATTTAGATATGTGTGAAGAATTTAGCTATTCTTTTCTTATAATAAAATAGTAATTGCTCTTTCAAAACTTAAAAAGATAGATTTTTTTCAACTTTCAAGTATTCTTCCATAGATATTAACTGAAAACCCTATGCTCTGCTGTAATAAAATAATTATACAGTTAGAAAAGTATTTTTAAAAGAAAAAAATTGTGGACATAGGTCTAGGACCATTGACTTGCTTCTTAGCGTGCTCAGGGCTACTTTTTGTTATTAAATAAATAATATTTTCTTATATTAAAATTGGTTCAAATGTATAATGACATCAAAGATATGTATTTTAAAGTAGTGCCCCCTCAAACACTAGAAATTTTCTGCTCTGCAGGTGAGCAAGGAAACTTTTGTGCATTGGCACAAAACCTTTCCCAAAGGTGCTGCTAGAAGTTGCACTTTCCCCTACCTACCATTTAGTCTATTATAAGTTTCATGATTAAAATTTTTCCTGTTTTTCTTTTATCCCCTCCTTCAAATCATTTTCTGAAAGTCCAGCTAATAATATGTATCTTACATATTGGCTGAATTTGCCATATTAGATTAGAAGATGCTGTATATGCATGGTTCAGGACTTGTCTGTGATTATGCATCACTGATCCAGTAGAATCCTCCCAAAGACAACAGGGTAATCTTTCTTGATTGCAGTTAAGATGATTCGTATTTTTTAAAATCTAAGAATATATATATAGAGATCATTTTATAGTGAAGTAATACAGTCAGTGGAGCTGATTTCAAACTATCTCTTTAAAATGCAGATGCTTATAGAGGGAGGTAAGAGTTCAATTAAAATTTCAGTAAGAAGAGACTTCCACTCCAAAGAAGATGGAGTAGATATGTTTTTCCTTATTCCTCTGCTATAGGAGGAATAAAAATCATACAAACAAATATAAGAAGGCTGAAAGAGAAGAGAAGAAGGTAGACTGACTAGGGATCTCAGAATCTAATAAATGACACAGTGGTGAATTCCTTGTATTTTATTTTTGCCTCATATATCCCAGACTTGGAACTAAAGAAACTGGTAACTAAGAAACACAAGTGGATACAGACCAAAAAAGCCATAACCAAAGTCTGCTCTACCTAGCTAAAGGGTCTGGAATAGAAAAGTCTAGCAAGAAAGAAAACTTTTAGAAAATAACAATTGTGCTTTAGCTACATACCACAGGAAAACAACAATATGGCCCCACCCCCATCCATGCCTGCAGATGCCAACAGGGAAGTCTAGACTTCCACCATCATCATGCTATGAGCAGTGCCCTCCAACATTGGGGTATTGACAGGGAAGCCTAGTGAAGCATCAGGATTTTCACCACCATCCAGGAGTAGTGAAGTCATTTCCCCACTCTCTGGAGTCACGTGCAGAGCAGTAGGATGGACTCCTTTTTCTAGGATGGCATCAAAGGATGCTTAGTGATGAGTCTGAATTCTCACCAACATCTACCAGTAATAAGGAGCCCTTCTCTCTCAGAAGTCAATAGTAACTGAAAGGGAAATCAGAAACACATCTAGCAGTAGTGAGGTAATGCCCACACTTTATCTACCATGGTGGTGTGAAGGGAGCTAAACCTAAAGCAAATAAATTACCAGATACATGAAGGGACACTATATAATGTCAGTTCACCAAAAAGACTTACCAATCCTAAATGTATATGCACCAAAGAATACAGCAAAATATGGGAAGCAAAAACTGATAGAACTGAAAAGAGACATAAAGGAGTCCACAGTTATAGTTGGAGAGTTCAGTATCCTTCTCTCAATAGTTGATAAAACAACCCGACAGAAAATCAGCACATATGTAGAAGAACTCACCACCACCATCCGTCAGCTCACAGGCTTGAAAACTGCCCCAACACTGGCAGAATATACATTCTTTTCAAGAATTCATGGAACTTTGCTGACATAGACTATATCCTGGGCAGTAACACAAGCTACAGCACATTGAAAATAATTGAAATTATATAAAGTGTAGTCTTAGTCCATATTGGAATCAAACTAGGTACCAATTGCAAAAAGATAACAGGAAAGCTTCTAACCATTTGGAAAGTAAACAACGCATTTATAGCCATAAGTCAAAGAGAATGTCTCAAGGAAACTTTAAAAAAATACATTGAATTGAATGAATATTTAAAAAAACAACAACATATCAAACTGTGGGACATAGCCAATGCAGTTCTGAGGGAAAAATTTATATCACTAAATGCTTATATTAGGAGAGAGGAGATGCCTCAGATCAATAATCTACACAAATAAGTTTGATAACTTAGGAAAAATGGACCAAATCTTAAAAAACACAAGCTACAGCTCACCCTATATGATATAGATAATTAGAATAATTGCAATAGAACTAACTAGAACTATTAAGGAAATTAAATTTATAATTTTAAAACTATACAGATATTTAACAGCTAACATCAATTCTACACAATATTTTCCAACAAAGAATAGAATAGGAGAAAACATTTCTGAGTTAGTTTTATGCAGCTAATATTACCCTGATACCAAGACAAAGGTAGTACAAAAATTAAAAGTAAGGACTAATAACCCTCATTAATATAAAAGCAAAAATCCTTAGCAAAATATTAGCAAATAGAATTCAGCAATATATAAAAATAATGATATGTCATAATGAAGCAGGGTTTATTTCAAGGATGCAAAACTAGTTTATTATTTGAAAAATCAATGATGTTGGCACAAAAACAGACACATAGACCAATGGAATAGAATAGAGATCTCAGAATTGGACCCACAAAAATATGGCCAACTAATCTTTGACAAAGCGGGAAAGAGTATCCAATGGAAAAAAAGACAGCCTCTTTAACAGATGGTGCTGGGAGAACTGGACAGCAACATGTAGAAGAATGAAACTAGATCATTTTCTCACACATACACAAAAATAAATGCAAAATGGATAAAGGACCTAAATGTGAGACAGGAATCCATCAAAACCCTAGAGGAGAAAGCAGGAAACAACCTCCTTGACCTCAACCACAGCAGTTCCTTACTTGATACATCCCCAAAGGCAAGGGAATCAAGAGCAAAAATGAACTATTGGGACCTCATCAAGATAAAAAGCTTCTGCACGTCAAAGGAAACAATCAATAAAACTAATAGGCAANAAAAAAAAGGAAATCAATGATGTAATCATCATATTAATAGGCTGAAGAACAAAAATCACATGATAGTATCAGTTGACACATAAAATGCATTTGACGATAATTCAATATTCATTTATGATAAAATCTCCCAGAAAATTAGGAATAGAGGGGAGATTCCTCAACTTGATAAAGAAATTTTCAAAAACAAAAACAAAATCCCTGCAGCAAAGACAGGCTTGATGAAAGTTTGAATGCTTTCCACTTAAGATCAAGAATAATTCAGGGATATCTGCTCTCAGTGCTCTTATTCAAGTAATAACTAGAAATTCCAGTCAATGCCATATGGCAAGAAAAGGAAATAAAAACCATGGAGACCATTACGCCTCCAAAAGTAAAATATTTAGGTATGATGCTAACAAAATATGTACAAGATGAGAAAAACTACAAAACTCTGATGAATGAAATTTAAAAAAAGAACTGAATGAAGAGATAGTCCATGTTTGTGAACAAAAAGACTCAATATTGTTAAGATGTCAGTTCTTCTCAACTTTATCTATACATTTGGTGCAATCCCAATCAAAATCTCAGAGAATTATTTTGTAGATATAAGTAAAGTGGTTCTAAAGTTTATACAGAGACGCAAAAGATCCAGAGAAGCCAACACAGTATCAAAGAACAAGTTAGAGGACAGGCACTACCTGACTTCAAGACTCACTATAAAGTTACAGTAATCAAGACAGAGTGGTATTCGTGAAAGAATAGGTAAATAGATCAATGACAACAGAATAGAGTGCGCAGAAGTAGATCCACATAAATATAGTCAACTGATCTTTGATAAGTGAACAAAGGCAATACAATGGAGCAAACATGGTCTTTTCCATAAATGTGCTGGAACAACTAGACATCCACATGCAAAAAAAAAAAAGTGAATCTAGATACATAGACACAGACCTTAGACGCTTCACAAAAAATCAACTCAAAGTGTATTACAGACATAAATATAAAATGCAAAAGTATTAAATTCCTAGAAGATAACATAGGAGAAAAATCTAGATGATCTTGGGTATGGCAATTGCTTTTTAGGTACAACACTAAAGGGATGATCCATGAAAAGAGTAATTGATAAACTGGTACTTCATTAAAATTAAAAACTGCTTCACACAAGATGATATCAAGAGAATGAGAAGATAAGTCACTGACTGGGGGAAAATATTTGTAAAAGACATATCTGATACACTACTACCCAAAACATACAAAGAACTCTTAAAACTTAGCAGTGAGAAAACAAATAACCCAAATAAAAAATGGGCCAAAGGTCTTAGCAGATACGTCACCAAGATATACAGATAGCAAATAAGCCTATGAAAATACGCTCCATATCATATGTCATATGGGAAATGCTAATTAAAACAAGATACTGTTGCACATCAAATAGAATGGCCAAAATCCAGAACACTAACATTAGATGCTGCTGAGGATGTGGAGCCACAGGGACTCTCATTCACTGCTGATGAGAATGAAATGGCACAACACTTTGGGAGACACTCTGGCAGTTTCTTACAAAACTAAACACACTCTTACCAGGCAATCCAGCAATTGCACTCCTTGGTATTTACCCAAAGAGTTTAAAGCTTATGTCCACACAAAGACTTTACACAGATGTTTATAGCAGCTTTATTTATAATTGCCCAAACTTGGAAGCAACCAAGATGTCCTTAAGGAGGTGAATGGTTAAAGAAACTATGGTACATCCAGATAATAGAATATTATTCACCTCTAAAAAGAAATGAGCTTTCAAACCATGAGAAGACATGGAGGAAACTTAAATGCATAGTACTAAGCGAAAGAAGCCACTTTGAAAACACTGTGTACTGTGTAATTGCAACTAGGACATCCTATAAATAACTAACTGGGGTGATAGTAAAAAAAGTCAGTAGTTGCCAAGGGTTGGGGGATGGAGTAATGAATAGACATAGCACAGGGTTTTTAAAGCAGTGAAAATACTCTGTTTGATACTATAATAATGTATCCAAGTCAGTATACATTTGTCCAACCAATAGACTGTGTAGTACCAAGAGTGAACTTTAAGGTAAACTATAGACTTTGGACGGGGCGCCTGGGTGGCTTAGTCGGTTAAGCGTCCGACTTTCCCTTGGGTCATGATCCCGCGGTTCGTGGGTTCGAGCCCCGCGTCGGGCTCTGTGCTGACTGCCAGCTCAGAGCCTGGAGCCTGTTTCAGTCTGTGACTCCCTCTCTCTCTCACCCTCCCCTGCTCACGCTGTCTCTCTCTCTCTCTCCTAGAAATAAATAAAACGTAAAAAAAAAAAAGCTATAGACTTTGGGGTGATAATGGTATGTCAGTGTAGATTCATCAGTTATAATAAAGGTACCTGCTGGTGATGGATGTTGATAATAGGTGAGGCAATGCATGTGTGTAAGCAGGAGGTATATGAAAACGTCTGTGCCTTCCTCTCAATTTTTTTGTGAATCTAAAACTACCCTATAAAGTAAAATCTTAAAAAAAAAACCCACATGGGTTATAAAGGAAAAAATTAAACTGTTTATATTTGTAGATAATATGATGGTCTCTGTAGAAAATCCCAAGGAATCTATAAAAATTACTAGACTTGATAAGTGAGTTCATCAAGATTGCAGGATACTAGAGAAGCATAAAAAAGTTCATTGTAGGTCTCACACGTTGTCGGACCCTGTGTTGGACAGAATCAGCAGGGTCAACAGGATTAGTAGTGTCAGCAGCAGTGTCAGAAGCTGCAGGTGGAAAATGACTGAGTAAAAAGAAATTACATTTTTTGAAAGAGAAGAAGAAGGAATACACAAGTGGGGCAGGGGCAGTGGAAGAGAAACAGAATCTGAAGCAGGCTCCACACCCAGCATAGACCCTGATGTGGGGCTCAATCTCACGACCATGAGATCATGATCTGAGCCAAAGTTAAGAGTCAGATGCTTAACAAACTGAGCTACCCAAACGCTCCCCCATATTTTCAAATTAAAAAATAATAAAGTAAAAGTGGATCATAATTCTGTATCCTAACAGTGAACACTCAGACACCAAAATTAAAAATACAGTTCTATTTTTGTTCACTTAAACAAAAACAACATTTAGGTATAAATCTAACAAGCACGTATGCTGAAAAATGTAAGATGCTGATGAAAGAGATCAAAAAAGATATAAATAAATATAGACCCAGACGATCTTTGTGAATTAGAAAACTCAACGTAATAAAGACGTCAATTTTCCCCAAATTCCCATACAGGTTTAACGCAATTTCTATCAAAATCCCAGCAAAGATTTTGCATAGCTAGAGGTAAGATTATTCTAAAACATATATGGAAAGGCAAAGGAACTAGAAAACTCTTTTTAAAAAGAGTAAGTGGAAGGAATTTCTCTTCTTTATTTCAAGACTTATTACAATGTGACAGTAATTAGGATTGTGTGATGGTGGTGGAGGAATACACACATTGATCAATGCAATAGAATAAAGAACCCAGAAATAGGTTCACACAATTACACCCAACTGATTTTTGATGAGGGAGCAGAAGCAATGCAATGAAGGAAAAATAACTTTTTCAATCAATGGCACTGGAGTGATTGGATGTCCATAGACAAAAACAAAACAAAACAAAACAAAAGACAAAAAAACTAGACCTACTTTGTTGAGAGTTTTTATCGTGAGTGGATGTTATACTTTGTCAAATTCTTTTTCTGCGTCTATTGAAATAATCATATGGTTTTTATCCTTTCTCTTGGTGTGATGTATCACATTGATGGATTTGTGAATATTGAACCACCCTTGCATACCAGGAATAAATCCCACTTGATTGTGGTGAATGATTGTTTTACTATATTGCTGAATTTTGTTTACTAGTATTTTTTTGAGGATTTTTGCATCTATGTTAATCAGAGATACTGGCCTGTAGTTCTTGTATGTGTGTGTGTATGCGTGCATGTGTGGTATCTGTACCTGGTTTTAGTATCAGGGTAATACTCACCTCATAAAATGAATTTGGAAGTTTTCCTTCCTCTTGCATTTTTTTGGAATAGGTTGAAAAGAATAAATATTAACTCTTCTTTAAATGTTTGGTAGAATTCACTTGTGAAACCTTTTGTTTGTTGGGAGCTCTTTGATTACTGATTCAGTTTTATTGCTAGTAATTGGTCTATTCACATTTTCTATTTTTTCCTGCTACAGCTTTTGTGGGTTATATGTTTCCAGGAATTTATCCATTTCTTCTAGATTGTCCAGTTTGTTGGCATATAATTTTTCATCATATTCTCTTACTTGTATTCTGCGGTGTTAGTTTTTGTTTCTCCTCTTTCATTTGTGATTTTATTTGGGCCCTCTCTTTTTAATTTTTTTATTTTTTATGAGTCTATCTAGATTTTTATCAATTTGGTTGATTTTTTTGAAGAAATACCTCCTGGTTTCATTGTTTTGTTTTAATGTTTTTTAGTTTCCATATCACTTATTTCTGTTCTAGCCTTTATTATTTCCTTCCTTCTGCTGGTTTTATGTTTTGTTTGTTCTTTCTTTTCTAGTTCCTTTAAGTGAAGGTTAGGTTGTTTTATTTGAGATTTTTCTTGCTTCTTGAGGTAGGACTGTATTGTTATCAACTTCCTGCTTAGAGCCACTTTTGCTACATCTCAAAGGTTTTGGATTATTGCATTTAACGTGATACACCTTTACCATGTCCACGTCAATATCTTGGTTGTGATAATCTACTACAGTTTTACAAGATGTTATACTTTGGGGAAAACTGGGTGAAAGGTACATGAGATTTCTATATTATTCCTTACAACTGCTTGCAAATTATCCCCAAATTAAAGGTTAATTTTTTAAAGTGTCCAGTAAGTCACCAAAATTAAGGTTTACAACATCAAATTGCTACTTAAAATTACTTATTTTCAAATTTTAGAGTGTAAATTATGTTTCCTAGAGGTACTTGGGGTTAGGATAATTTCCATTTAAGGTCATGTTATTTCTTGCTGTCAGTTACTTCTCCCATCCTGTATTAAAGAAATTCTTTCAGTGCCATTTATGAAAGTCATCAACAGTCTGAGTTGGGGCTGTGATAGATTCTGGATTTAGTCAGTTACTAAATACTCATAAATACTCAGTTATTACCTACTCATATAAATGATTGTGCTATCCCTTTTGTCTAAAAGCATATTTATTAACTTAATATAAAAATTAACATAACTTTTAACTGTATTAAAAGATGGATACTTTCCAATATTGGCAGAATAAAGGACACATACACAGTTGGTGAGAGTACTAGTTGCCACAGATTTTTGGAGAGAAATTTGGTAATAAATAACAAAATATAAAATCTCCCATAGTCTTTGGCTCAGTAGTGACTCTTGTAGAAACCAAGCATAAAGAAACAATCGTACACAAGGATAAACAAGTGTGTTCACTATAGCATCAGTTATGATCATGAATACCTAGAAATAAGCAATAGTGGGATGATTGGAAAGATTATGTTATATTCACACAGTGGAACATTATAAAGTCATTGAAGAAATAGATCAATATGAATTCCTGATTTGAGGGGCTAGGGGATTTTGCTGTTTCCATTTTTACTTTATATGCTCCTCTGTTATTTGAATATAGTTTCAACAAACATACAGTATTTCTGTAATTTTTTCATGAAAATTAAATGACATTTATGATAGATAAATTATGCTCACTGAAATAGAACTAGTACTGTGAAAATTGTGGAAACATTTATATACTTTTGTGGAAAATAAACTTGCTAAAATCATTTTTACAGTAAATTTCCAATTACTAATATTTGTTAACAGCACAATTATGAGGACAATTACGTGTGAGGAAAATTTATATGTGGCTTGGCTTAAGATTTCAAAATTTTAGGGGCGCTTGGGTGGCTCAGTCGGTTAAGCATCCGACTTCGGCTCAGGTCATGATCTTGCAGTCCGTGGGTTCGAGCCCTGCATCAGGCTCTTTGCTGACACCTCAGAGCCTGGAGCCTGCTTCAGATTCTGTGTCTCCCTCTCTCTCTCTGCCCCTTCCCTGCTCATACTCTGTCTCTCTCTGTCTCTCAAAAGTAATAAACATTAAAAAAAATTTTTTTAAAGATTTCAAAATTTAAAGTAGATTTAGGAATGTATATAGATGTATCTTATCACTTGTAAGTTCTGTCTTTAATTAATTAATCAGAGAAGTAAAATAAGACCTAAATTTTAATAATTTTCTAAATATCTGAGAAAAAGCACTATTACCTAAAAGAGGTGAACATGAGTAATGAATGTGTGGGCATTGGACTGGACATTGAACAATTTTCATATACAAAGCACATCTTGTGTTAGCAATTGTATTAAAAGTTTTCACTATATTTAGGTTAAATAAAAAATATGATTCATGTTTTCAGCTGTTTATTGGAATAAACCTTTAGAAGAAAAAAGTAAATATTTCAAATATTGACATTAAAATCTTTACCATATCATAGATATCTCAGGACTTTGGCTTTCTCACCTTAAAAAAAGGAAGGGGAGTGGGATACTAAATCAGTGGTGAGCAACTTCATTACAGCAGGTCAAACACAAAAAACAGTATTCACAGGCTACACTTTTAGCAATGGAAATTGTATCTTTTAAAATCAGGAAATGCCGTAACTATCAACTGGGCTTAAGTAGTCCTTTATTAATTTGCTGTCACTTAAGGGTTTCAAAATGTTAGCCAATTTTCCAAAAGTTGCATAAAGGATACACACTGTAGTATCCAAGTATAGTGTTGTCGCTTAAACAAAGTTTGTTTTTTTTTTTTTTAATATTTTTATTTATTTTTAGGAGAGAGAGAGAGACAGCGTGAGCAGGGGAGGGTCAGAGAGAGAGGGAGATACAGACTCTGAAACAGGCTCCAGGCTCTGAGCTGGCAGTCAGCACAGAGCCCGACGCGGGGCCCGAACCCACGAACCGCAAGATCATGACCTAAGCGAAAGTCGGACGCTTAACCGACTAAGCCACCCAGGCGCCCCACAAAGTTTGTTTTTGAAAATATTTTTGAAACAAATTATTGTATAATCTGTGTGCTGGTTTATTTTATGTGTCAACTCAGATGGGTCACTGTACCTAAATATGTGGTTGAACATTATCCTGGAAGTTTCTATGATGGCGTTTTTAGATGAGATTAACATTAAAATTTGTGGACTTTGAGTAGAGCAGTGTAGACAGGCCTCATTCAATCAGTTGAAGGCTTGAAGAACAAAAGACTGAGTTCCCCAAGCATGAGAGAATTTTGCAACAGTCTTTGAACTTGAAAGGCAACATCTGCTCTTCCTTGAGTTTCCAGCCTGACAGTCTTTGGACTTGAACTATAACATTGCTTTTCTCTGAGTTTCCAGCCTACTGGTCCATCCGTCAGATTTTGGACTTGACAGCTTTCATAATAGCATGAGCCAATCCCTTAAAATAAATCTTTAAATATATATAAATCTTTTACATACCTACACACACACACACACACACACACACACACACACGATTCTGTTTCTCTGAAGAACTCTAAGTAATACAATATGCCTAATTTTCCTAGTGTATTTAACTTTAAAATTGCTTACCCATTGCAAATAAATGAAGCAGCAATCCTCATGTCTCACAATCCTCATTTCAGGGTATCTCTGACTTAGTAACTCTCACTGATCATTTAGTGAATCCATTCTTGAATCTTCTTTCTTTGCAGACCTGACTAAAGTGCACCAAAGTGTTAAAGACCACAGAGGTCCCAAGTGGAACCACGGAACCTGAGTTCTCCCTCTGATACCTTAAGCGATATGCGGCCAGAACTCTCATGTAGTTCATTTTTAGTTTCTCCCAGAGATATCCTATAGTCCATAACTCTAAAGGTAACATTTACTATAAATAAGGTGTATAGATGATTGTGCAAGTTGGAATGAAAAACTGAGTGGTGGGAGTGCCTGCTCAGTAGGTTAAACGTCTGACTTCAGCTCAGGTCATGATCTCGCGGTCCGTGAGTTTGATCCCTGCATCAGGCTCTGTGCTGATAGCTCAGAGCCTGGAGCCTGTTTTAGATTCTGTGTCTCCCTCTCTCTCTCTGACCCTCCCCTGCTCACCCTGTTTCTCTCTCTCTCTCAAAAATAAATAAACATTAAAAAAATTAAATGAAACTGAGTGGTGAACACTTGAAACAATTGTTGCTGTGATGGTTATGAGATTTTTATTGGCTTTGGAAACATTGGTTTTCTCATAGTAATGATGGTTTAACTGTCCAGGCTGGTGATAAAAAGGGGCATTTGAGGTGTTCATAGATAAGATCATGTAGGAGACCCATGGTCATAAGGCAAGGGCACAATGGCTGCCAATGTTTATCATCATTCCAAATACAAAATTATGCTTTTCTCATAGAATTCTAGAACTGGAAGAGATGTTATAGAGATGTTATTTCATTCAACCTCTCAGTTTTAGAGATTAAGAAATAAGAGTCAAAGAGAGATAAATCACACTTTATCAGAACTACCAAATCTTAAGATAAAAACAGGATATAAGGATAGGGCGCAGGAGGCACCAGAAGGTCCAAGCAAGCAGTGTGGTCTAGAGGCTCAGACTGACACTTCCTCCATCACAGTTGTATGAGGCAAGACCTCTTCACCACTGTTACTTATTCTGCATAGGATGTCTTACAAGAACCGACAAAGAAAAAAAAGAGCAAAGCTGATTTATGAGCTGTCAGCTCAGTATGAGTGTACAAGCCAAAAATGGATTGGGACTTCATTATAGCCCCTTGCCATGGTGACCTTGAAAGACAGTGATTGGGGAAAATCTTCTCGATAGAGCTCCAAGGGGCCTGATTTTGGTGGAAAGAAAATAGCCCAAGATTAAAATCTATGCAAATTCATGGATGGCAAATAGCTTGGAAGGAAAAAGATGGGAAGAGAGGGACAAGAAGGTCTGTTGTCATGGTTCATGGATGGAATAATGGGAGTGGGCATAAAGTGTGAAGATCTTTGAATTGCATGTTTGTGTCCACAAGAGAACATCTATCCTGGAACAGGCATTAAACAACCAAGTAATTAGAGTAGACAAAACGTCAGCCAGACCATGTCAGCCAACTCTCTCTGTCATCAGAGACCCAGGTGTTTGAACACTGGGTACAAAGAAACAGAGTAACTGTGGTGTCAAGGATGGAGGCTCTGCATGGACTCAACTACATGATCTCCTGTTTACTAAGACTAACATAACTTCTGCCATTTCTGAATGACCAACAGCAAGACAGACCGATGCTAACTCCCATATACAGCACCATCCCTTCAAGAGGCCAACCAGCCATGTAGTGGCAAGTTGAATATATTGGACTCATTCTATACTAGAAGACGCCTCTGCACATTTTGAATTAACATTTTTTTACTCTATACATATTCTGGTATAGACTGGCCTTTCGTGTCTGAAAAACCTCAGACAGCATTATCCATGGGATTACAGAAAATTTAATCCACCCACATGAATTCCCAAGAACACTGCATCAGACTAAGGCAGTAACTAGTTTTTAACCCGGGGTAATTTCCCCCCAGGGGACATCTGGCCAAATCTGGAGACACTGTTCGTTGTCAAAACTGGGAGGATGCTACTGACATCTAGTGGCTAGAGGCCAGAGTTGCTGCTAAATATCCTACAATGTATAGGATAATTCCCCGTAAGAAAGAATTATCTCACCCAAAATGTCAATATGCCACTGTTCAAAAACTCTGGACTAAGGAACCCACTTTATGGCACAGGAGGTACAACAGTGGGCCCACAATCTTAAGATCCACAGGTGCTGTCACGTACCGCAGCATCCGAAAGCAGCTGGCATAGAAGAGCAATAGAATAGCTTATAGATGGCACAGATCAGGCACAGGCTCAAAAATGAAAACATGCAAGGATAGGGAGTCATATTGCAGGACATGGTATATACTCAAATCAATGACTATTACGTGGTGGTGTGCCATTGGTTAGAATACATGGTGCCGGGAACATAGGGATGAAAGTAGGAATGACCCATAGGGAATTTCTGCTTCCTTTTTCTGAAATTCTGACCTCTCTGTGTTTAGTAGTCTTGGTTACTAAGGTGGAAAACATCCACCAGGGACGTACAAATTATGACTTATTCCTGTGTATTTCATACTCCTCATGCAAGAAGCCAGCGGCAAGGAAAGGAACACCATATTCACAGAGGAAATTGATCTGATCATTAGGAAGAAGGCTGATATGACATATTGGGGACAGGGAGGAATATGTTTGGTATATGGTTATCTCTTGGTACTTCTTTGTTCTATTTCAATGGTAAATGGACAAACGTAGTAGCCACAGTCTCAGAAGGTCAGAAGGGCTTAATGACCCCGGGGTTTATGCAATCAGAGATATGACTTTGGGTCATCCCACCGACTAAGCCACCAAGACCAGCACAGGCACAAGCTGTGGGAGACAAGCTTGTGGAATAAGAAGACGATGACTTATCACAGTTGTAGCCTCAAACCCACATGCAGCAGTGAGAGCTAGAGTTTTCCTCATTAATTTTCCTCTAATTAAGTTTACCCTAGGAAAGACAACCACCAAAGTCCTAGAGGAATGACCTTTAGGGCTTAGGTGAAGTAAGAGGAACAAAGAGCAAATGCAGACAGTAATGGATGTTGTGCTACTCTGCTTAGATTCCTCTTCCAAAAAGGAAGGACTAATTCCCTCAACTGCTGAGTGTGTTGCTGGCTGATAGCTCTCAGCTGCCCGTCCTCTTTGGGATTTGCTCTCTGCTGAAGAGAGCCACATTGCTCAAGGTCACTCTCCAGAGGGCAAGATGCATCCCAAGACTGGTTGATGTGGGATATGAAGGCCTGTCTCCTTTCCCCAACTCAGGGAATTTCTAAAGGGCCATTCCAACCTCATGGCTCCTCCTTGGACTTGCCTTCGGTGTTGTTACTGCATTGCTGCATAGTTTCTCCCTTGGCTTAATTCTGCTTCTTTACCATCCTGCACAGGTGTTCATCCTTACAGCAATTCCCCCCAAAACATTGTGAATTCTAAGCTCCATCTCATAGTCAACCTTCTGGTAACTTGCAACTTTAATACATACTCTGCAGTCCATGTAAAGATATAATAAAGTATGCTGCTTCGACTTGCCAGAACTTTCGTTCTTCGTTGAAAGCTTCCCTTCAAATGTCTGTTCACAGACACACATCATTCTCTTCCTTGCTTTTGCTTATTCTCTTTCATGTTTGGGAAAGTTTTCTGCTAGAAGCCAGAATGGCAATTGTTAGAACTACAAAGAAAAGCACATAAAAGGCTGTCCTTTCCTACTTCATTTTTACCTGCAACAAATACCTTGTGATACAAAGATCGAAAGGAACAATTAGTTTAGTTCACCAACCATTTGGCCTGAAGCATTTGTTTATGAAATACAAAACTCACCTTGATCTAGACTCCATTTTACTGGTGATCCTTTTTGCTTCTTCTTTTAAATGCATAGACTTTGTTTATGTCAATGTTGATTTTAATTACCTTCAGGAAGACTATAACTTTGATTTGTTTGTCCAACAGCAGTGTCAGGTTCCTGTGTTTTTCATTTCTCTTGTTGTATGTCAGCCTATATTGGGGGTGGAAATGGGGCCACTGGCTAAAGAAAAGGGTCAGTGTCAAGTGTTAACTGAAGAACAAATGAAGAACCTCAATAATATTACAGCCCATTTGAAATTATAGTCAAATATCTTATTGGCCAGACCTGAGTTCTAAATATTTCTATTCAGCAAATAAGCTTAGACTATTCCCTTAAGTGCACATTTCTATGGGAGAAAAATCAGAAAAAAATTAAATATAATTGGGATAATTTCTTTAAGTGCTTGATAAAATTCACCAGTAAGACCATCTGAGCCCAGCTTTTTCCTGGGGGAAGGAAAAGGAGTTGTTGTGTGTGTGTGTGTTTTTTTAATTGAGATATAACTGACATATAGCATTATATTAAAAGTTCAGGTGTCAACATACTGATTTGATATATGCATATATTGCAAAGTGATCACTATAATAAATCTAGTTAACATCCATCACCACACTTAATTACAATTTTTTTTCTTGTGATGAGCACTTTTAAGATCTACTTTCTTAGCAACTTTCAAATATACAATACAGTATTGTTAACTAGAGGCACCATTCTATACATTACATCCCTAGGACTTACTTATTTTATAACTGGAGGTTTGTACCTTGTGATTACCTTTTAAGTATGACTTTTATTTACTTAATAGGATTACTCAATTTTTTCTTTCATTTTTATCAATCTGGCTTGGTGTTTTTCTCAAAAAAAGAAATTTCTCTCTTTCATCTGATTTATTTTCATAAAATTTATTACAGTATTTAATGTTTCATTTTTTCTTATATTGTCAAATTTTTACCTGTACCACTTACCATTATCCAAAACACTTCCTCCATCATATCTTACAGTGCATATCTGCTGATCAATGCTTTCCCGAGTTCACAGGTTTCGATTTTTTCTTTAATAAGTTTAAAGATGTTCCATTGTCTTCTGATTTCTCTTTTCTGTTTCTAATGAGGGGTCAGCCTTCTTACTGTTGATTTCTATATTTAAGGTATATTTTCCTCCTGCTTTTTTTATGTACTGTTTATTTGACTTTGGCTTTTAGAAGTTTAAAATAATATGGCTGGGGTTTTTCCCCTGCATGGTGGTGGCTTAGATTCTTATAATTATGGGTGGATTTTTAATAAAATTTTGAAATTTTCCAACCAATATTACCTCAAATAATTTTTCTGCCCTATACTTTTTCCTCCTCTCTTTCTAAGACTTCAGATACACAAATGTTAGTTTATTTGCTGCTTTTCTACAGGTTACTAATGTTTTGCTTTTGTTTTTTGAAATAATTTTTATGCAAAATTTACTAATAATAATTCTGATAGAAAAATTAAAAATATCAAAAGGTAAACACTATCAACAATTCATCTTTTTTTAAAAATGTTTTATTTATTTCTGAGAGAGAGAGAGATAGCGTGAGCAGTGGAGGGTCAGAGAGAGAGGGAGATGCAGAATCTGAAGCAGGCTCCAGGCTCTGAGCTGGCTGTCAGCACAGAGCCTGACGTGGGGCTTGAACCCACGAACCGTGAGATCATGACCTGAGCCAAAGTTGGCCACTGAACCAACTAAGCCACTCAGGTGCCCCAACAATTCATCTTATACTGTTGGAAGTGGAAGTTTTTTTCTTCTCTTCCAAAGTTAGTACTTCATTTTCTTTTTAATGTCTGTTAGCTTTGCCAGGACTTGTAGTTTGTATTGATCAAAAGCAAGGATAATAAGCATTTTTATCTTTAATATAATCTTCAGGGGCAAATATCTAAAATTTGACCATAGCGGAACAGTTTGCTAAGATTATTGAAAGATATCTTCAATAAGCCTTAGAGAGTTTCCTAATTTTAAGTATTTTGCTGTTTTTAAGTAAATTTTGAAATTTGTTGCTTTTGTTTTTCTTCAACTCTTGAGAAAATATGGGACAGTCCTCACTAGTGCTAATCTCTAAACATTTCAAAATGTCTCCATTTCTGAATCCATGGAGGATTGTACTTCCTTGTCCCTTAGAAGTCAGATTCGCGGTGTTAGGTGCTTTGGCTTATGGTGTGAGCAGAAGAGATAAGTGTCACTTGTGGGCAGGATTCTTCAAGGCCAATGTGTTGCGGTTTGCCAGGTTCCCTTCTTCTGACTTAGTGACTGTGTAGAATGTGTAGAGAAGGAGCTTCCTTCAGCCTGGCTCCTTCCATGACTATGATGAAGAGAACTTTTTGTCAATGTTCATCAGATGGGTAACATGAGAAAAATTTAATTTTTATCATGATCAACTGCTCAGGTATTATTAGGGTTATTTATTCATGTAGAATAGCCTACCTATCATTTATTCTTATTTTTATACTAAACCATTCTTTTGTTTGAAATACTTACACTTGATCATAATATATTACATATCAATATTTCTTTTATTCCATAGCTTCCTTTTATAGTTAATACCATACCTAGCATACCTAATAGGCGAAACCAGGTAAGGAATGCAGCTTAGGAAATATTTTCTTTACAAAAAAAAGCATTTTCTTCCAAGTTGAATATATAGTTCCTATCCTCAGGGAATACTAGCCAGACAGTTTATTTAAACAAATTAAGTAAGCTTCCAAAGATAATTCTACCTGTGCTATGTGAGCTTGGAGAAAAAAGAAGGAAACTTTTCTAGCCAGAGTGATCCTGAAAGGCTTCCTGGAAAAGGCAACATTTAAACTGAGCTTAAAGGATGAACAGAGTTATGATAAGAAAATTCTAGGTACAGTCCATTAACTAAATATATTATGAGGAAAGTATAAACAAGCTATATTAGCAGAACAGCAAGTTATATACACTTTGCCTTACAATAAATAGTAGAGTTAATCTATAGGAGTGTGAATTTGATTCTATAGGCATCAAAGGCTTTTGAGTAGGGGAGAGAAATTTTTTAGTTTTAAGAAGATGATTGATATTACCATAGGATGAATTGAAAGAGGTAGTTTCTAGAAGTCATGAGAGATTGGGAGGGACAAGGATTTTTCATTATTGAGGTGAGACAGTGAGGGCCTGGACCAGGGGATGGAAAAGAAGGAACAACTTTGAGTTTTGTTGGGCTACATGGTTTACAGGTATATTCGTCTATGACTTAGCACTTGAAAAGCTACCATTCTTGGTTTTTGTATACTGTGAGCCCTATAAATGGAGTCTATAACTAGATACACCTTATTGGATAACCACTTGAAATGTAGTATTTTATGTTATCCATTCCGTATGCTAATGTTTAGTACTAAAGCCAAAAGTGAAAACACAGATGCTTAGGGAAAGAAAAGTTGGCAGCACAAACTTCTGGGAATTAGGTAGAGTATTTTTTGTTTGCTGTTTGTTTTTTGCCTTCTGTTGCACTATAGGCAGTTATGATTCAGGTATCTTTATTTATTCTGATGGGGGAAAAAATCCTCGCACTGAAACTCAGGCGTCATTATAAAGAACTAGCTGTAATCAACAGCACCCTACCTTGCCATGTCTTACATGACAGGAAGGGGGTCACATTCAGGGACTGTTGATCAGACTTTTTGTCAGCTTTTTTAAAGGCCTTTTGGAAATTGTGATATTTTTCATGTTCTAAAGCATCATTTGTCCAAGGGAGAGGGGTTGGGTGTCAAGCATGGGGGTTTTAGAGGTTCTAAAGTGGTCACTTGAGAGTCATTTCATAATATATTTGTCGGCATGTCTTTCTTCCAGTTCTGGTTTTGTTACCTTCTCTCTGTTTTCAATGTAAACAGCGGTACAAAGGGAGCTATCTTCCTGCTGCTCAAAATAACTACTTAGTTGGGTAAAATTTATAATGTTGAATTCTACTTTTAGCCAGGAAATGCAAACAAAGCTTGGAGACTGCTTGTTCCCTGACCCTAAATTCATTCCATGTTGCTATAGCATCACCCCTGAGAAAATGGGCCCGCCTGTTTTCCTCCCCATAGACGCACTCAATGGGCTTTTGTCAGCTCTTGAATTATAGCATTAAAATTTAAACACCAGGGATTTAATGGAGGATTATTATGACACTCCAGTGCATTCTTTCTGTTGCCACTAGCAACAACCCAAGGATGAAATAAAATAATTGTTTTAAGAGATGCTGTTTTCCTAAGAGATGAAGGCTCTACTTCACATTCTTGGAGTTTTATAAACTGGTTTCTGTGGGACTATTACCATGAGAAGAGTACTGATAGCATATAAGACCAATCCAATGATTGAGGGTATTTTTTTTTTCTTTTGGTTCACCAATCTACAAAAGCAAAAGATATTTTCACAGGCCCCCAGAAGATGAACTTCAATCTGCTGCTCCCAAACACATTCACCACTGTCTGGAAGATGTGCAAAGGCAATGGTGCAGCATTCTCCATCTCAAATCCTTCAAAGTGCTGTGAGAATAAAAGAATCTCTGCCAAAAGCCCCAGAGAGATCGGTCTGTCTGTATAGTATGGTAATGACAGGCTAGTCCAGATAGGATTCTGGGAGAAACCCAGCTATTCAAACTTAATGAATGGAACTGTTACAATACTGTTTGTTTCTACGATTGGTCATATCCTCGGATCTAAGAAGACATCAAAATACATCATAAAAGCAAGATACTGTCGGACTGGTCTTTGAATTCCCAGTGGTTATATATTCTGAGCAATTTTCTTATAGGTAATTTTGCATCTAGATTTATTTTCTCTACCAGCCATTTGCCTACTAATTGTGTGACATTCTTACTTCTTCCCTGTTCTGATGTCAGAATTCAGGTTAATATTCAGGATTGTATTTTTCTTTTCGGCAACGAAGATTACAACAATTTTGTTGCACTCCCAGCTACCAAAATATGGAAGTATCCTTTCTTCCCCATTTTCAAAATAATTGTAATTTTTTAGTCTTTGAAATAAATTTAAGTTCATTATATAAATAACACAAAATGAGTAATAGGCAGTAAATAAATAAAGAGTCCTTTGGATTTTCACCACCCAGAGATAATACTTCTTAACCTAAGTGTGATTCTTCATATATAGCGGTAAAAATAAGTCTTATTTTCACCAAACACTTTTCAGGGTTCCCTTGTCCTGTTTTCAGAAGCAACCCTATCACCAGGGCCTGTGTTTTCTTTCACAGGTAATCCATGCAAACATCCTTATGTGTACTATTTTTTTGCATGAAAATAATCACTTTTATATTTTTCAACTCCCTGCCTTTTTATGTAATAATAAATCTTGAAACCAGAATTTGTACGGGGGACCATAGAGGTGGTATTGTTGTGGGACCGGAGGGTTTGTGGTTTGAGGGAGGAGTGTAAGGGATTTGCCTTAAAGCTGCCCTTTTAAGCAAGAACACTATTATTTGCTGGGTTGTATGTAGCCAGTCAATAAATGGAAAAGGTTATGAACAGGGCTCTTGTTCATACTTTACATAACACAGAGAAAATATTGTCCATAAAAACAAAAAAGTGCTGATTACTTTTATTCATCATGTTTTGGGATAATTTGACATGGTTTGTATTGAACAACTAGTTTCTCTGTCTAGTCCCTCAATTAGAGATTTTTAATAGTTCCTCGTCATTTGCTATCAAAAACAATCCTTGCAAATGTGACTGTATGCAAACATATCAATATACTTGTACTCTAAATTACTAGAAGTTGAATTACTTAGGTCAAAACATAATGTCCACAGATGTTCACCATTAGGGAACTAGACCAGGCATTTATGAGAACCTCTGTGAATTGAGGGCCACTTTGAACCAGTGGTGTCACTTTGGAAAGCACAGTGGGAAATGGAATTTCCCCAAGAGGACAGCTGCCACTTTTCATATCAAGCTGAGATATAGCTGGGCCAGGCTGACTGTGCTCTTAAATATATCATTTTCACCCAACAAATGTTATTTATTTGGCTGTTCTCCTCATTAGGCTATTCTCACCTTTTTGGTCATTGAGTTCTAGTTGACCCACCCAAAAAATGGGACTGTCAAGCCAGAAAGTCACAAGACTTCCATGAATCAGGTGTTTAGCTTTTCCAAGAGCCCAGTAACAGCTGTAACTGGTTTCCAAAAGCCATACCTGGTAACTATGCCAGAGAGGGGAAGAGTCTGAAAGCCCAGTGTCCCTCAGGGTAGAGGCTGCCTCCCTTTGCCAGAAACCCCAACTGCTTGAAACTTGAGCTCAAAGCTGTCATTAGGGTTGTGTGTTCTATTAGCACTTATCTATATGCAGTTTCCATGATTGGGAGAATCCCTTCAGCACTTTTGGGATGAGGACGTACATTCAAATATAGAAGCAACAACAACAATACATTGAATTGGCCCAAATTTCTCAACCCCCAAAGTCACATTAGCTTTCCCCCACACACACTTTGAACCCTGCCCAAACTCCATTCACTGAATCTGGTTGCCCACTCACCCAGCAAGACTGCGTAAGAGAGTGACTTGGACAGTTGTATTCAGCAGAGTTCCTCAGTATAATGAGTGAGATCATCTTTATATGATCTTTGGTCTCTTTTGGGGACAGGGAGACCTCTCTGTAAAGTAGCTGAGATCACTATAGAAGGGAAGAGAGTAATGAGAGAGTATGGAGGGAGACAGGGGCTTTATGCCACTAAATAAAGCATTGCATTCAATTTGAGTGGGTTTTAAGCACGTACTAGCTTATAGCTCAACAAAAAGAACTTCTAACGATTTTGGTGTGCCCAAAGCTCTGTGTTGAGTAGCAAGATCCTCAGCACTGACACCAGTAATTTTGGCTTTGGAGCCTCTTTGGTTCATCAGTTGTCGCCTCACAACTTTAGCTGAGGCTGTAGGGCTTGCCACCCCATTGTCATGGTAACATTAGCTCATCTACCTTCCCAGAGGAGAATGAGTAAAAATCAAGGCATCATTTGGACAGCTTCATTCAATCCCACCTCTTGCTTCTCTAAACATTTATTAACAGACAGGGCGGTAGGGGAGCTTTCCCACACCACTTGCCACTTGCCCAGCATTTGCTGTCACATCCCAGAGAGTCTTGTCACATTTCCAGACCTGGCCTATGGGACTCTTTCCATTCTCTTCCAGAAGTCGGCATCCCACCCTCATCACCAAAACTGTTAAGAATTTTGAAGTATCTGATATGTTCTCTTATTTGCAAACTAAAAAGTTAGAATGTGTATGAAGGAACATATGGGTGATATTCTTGTGGGACCAGAGGGTTGGGGGCTTGAGGGAGAAGACTAAGGGGCACCTTGATAAGCATGATTAGCAACATGAACAACAGCTGTTTTTGAGAGCTCCTTTTGCTCCCAGGTCCTGTGGAGGTGTCATGGATGGACTCAGATATAGCCAACATATACCGTGGTTTGCATTCCAAAAGAGAAACCCTTAGCATAAAGAAGGTCAGTATTTTATAATAGCAGTAAGCATGTCTGCTCTTTGATCCAGAGGGAGATATTATCTTTATTATAGTAGATAATAAGCATGCCTGCAATTTGTTCCAGTGGGAAACACTATCTCTACCAGTCAAAGGTATTCATTATGCATTCTTAAAAAGGTAATCCTGAAAGGGTGCCTGGGTGACTCAGTCTGTTAAGCTTCTGACTCTCGGTTTTGGCTCAGGTCATGATCTCACAGTTTGTGAGTTCAAGCCCCAGGTCGGGCTCTGTGCTGACAGTGTGGAGTCTGCTTTGGATTCTCTCTGTCTCTCCCTTGCTCTTAGCCTTTCCCCCACTCACACTGTCTCTGTCTCTCTCAAAATAAATTTTAGAAATTTTAAAAAAAAAATTAAAAAAGGTAATCTTGAAGAAAAAAGTCAGTGCCTCTATTCTTAAGATGTTCCAAACTGTGAGACCCATGGAAAACTGTTTCCCAATGCATTCCATGGTTTGGGTGTATTTAAATGTATTCAACTTGCCACTCTCCACTCCCCCACTGGTAGACATTCTTTTATTAAAAGCCAGTACCAGCTGCTGTAAATAATTCCTATGTATTGTTTATTTCTTCTGGATTATTTCCCAGGTAGAATGATTAGGTAGATGTGGATACATTTATCCTCTACCAAGAGGTTGTTAATATTAACATTTTGAACAGGTGTGTCCAAGAATGACTCACTCCCTAATGTGGAAAAAATTTTAATGACTAGCTTCATATTCATTAATTTAATCTCTCCTAGACAAGTAACTAAACACAGACTATAGAATTTAATTAGAACTTCTTAGTCCATTTGGGATGCTGAAACAAAAACAGATTTTTAAATGACAGGAATTTATTTTTCACAGTTCTGGAGACTTTTTCACAGTGCTTTGACCTGACTGATACAATGTCTGGTGAGGATCTACTTCCTGGTTTTTAGAGACCCATCTTTTCACTGGATCATCAAATTGTGGAACAGATAAGGGAGTCTTCAAGGTCCATTTTACGAAGGCATTAATCCCATTCATGTAGGCTTCATCATCATGACATAAGTACTTCCCAAAGTCCTACCTCCAATATCATCACCTTGGGGATCAGGTTTCCACAATGAATTTTAGAGGGACACAAACATTCAGTCCATAGCAAATAATAATAAAGAATCTTAAATATAACAAGTAGACAATTGATACAGTTGCTTTGAAAAGACAAAGCTCTCATATAGCCATTATAACTTATTAGGACAATGAGAAAGGCTAGAAACTGTTTACATGCTTGTTTCCATAAAATTAAGGTAAGTCTACACTTAGTCTATAGCTCATCATTGTGAAAATTGAGTTTTTGTCAAAAGTTTATTTAAAAAGGACAAAAAGTTTTTTCTTAAGAGATTCTAAGGACTTTTCATTTGTAATTCCAGGCATATATTTTTTAAAATAATACAGTACATTTGTTAATATTTCTTGTAAAACACTGTATTGACTTGTTTTTAATTATGTTTCTTGTATGAGATGGAGGTTACCTGGTTACCTGCTAGTCTTATAATAATTAGCTCATTCTAAGACCTCACTGGTTTATTCTGTAATTGCCTTGGTAATGCTTAAACTATCAGCCTGGAGATAGCTCCAGAGGAATCTGTATAACAAACTTCACTACTACCTAGCGCTGATCTAACATTAGTGTCCCATATATTTACCTCCACAATTTGCCACCCCTGGAGACCAAAGGTTCTCTTCCTGTGTCTTGTCACTTCTCTAAAATTTTTTGTTCCTTTGCTAAGATATAAAGTTCTAACCAAACCTTTGAGTTGCTGAGGAGGGTGACTCCCATGTATTACATGCATGATACACATGTCAATAAACTGTTTTCTCTTGATGAATGAGTAATAAACAAACAAACAAACACATTTATTACTTTGCAGTCCTAGAGGTCAGAAACCTGACCCAGATCTCACCAGAGTAAGGTCAGGGTGTGAGTGGGGCTCAGGGGAGATTTTTAAAGGCTGCTTATGTCTCCAAGTGTATGGTTTCTGCCATCTTCAAAGCCAGAAGTGGTGGGCTGAGTTCTTACCCTGTCTCTCTCTCCTTTTCCACAGCTGGGAAATGTTCTGTGCTTTTAAGAACCAAAAAGATTAAATTGGATCTCTCTGGGTAATCCAGGCTACCCTTCCCTTCTCAAGATCCTTAATGTTAATCATATTTGCAAAGTTCCTTTTCCTAAATGACTTAGATTCCAGAGATTAGGATGTGAACATCATTGGGGAGTAGGGGGCGGGGGGTGGAAATTATTCTGCCTACCACACCCAACAAGTAAATATGAGAAAGGAAAATTAAACATCATGAACATATATGCAAGCATTTTAAACAATATTTTGGCAAAAGACTGCTTTGGAAATCTTAACCCATAATCATATTATGATCAAGAAATTCAACATTGTTGAATTGCTTAGAAAATTTATAACTATAATTCAGTGTGCTAAAAGAAAAATACCTAATCATCTCAGTAGCTACAACAGTTGCTTGAATTCAACAACTATTTATGATCTTAAAACCTCTAAGCAATCTAGTAATAAAAGAATTTCCATTGTCTTATAAAAGAGGTCAACGAAAAACCTATATTAAACACCAACTTTTGAGATAAAATATTCCCTTTAACATGGAAGCATAAGATAGTCAAGTAAGACGAAAAGAAAGATAAATTATAGAATTTATAAAATTTGGGGAAAAAAACTAAAAACTAAAGTCTTCATGAATTCACAGATGAAAAAACTCCAAAGAATCAACAGAATGAATAAGACAATATGGCCACTTTCTTGGAAAAAGTTAATATCAAGAAAGCTGGGGGCTCCTGGGAGGCTCAGTCAATTAAACATCCAACTTCAGCTCAGGTCGTGATCTCCAGGTTCATGAGTTTGACAGCATTGGGCTGTCAGACCCTGTCTCCCTCTCTCTCTGCCTCTCCTCTGCTCACGCATACAGGCTCTCTCTCCCTCTCAAAAAAATAAATTTTAAAAATTACGAAAAAAAGAACAAAGCTGTATATAGTTGCAATGGTGTTAAAATTAATTTTAAAATAGATATCTTTTTTTTAATGTTTTATTTATTTCTAGGAGAGAGAGAGAGACAGCGTGAGCAGGGGAGGGTCAGAGAGAGAGGGAGTCACAGACTGAAACAGGCTCCAGGCTCTGAGCCGGCAGTCCGCACAGAGCCCGACGCGGGGCTCGAACCCACGAACCGCGAGATCATGACCTAAGCGAAAGTCGGACGCTTAACCGACTAAGCCACCCAGGCGCCCCTAGATATCATTTTTTATGTCAACTCAGAGTACAAGATGCATTGAAATATATCCAATGGAAATGTGTAAAGCCTTCATGGAGAAGACCTTTAAATATTATTGAGACACTTTTAAAAGGAAGTAAGTAAATGTAAAACTTTGCCATCTTCAATGAACACTTCCTGTTCTGCAGACATCAGTATCCCCAGCTATTCCACAAATTATCATCAAGAGTAACCATTTTATCTCTGGATCTTGAGACAAGTGTAATAATTTTCTGACAATATTATTCATATAAAAATACTTGAAACTTAAATGACTGTAAACAGAAAACATTATAAATAAATAGGGTAGAGTGATCAACTGGAGTATTATACAGAAGTGAAAATAATGAAGCTTTAAACACATGGGAATAGGTGATAAAACAGTACATATATGACTCAATTTTATAAAACTCAAAAAGCAAGAAAAACTAAGGAGTATAGTTTGGAAAACTTTTAAAGAATGAACAATAAATTCAAAATTCAGGAGAATGGGTACCTTTGGTGACAGGAAGGTAAAATATGAAAAATTGTTGTATATATTAAAACACTATATAATAAAAATTTTAGAAGTTACATATTATAAATAAGAAGAATAATATTATTACAATAAAACAAAATACGACAACTATAATGTTCTCACCATCAGTGATAACTTTGACTACTATTTTGTTGTATTTACTTTTATTACTCTAAAATAAATAAACTCCAAAAAAAAATTGAAAATTCCCAGTGTGCTTTTGATGCTACTAAGTTTAAGCATTACCAAGGCAATTACTTGGTAAGAATAAACCAGTGAGGTCTTAGAATCAGCTAATTATTATAAGACTAGCAGGTAACCTCCATCTCATACAAGAAACATAATTAAAAACAAGTCAATATGGTGTTTTACAAGAAACATTAACAAATGTACTGTCTTATTTTAAAAAGTATATGCCTGGAATCACAAATGAAAAGTCCTTAGAATCTCTTAAGAAAAAACTTTTTGTTCTTTTTAAATAAACTTTTGACAAAAACTCAATTTTCATAATGATGAGCTATAGACTAAGTGTAGACTTATGTTAATTTTATGGAAACAAGCATGTAAACATTTTCTAGCCTTTTCTCATTGTCCTAATAAGATATAATGGCTATATGAGAGCTTTGTCTTTTCAAAGCAACTGTATCAATTGTCTATTTGTTATATTCAAGGATGTTTATTATTATTAATAAAATTGCACAAGTGTATACAGGTGGTTCCAAAGCTGTTAGTAATACTCTAGTTTATAAATCTGGAAGTTGATTAATTGTTTTTTACACTGACATTGCATCCTTGTATTGTTATGATTTACACTAATACAAATTAAATTAAAAAAACAAAAACAAACAAACCACTATAGATCACCAAGTATTGAGAGAAAACCAAAAGAGCAAAGAAGGAAACGATATGCTAGGCAAAAGAGAGAATTCTTATCAAAGGAAAATTTAAAACAATCATCCTAAAAAAGTTTTCAGAGACTGTTTTATCAATAAAACAAAAATATGTTGCTTTGAAAAAAAAAAGCCGGAAAACCAAAAGGATCTTGGAACTTAAAACTATGCTTTCAGAAATAAAAATATGTTAAAGCCATGATTGTGGAAATAAAATGATTCATAAAGAGATTAAATAAAAAATAGTCCTGATACAAGAACCTAGTCACATGAGGAAAATTTCCCAGAATGAAAAGCAAAAAGAGATTGGATTATGGATGTGAAAGTGTTTTGGATATTAAACTTTAAACTACTTGGGGCTCCTGGGTGGCTCAGGTCATGATCTCACAGTTCATGGATTAGAGCCCCACGTCAGGCTCTGCACTGACAGCTAGCTCATAGCCTGGAGCCTGCTTCAGATTCTTTGTCTCCCTCTCTCTCTGACCGTCCCCTGCTCATGCTGCCTCTCTCTCTCTCTCTCTCAGAAATAAATAAAACATTAAAAATAAATAAATAAATAAATAAACTACTGTATACATCTAAGGTAGCATTAGTAATGGGTAGTGGAATGTAATATACAATGGAAGAATTCTAAATATTTAGACAGAAGATTGGGGCAAATATATTTAACTAATATATAAGGATGTGAGAATATCCATGTGTATGTATCTGATTGAACAGTTGAGTAATACAGTTTAACAGTTTAATGTAATACTACTAAATCACTTTCTCTTTCAGGTGACACCTTTTATTATAGAATTATTTCCCAGCATTGTGGAAATACATAGGTTCCTAAAGGTTACAAGGCGGAATTTTATTCAGGCTGCAAACATGGGTAGCATGGAGTTCCGTGCATGTTCTGATACTTCTGTGATTGCAGGAAAGCAGTGCTTGGGTAGGGATACACAAGAGACCAAAAATTGTCATCAGGGAACACGGGTCAATTTTACCAACTTCTTCAAGGGTTGATTTAAGGTCAGACTTACAACAAGGATCCTGCATAGTTGTCATTTCATCTCAGCTCAGTTTTCCTTTTTAGCGGCCTTAAAACCAAACACCACACATAATTTCATTTTCATGTCAAACTCTCTGTAATACATTTAGGTTTTCATTAGTGTGCAATTTGAGTGTCTGCACGATGATTTTCCATAAAGACATGTGCTTCCTACAAGATAAAAATGCTCAACTTGATGGTCCCAAGCTCCTAAAATAGGACCCCAAACATACCTGAAACCCAACAGTAATTCCAGGAAGTCTGCTAATACCCATGCTTTCAAACCACAGATACATGCTACTCAGTGAAAAAGCACCTTTAGCCTAGTCTCGCATCTTAGTAACGAGAGGTTAGGTTGGTGGCATACACCATTTCCAACAAAATGAGGAAACTTAAACCACTGACGACCGTTGTTAACTCCAGAAATTGGGATTAGGTTATGGAGAAAATAAAAATATTAAAGGAAGTGACCCTGATAAATATTGACATTCTGGCAAGTTTGGATCTTTTCATGCTAAATAAAAATATGAGGTTTCTTAGTGACACTTGACCTATGAAGTCATCTCCAATAATGTTATAATACATTGGACAAGAATTGCAAAACAAATGATTCCCCTAACTGAGCCAAATTATTACAACAGCCTTTGACTAATTCTCTCCATATTATGCTTTCCTTTTGCCAATTACCACTCACTTACTCCATATGGCTTTCCTAGTTTATAGGAATTCCAGGCTGTTCATATCATAAACTTAAAGAACAATGACCACAGACAGACAGTGTAAACAGAATGTAGTAATAATTCAATATCTTAATATGGGATATAAAGGTGAAAAAACACAAAATTACTGGAAAATGTACAAGAAATGAGATAAATTGTCTTGGTTGAGTTAAGTTTAAAGAATTAGACTCTGACAATTCTATTTTCCAACTCATTTCTGACTTCTCATAAACAGAAGTCAGTCTGTTTCCATAGAATTTTCCTCTTTCTCCTCTCCTAAATTAGGCTTAGTTCAATTTGTCATCATAATCTTCTATAGGAAGTGACCACTGTTAACACAATAATTTTATGCTTGACACAGGTATGTCTCCAAGTAAATAATATCATGTATAATATAAATTTTGATCATGTGTATGCCAGACAAAAAGCACAATGGCTGTGAACACGTTATGGTGTATGGAAGAATGAATGTAAATACGAAAAATAATGCATGGTCCTTGTACTCATAAAAACTTGCCAAACACAAGAGGAAAAAGACCTGTTCAAAAAAGGTCCAGGAGTCATGAGCGTAAACAAAGAGGTAAGGGGGAACTAAGCTCATTCTGGGTTTAAAATTACGTTTTGACATTTGAATGCTGATTTTATGGCATGGCATGAACTTTTAAAAAGTCCTATTCTGCTGCCATGGTTGAGTGCCCTTCCAGATCTGGGAGAGAAGGTCACTTTTAAATACTGAACCATGGTATCACATAGGATGTTCTCCTGATTGGATTTCAGGAAAGCCAGCTACACATGGAGTCAAGATGTGTATATCTAGCTCCCCCATACTGGATGTAATCCATAGCTCAAAAAAATGCCATGTACTCTCTTTACATCAAAAACTCTGACTTTAATATCGACAAAATAATTGTTTCAATTTATCAAAGTAAAACAATCCACCATAAAATTTTCTTATGATGCTACGGAGATAAAACGATTATTCGGTTGACGGATGAAACTCACTTTTCAACCAACTGGTTTTATAGAAACATGATCCTGGCTTCATAACCCTCTTTTTTTCCAGTTCAGTTTATGATTCATTTAATGACCATGAGAACGTAGTAAGCTAGTACCCCACTTATCAACGGTTTAATGATCATTTCTTTGGAGATACTGAATAAATCAGTAGATATTCCACTGGAGCAAAAGGAATATACAAATGCAAAATAGTCCCTAAACAGGCCTGCATTCTTTCCTATCCTACTGTCCAACACGCTGCGTTTCTCTGGGCAAGTCGCTTCGACATGTCAAGAGGGAGGTCTGGTAAGTATAAGCTTGCCAATACCTGTTTCCTCTGGCCACATTATAAAGGAATTATATTACCGTAGGGTACTCAAGGTTCATTTTATTTTATTGTATTTTGTTTTAATCAAGAAGGCAGAAAAGTGCGTCATAGGTTTGGTTCTGCCTCCTGGTAACTGTATGACATTATGCACATTTCACTCCCTTTTTGTGCCTCAGTCTTATTTGTAAAATTGAAGTCAGACTAAATCCTCTCTCTGGTTCTTTCTAGCTCAAAATTCTATTATTGGAAGAAAAAAAAAAGTGCCTCTAGGCTTCTAATTCGAATGCCAGGTTTCAGCCTAATGCGAATTAAACTGTCTGGGTTATAAACCAACTAACTACAAAACAAGGTTTATAATGGAAACAACAAGTGACCCTTGGCTGCGGCAAAGCTAACAGTTCCCGCTATAATATTCGGTTACCGCTCATATCCCTGGGCAGCGACTAGAGTGTTATGTAACAGTGACTATTGCAGGATTACCCAATCCTTTCACCTAACCCTAATTGTACAGTCTGCTTGTGGTTCCTTTAATACCTGGTTCTCTTCAATGACAAGCTCCAGGGTAGATGTGGCTGCCACCACTAAACCCAGCTCTTGCTGGTTTAAAATAACAGTTACATGCAACTTGCAAGTACTGTCCTTTTTAGAGTACATTATTTTTGCTTTCCCTTCTGCCTCTTTTCTAACTGGCACCGACTTCTTGCCCAAAATGACCTAGCACTAGGAAAAATTCTAACAAATAATAAAATGCTCCAGTACAGGTAGAGTACATACCGTCCTCTGACTTAAGGCACAGACCTAGTAAGGAGGTCCAGCTGGAAAGACCTGGAGGAAAGGCAGAGAGAGAGATGATTTATGTTAACTACAACAAATCTTAAATCGAATGGAATTGACTCTTTGCGTTTGCTTCTAGCCTGTACTCCCTTTATTATATACAAATGTTTTAACTTTCAGGAAAAAAAATTGATGGCCAATTTAGAAGGAAGAGAACATTTTTTAACTGAAATGCAATTGACATCATTTTTATAACACAGAAGAGAAATGGATATCTAGGTAAATATCAAGTCTGACACTTAAAATGAAACAATAGATTTATTTCAAGATTTGCATATCATCTAAAAGTTTTATGATTAGAGACAACATAAACATATGTTCCTCAACACAGCACAATCCAACAACCTGTTTCTCAAAACATATTAATTTTTCCTGCTTACAAAATTTTTACATTCCTATTTTTGAAAACACAGGTCAGCAGAAAAACCAAAGACTCAAAGCAGATAACACTTTTTCATCTCATGATTATGTTAACATAATATAGTATATGTATAAACTTTGCATGTATTTATGTTTAGCAATCATATAAACATTGGTATTATTTAAATCTTATGAATAATATAAAAAATGAGTATGTATTTTGTTGTTATAATGTATTCTGTTTGAATTTTAAATTATATCCAATTTTTATATGTATTTTGTATGAATGATACAACAGATGTACTTTTGCAAACATTTTTGCCTGAATTTCTGATTATTTTATTCCTTAAGCTACATGCCTTAAGCTATTTATATAGACTGACAACCAAATCTAAAAGCCACTGCTAAAATTTTAAATTAGTTTTCATCCACTAGAGGGAAACCCTAATGCCAAATAAATGTATACTATAAAGATAGAAACTACAAAAGGTAAAAATTAAGTCTGTATGTGATGCAAAGTGTCTATATACCTGGGCACTTTATATCTCAAAACCATGTTATAATGTGCTAAGTTCTAAAAACTATCCAGAAAGTGAAAATTCATTTAATTACATTAATTATATTGAATAAAAATATTCATGTAAAACCAGGTTTATGGATGACAATCATAAAGAGACTTGGCTGTGGATAGATTTTTAAATATCGTGATACAAAACAAAACTTACTGGTAAAATGAGAACTTCCCACTACCGAGATTACATATGTACCTGCGATCACAAACCATCCTGTTGTCTGTTTTATATACATATACAGTGGGAGGAGTGCTTCTCTTTCCATCTGAAGTTAATTCTTCCGCTTATTGTCTGGGCCTCAGCACCCCTCTCCCCTTCTTTCAGGGAGTTTGCTCTATTCATTGTTTATCTCCTCTCCTGTATCTAAAGTTCCTTATTCTCTACTGGGTTTTTTCCATCAATATTTTAAATATGTATAAGTCTCTTCCATTTTTAAGATCTTTTCAGTTTCCACTTTCTCCCCTAGTTATTACCCTATATCTCTTTCCTTCCTTTAACAGTCAAATAGGTTGGTTTTTTTATATATATATTTGTCCATGCTGACTCTCTTCCTGATTGTTCCGTCACATCTTAAGTAGCTGTAAAAGGGATCCCACTTCTATCATTCAATGGCCCTGTCAACCCCTTAATTGTCCTATTATGTCTCATCTCTGGCCAGTCTTTTACTGTCTCTTTGGGCTCTCCTTCTTTTCACTCTTGTGTAAGGCTGTTCCTCAGGCTTTGCCTTTTAAGTCATGTCAGTTTATTACCTTCTGTCTTTGAATTTTGAATACTATATTGTTATTTAAGCAACACAATCGACTTCATAAATACGTACTAGTAAACTTTTTCATCATCAGTATCCATTCAGTTTGTATTCACAGTCATACATCCCCTTAGCTTCCAGTCTTTACTTTTTTTTCTTAAGCCTGCTGCTGGAGCTAGAAAATCCCCCATTTAAATCCATTTTCAAAATCCTAGAATTTTCTAAATCAAATAGCAAGTTTACAAGGTTAAAAAAAATGTTATTTTAAAAGAGCACGTCTGTCTATTTGCTAGGGAAGAAACGATCCTTGAAAGCAAGCAAACAGCTTTCTAAAATTTATTTCTACCATGCGTAGAGATGGAGGAAAACCCTGAGAGGCTTGGCTGTCCAGTGGACAGCAGCCTTCTCGTCAGAGGTGCCTGATACTGGCACCAGAGATGCCCTGCCTTGTATGCTTCAGACTTGACTCAGCAACTGGCGTACACTGGCCATGCACAGGCACAGTGAAGTGAAGAAAAGAAGACTCCAAGCTGACAGCTTATAGCTGGACCTCCCTCTCTCAAAGCTGCTCCTGAAAACGTTGGATTGTGTTTAGTCAGGTGCATATAGGACCAGTGAAGAACTGCCTGTTCTTCACGTTCTCTAACATACTGTACTTTAGTTCTTTCAAAGGAATTTGTATATCTAAGAAGTTTAAAATCAACATGGTAAGATACTGCTTTAAGTTTAACATCGACGTGGTGAGATGAGCTTGTTTCTAACAATGAGCTTGATTAATGCCATGGTCTGGTAACACATTTAGGCTTTCTAATTGAATTTTTGTACTGATGTGGCTTGAAAGCAGTTTACTTTGTGTGCATGCATTTGAACTCTAATTTTAGTGAATTACCTGATAATAAGGAACAGAAGAACTGGTATCTTCTGGCAAATTCTTAAGTAAGGGAGCTACTCTGAGAAGTAGATCACCTCTGAATGCATGATTCTGAACATGTGGGTGCCTATTGTTTTGTTGTGTATATTTTATTTTTAATACAAATTTTTGTGAGTTCATTAAAAGTCTTCTCAAAAGTAACACTGAGAAGACCTCTATAATGTACATAAAACAGTGTGCTTTAAGGCCAAAATAAAATTGTTATTTGGACTTGTAAAATAAAAACTAGACAAGCTACATGTAAGGATAAAATTCTGAGAGTGGGAAATAGAGCCCAAACACCAAAAACTCTACAACAGACCAACAATTGGTAAAATTATGCTCTTGTTTGGCACGGATCAAACATTCCCAAAAGTTGTACAGCCACATAGTGGAAATCAGACATAAAACAGCCTTAGCCATTGGGTGAATTTTATTACTTATCCGAGTAAAAAAGCACATTTTTAGGGCATGACAGACTGAAATGTAAGAACATACAGTACAAACTGTACACTAATAAAATTTTGCCTTGTGTGTGGGTTGGAAGCATGAATTTTCATGGCTAGACCAAGTTATAATCATATTCTTTGGTTTGGGATTTTTCCTTTTTTAATAGTTCAAGGATAACCTTCTATTTTGTAAATTTTTTCTTAAAATATGGATTATAGAGAAAAAATGGAAGTGGTAATATTGCAATAAAAGAGTCTAAATAAACCTTTGGCAAACAGAAGGCCATTTCCCAAATGATTAGTCAGAAGTCTATCTTAATTTGGAACAGATTTCTGCCTAAGACATTGGAAGAAAACACATACACACACGCGCGTGCGCGCGCGCGCACACACGCACACACACACCCATACACACACCAAAAAACAAACAATGATGATGTATATCCAGCACTACTTAGGTTTATATTTGTGTAGGGTAAGCCATTTAATACAGGAACTGACAATGCTTATTAAGCCAACCAAGATATTAAGCAAAGTACCATAGCCAAAGCCAGGATGCCATCAATTATAAAACACTTCCTTCATATATATCAGGTAATATCACTGGGGATAATGTAATTGTGAACACAGTGCTTATTCAAATAAAAATCCACTGTAGATCACCTGTAATAACTTTGTTAATTGTAAGATGAGATGGGAAAAATCAAGCCCCAAATATCTCCTGAGCACAAATACCCCGAAAAATATTTGGGTAGGTCTCTATAGATTTCTCATCTATACTGTCAAGCTTAGCTTGGGAAACAATGTTTTATTTTGTTTTACCTCCAACACAGAGCATAATGTCTTTCTTATTGAATTTCTAAACAAAAGTTTATTCAACTTAACTTGCTAAGAATTTGAAAGGTTTTTTTAAATGTTTATTTATTTTTGAGAGAGACAGAGCACGAGTGGGGGAGGGGCAGAGAAAGAAGGAGAAACAGGATCCAAAGCAGGCTCCACGCTCTGAGCAGTCAGCACAGAGCTCGAAGTGGAGCTCAAACCCATGAACTGCGAGATCATGACCTGAGCTGAAGTCAGAGGCTTACCCGATTGAGCTGCCCAGGTGCCCCAAGAATTTGGAAGATTAGATAAAGTAGCTCTCAGAATGACTCTAGAAGAGTGTTTGGGAGATCTCTTTAATAGGGTATTATTTATAGCCTCAAGTTGAAAGGATCATTAAATCAAAGCATGGCTGGGACACAAAAGAAATTAATACATTAAATAGGCAGAGGCTATGAATAATCAAAGAACTAAGTAAATGGAGAGATAATTCATGTTCATAGATAGGAAGACTCAATATTGCCAAGATATTAAGTCTTCCCAACTTAATTACAGATTCAGTCCAATCCCAACCCAAATCTCAGAAGATTATTTTATGTATATCAACAAAGATTCTAAAGCTTATATGGAGAGGCAAAAGACCCAGAATAGCCAACATATTATTGAAGGACAAGGACAAAGGTGAAGGTGGGACACTCTCTTACTTCAAGATTTACTATAAAGCTACAGGAACCAAGACAATGTGGTATTGGAGAAAGAACAGACAAACAGATCAGTGTAATAGAATAGAGATTCCAGAAACAGACCCACATAATCAACTGATCTTTGAAAGAAACAAAGAAACAAAGGCAATACATGGAGCTAAGATGACCTTTTCAACAAATGGTGCTGGAAAACCTGGATACCCACATGCAAAAAAAAAAAAAAAAATAATA
>NW_027532015.1:18558393-18563783 GCF_008692635.1 Crocuta crocuta | reverse complement strand
AAAAAAAAAAAAAAAAAAAAAAAAAAAAAAAAAAAAAAAAATTCTAGACACAGACCTTACATACTCTTCACAAAAACTAACTTAAAATGCAAAACTATAAATTCCTAGAGGATAACAGAAGAGAAATCCTAGGTGACCTTGGATATGAGCAATGACTCTTTAGATACAACACTAAAGGCATGATCCATGAAAGAAGTAATTGAAAAATTGGATTTCATTAAATTAAACTTCCATTTTGCACAAAGCAATAGGAGAATGGAAACAAATCACAGACTGGGAGAAAATATGTGTGAAAGACCCATCTGATAAAGGATTGGTATCCAAAATATATAAAGAACTGAAATTCAATAATAAAAACATGATTTAAAAATGGACCAAAGACCTTAACAGACACCTCATCAAGAAAGATATGCAGAGGACAAATAAGTGTGGGAAAAGATGCTCTGAATCATGTAATCAGAGCAATACTAACGAAAATGACAATGAGATGCCATTACACATTTAGTAGAATGGCCAAAGTCCAGAACACAGACACCACCACATACTGGAGAGGATATAGAGCAGCAGGAACTCTCATTCATTGCTGTGGGAATGCAAAATGGTACAGCTACTTTGGGAGACAATTTTATTTAAAAAAATAAAGTAAATAAACATACTCTTACCATATAATCCAGCAATTGCACTCCTTGGTATTTATCCGAAGAGCTGAAAGCTTATGTCCACTAAACAAAACCTGTATGCAGATGTTTTATAGAAGTTTTATTCATAATTACCAAAACTTCAAAGCAACCAAGGTATACTTCAGAAGGTGAATGGATAAGCCGCAGTACATCTCAATAGTGGAATACTATTCAGCTCTTCATGCCATCAAGCCATGAAAAGGCATGGAGGAAACTTAATATGCATATTACTAAGGAAGAAAAGCCACTTTAAAAAGGCTACATACTGTATGATTCCAACCATGTGATGTTCTGGAAATAGCCAAACTGTGGAGACAATAAAAGATCAGTGGTCATCAAGTGTTGGCTGGCGGGGGGGGGGAGGGGTGTGCAAAATGAGTAGTCAGAGCAAGGGGATTTTTAAGGCAGTGACAATAGTTTGTATGACATCATAATGATGGATACATGTCATTATATATTTGTCCAAACCCATAGAATGTACAACACCAAGAAAAAAACCTAAGGTAAACCTCGGACTTTGGGTGATCATGATGTGTCAATATGGCTTCATCAATTGTAAAAAAACTACATCATCTAGTGGAGGATGTTCATAATAGGGGAGGCTATGCCTGTGTGGGGTCAGGAAGGATGTAGAAAATCTCTGTACCAATCCTCTCAATTTCGCTGTGAACCTAAAACTGCTTTAAAAAAATAAAGTCTTTTTAAAATTTTTTTAAATGTTTTTCTTTATTTCTGAGAGAGAGACAGCATGAACAGAGGAGGGTCAGAGAAAGAGGGAGACACAGAATCTGAAGCAAACTCCAGGCTCTGAGCTAGCTGTCAGCACAGAGCTCAATGCGGGCCTTGAACCCTCGAACCGTGACATCATGATCTGAGCTGAAGTCAGATGCTCAACCGACTGAGCCACCCAGGTGCCCCTAAAAAAATAAAGTCTTAAAAAAAAAAGGTACTTAGACTGTCATGATGTGAAACTTTACCCAGGTCTATTAACGTGTGTGAGCCACAGTTCCTTATTGATATTAAAAACTCCTCCAAATCTAAAAGTCCAGGACTCTATGAAATGAGTGATCTCAGCTGGAGATGACCATATGCCAACACCATTTACCTTAATCCTTTTGCTGCTTCAAGTCAATTAGATGGAGTCCCTAGGATTTCTTATTTCTAAACCTAATCAAGTTCATTCTTCACAAGCTAGAAACATCTCAGATACATTGAAGCACCCACCTCATTCTGTTTGTCTCTGAAGCAGATAAATGGTTATATCCAAGAAAATTATAATGTCCCTTCCCTTGTCCCGTTTCGCAAATCTTACTTTCTCAATTCTCCAAATTAGTCTTGTTAAATAAATTCTTTTCCGCTAAGGTGAGGACGTCTAGCAAACAAAGCAAATGTAAACATTGGAAGTCCAACTAGTTATCTTAGTACAGTATAAACAAAGCCAAAAACAACCTCTTTATTGCATTGTTAACCTTACACAGTCTTTAGAAAGTTTTCATTTCACGAATGGATCTTTGGTAAAGCATGCCCATGTTGGCTGTTTAGGAATTCAAAACTTTTAAGACGTGTAATTTTTCCTACTGGAAAATACTGATTTTCAAAAAAAATCCATCAGTTTTAGTTGCTCTAAAAGAGTAAAAATTACTATTTTCATGAAAATAGTAAAAATAAACAAACATTTATAGGTTTAAAATACAATCCCCTTGCACAATCCAAAATCCCGTAAGGCCTGGATGCTATAGCCATGACCTCTTCAGGACCTCATCAGCAAGGAAACTCACTGAATTTACTTCGGACTTGTCCTTCATTCCAGCATCTTCAGGGCAACGTTACTTCATAGGTCAGGGATCTGCTATCAGGGAATGCACCACAGTCGCTGGCAGAACAATCAGAGGCACGACCAGGAACAGTTGGGGAGGTGGCAGGCTTGTTTATGTCAAAAGCTCTTGGTGCTAGACACCAAAAGGAACTCCTTTAGAATTTGTTCCCATCATAGTCCCCAAGGTAATGACGCATAGCTGTGGAGAGGAAATAAGCTTTTTAATTTGCTAACCATGCCCAGAAAAGAAGAAAACAAAATGCTCAGAAGAGACTATAAAGAGTTCTTTTTCAAGTCTTCTCCAGAAACAGCTAAAAACAAAATATCAGTACAAACTCCCCCCCCCACCAGTCACACAAGATGTATGTATCTATGGCTTGTTTGTTCCTTCATATGCAGCCAAACGTTGATTTGAATCTAATGAAATCTTTTCTTCTGGCTTCTCAATTGCACCTTTTCTTAATGACCACACTGTCTCAACACTGCTACTGTTAGACTCCCGAATCATTACTGCTGAAAGAGCCCATTTGGAAAAATTCAGCAAGTCGGGGAAAACAGACCTAAACTTTTATCCAAAAGACTGAGTTTAAGAATGTGATTTCCTTAAAATGAGGGTCCCAGGTTTTTAGAACAAGAAGTTAAATATTTTAATCCAACTCCACCCTTGCCCAAGCTCTTTCTTTTTAAGAATTGTTTCCAGTTTCTCAGCTTTTCAATGCATTTATTTGGGTTATCGTGAAATATTTCAAGTACATATCAAGTAAGATAGTACCATAGCAAGTGTCTAGAACCAAGACTCACCTACCAACCTCCATCAGGTTATAACAGTTTATCATACTTGCCTCAACTTTATTTTTTTTGTGAAGAAACAGCTCATTACAAGTATGACTGACACTCCCTGACCACCTCTCTCCATCTCATGGCATTTCCTTCATTCTCTGCCTTCCGAGAGATAAGCATCAACCTGAATTCGGTTATCATTCTCAAACATGTTTACACTGTTAACAACACAATGTCCAGAGTCGTTGGGCATGTTAAGATTTTACAGAAATGGTATCATGATGTATGCATCCTTCAGTCATGTGCTTTCTTCCATTAATGTGTTTGAGACTCAGTCAATTTGTTATGTGCAGCTGTAGTTCATTCATTTTCTCTCATGTACCATATCTATTCACAAGATTTTTCCACAATTTATCTGCCCAATGTTTGTCAGTTTTTTGCTATTATTCTTGACACTGTAAACATTTTCATACATATCTCTTTGAGCACATATACCACAGATTCTCTAGATTTCAACTGTATTTGATATTGTCATATTTCAAATTGGATGCAACAATTTACATTTCTACCAGGCTCCACACCTTAGCAACACAAGTGATTGCCAACAATAGATATAATTTTTGTTATCTGAAGTGTGGTTTGCAAGTGTGAATTTCTTTGTTTTTGAGCATCTTTATCATATTTATGAGATTTCAGTTTCTATTCCTATCCGTTGCTGGATTTTGCTTTATTTATGGGAGTTATTAATTATTTCTATATAGTTAGCCTTTGTTGGGTATCAGCATTATGAATATCCACTCCAAAGTGCAGATTCGTCAAAACGTTGTTCATAGGTATTTTTTTTACTGAATAGATGTTTTTAAAATTAATACCCTCCTATTTATCCATAGTAAACTCCTTCCCCATCCTGAGTTCATCAAGATATTCTCTTAAATTTTCTTTTAACAGTATTAAGTTGATCACATAATGTTTCTTTTCAGCCTACTAAGTCCTTAATAAACATTATACTTAATTTCTTAGTACTTCATTTAAATTTTCATCTCTGAAAACTGTCTTGGTTTGGCTTTGGTATTAATACAAAACCAGTTGCTATTTTCATTCCTTTCACAGTCTACACATAGTAGAGGTTATGCATTCTTTGAATGTTTTATAAAACTTACTTCTAAAATTTTTCAGCCCTTATTTGGAGAGAAAGGCCAGAATCCCCTAAAATACTGAAACAATTGCTTTAATTATGCCAAGGGCTAATACTTATTTTCTTTGATTTTTTTTCTATTTCTTTTTAACACGATTCTTGGCAATTCTTTTTTAAATTATGCATTTAATTGTTTAAATATATGGGACAAAAATTGTTATTAGCATGCACAAATGATTTTTAAAGTTGCATTGATCTAAATTTATGTCTTATTTTATTTATGTTATTTATGTCCTTTTTTACTATATCCGTCATATAAAATATTTGCCATATGAGTATAAAGAACACTTGTGTTGAGCACTTGGTGTTATATGTAAGTGATAAATTACTAAATTCTACTTCTGAAACCAATATTACACTATATGTTAACTAACTAGAATTTAAATAAAATTTTGAAAAGAAAATAAAAACCAAGGGCACTTGGGTGGCTCAGTTGGCTAAACAGCCAACTCTTGATCTTAGCTCAGGTCTTGATATCAGGGTCATGAGTTCAAGCCCAGCACTGGGCTCCAAACTGGGCATGGCGCCTACTTAAAACAACAAACAGGCATGCCTGGGTGTCTCAGTCTATTAAGTACCTGACTCTTGATTTAGGCTCAGATCATGATCTCAGGGCCCTGGGTTGGGCTCAGCTCTCGGTGGGGAACAGGCTTAAGATTCTTTCTCTCTCCCTATCCCTCTTCCCCTCCCCCTACACCCTCTTTTTCTTTCTTTCTCTCAAAACAAAACAAAACAACAGATTTAGTGACAGATATAGTATTTCTTTGTCATTTCATGGATTTCTGCTTTTCCATATATAATATCCTTTCTTACTTCTTTAGGTATTTTTCTGTTCTTTTTCTAGCTTCTTGAATTAAAAGCTCATCTATTTTCCAAACACTCTTATTTTCTTTTTTTTTATTTGTTTGTTTGTTTATTT
>NW_027532015.1:18497086-18558375 GCF_008692635.1 Crocuta crocuta | reverse complement strand
CATGCCCATCCCCCCCTCCCCCCCCACATCCATCAGTCCTCAGTTTTTGTCAGCATTCAAGAGTCTCTCATGGTCTGCCTCTCTCCCTTTCCCCCACCATTTCCGCCCTTCTTCTCCCCCTTGTTCCTCCATCAAGTTCCTCCTAAACACTCTTATTTTCTAATAAATGCATTTAAAAATTTAACTTTCCCTTTAAACAGTCACTCATTAGTTTTATTCTCAGACTCATTTTAGGAGGAAGATTTTGATTTTTTTCTCTTCTCCTCACTCTCTGTCACCATTTTATGTAATAGTCTTGCTTCCACGGGTGACATCTGGTTTTTTTCCCCTTTGTTTCTTGTTCCAGAGTTAGGGATAGTTCCATTCTGGAGACAACCAGAATATAGTAAAATTTAAAAATTACATATGTTTACATTTCTGATCAGTCATTAGTAATAATACTCAAATTGTTAAGAAAATTACTATTTATTCCCTGTCTTATGAAAAATGGATACACAGAAACCTTTACATATAAAGAGAAAGAACTTGAGAGGGAGTGATCCACATGAAATGATAAAATGTTTGCCTTGATGGTAATGTCCTGTTATGCTTCTCCAATATTTTATAGGTATCTGTTGATAATTAACCGCTTGAATGGGATGATACGGCAAAGAAAAAACCCTAGACCTAGAATCCATTGGCAGTGGAAAATAATCAGGCACTGTTTTGGGGCATTTCCAGTAGAAAAACAAGACAAAACGAAACATGGTTTCTAACAATAAGGGGTTCACTGTCTAGTTAAACTAAAGCAATCTTTAATAATTTTTAATGTTTATTTATTCTTTTTGAGAGAGAGAAAGAGACAGAGCACAAGCAGGGGAGGGGCAGAGAGAGAGGGAGACACAGAATCCGAAGCAGGCTCCAGGCTCCAAGCTGTCAGCAGAGAGCCTGACGCGGCGCTCGAACTCACAGACCGTGAGATCACGGCCTGAGCCGAAGTCAGATGCTTAACCTACTGAGCCACTCAGGTGCTCCTAAAGCAATCTTTAAATCATAATTTATGTAAATGAGGAAATAAAACCCACTTTAGAAAATCACATATTTAAACAACTCTTTGGATTATATCTATGTGAAAGAGGCCTTCAGTAATAGAAAATAATAGAAAATAATGATAGACATAACTGAGAAAATGGAAGTGTGAAAAATATATTTGTATTAAAAATGCAAGAAATAGCAGATATTTATTTTTTTTTCCGATGCTTTTTTTTTTTTTACAAATAGTTTATTGTCAAATTAGTTTCCACATAACACTCAGTGCTCATCCACACAAGTGTCCTCCTCCATGCCCATCCCCCCTCCCCCCCACATCCATCAGTCCTCAGTTTTTGTCAGCATTCAGGAGTCTCATGGTTTGCCTCTCTCCCTTTCCCCCACCATTTCCACCCTTCTTCTCCCCCTTGTTCCTCCGTCAAGTTCCTCCTAATCCTCCTATACGTGCAGACATAAGGTATTTGTCCTTCTCTGCCTGACTTATTTCGCTCAGCATAACACCCTCAAGGTCCATCCATGTTGCTGCACGTGGCCAGATTTCATTCTTTCTCACTGCCATGTAGTATTCCATCGTATAGATAAACCACATCTTCTTGATCCATTCATCTGTTGATGGCCACTTAGGCTCTTTCCATGTTTTAGCTATTGTGGAGAGTGCTGAAGAAATAGCGTATATTTAAATTATTAAAAACTCGTTTAAAAGCATTACAAGAAACATAATTTAGAGAACTTAAATCTGGAACTTTGGTTTTGGTTTTGTTTTTTGTTTTTTTTGCTTTCATTAGAAATTTTATAATTTAGTGCTCTTGAACTTCAAATTACTTTATTTTTTTAAAATATAGCTGAAATTTTACTTTAATTATTATACTCTTTTTTACACTTACAGAGCTTTGAAATATTCTCTCTTATTAACTTTCAGTTATGACAGGAGCCATGTACTGATTTATCTTTCAAAAGGTTTGCACAGATTGTCAACAACACAATAATTCAAAATGCTATTACAATGCACTATGTATCATGAAAAGATGATGTAAACTATCAAAATACAATAACCATCGTCTCTTCCACATAATCAGTTTAGTAATTTGACCTTTCACTGAATATATGTGCTTTTATTCAGTGTAAAAATTTAATACATACAAATGTTTAAAAATCAATGATTTAATCAGTTTTAATGCAATTGTTCTTTCTCTTTAGTTTTTTCCCCCTTTTTATGATTTTCTTTCTAAAGCCTACTCCCAACAATTTTTGGTTTACTGTTATATATTAAGTCATTTATAGAAATAAAACTGTTATTAAATGAGGAACAGATAACAGTGTTAATGCTAATAGTAAAGGTCCAGGAAACAACATAATGATATACATGCTTTCATTCACTTAACTGTCTAATGGGTATTTGTTACAGGCACTGTTGTAAATTATAATGATGTTACAAGACATGTGTCAAAACACAGGTCTACTTTTCTTAGCTTAAATAACAATAATGAAGAAAGTGTAACATTAAAAATAAAGACAGATTTAGGGGCGCCTGGGTGGCTTAGTCGGTTAAGCGTCCGACTTTCGCTTAGGTCATCATCTCGCGGTTCGTGGGTTCGAGCCCCGCGTCGGGCTCTGTGCTGACTGCCAGCTCGGAGCCTGGAGCCTGTTTCAGAGTCTGTGACTCCCTCTCTCTCTGACCCTCCCCTGCTCACGCTGTCTCTCTCTCTCCTAGAAATAAATAAAACATTAAAAAAAAATAAAGACAGATTTAAATTCAGTAATAATAAAAGTCTTGAAATAAAGTATGGAAGTTTTATATATAATTTATGCAGTGAAGAAGACAATAATAAATTTCTTACATTTTAATTAACTCAAACTATTATTGAAAAAATTTCATAAAACATGCATTGCGTATTTAATTTTATATAAATATTATGTAACAGTATTATAATATTCCTTCTTTTTTATTATTTTTTTCAAATTACTTTAATCCCTTTTATCTACAGGTTTTTATGGTACTTTCCACAACTTGTGAACCAATGTTTTAGCATCTATTCTTACAGTAGCATTATAAAGAAGAAATACTAATACAGAAATCTAGAGACCTAGCTTTCTATGTACTACAGTGGAAAGAATACTTTTGAAATTTGACACATTTTTGATATCTGCCTCTGCCACTTACTCTTGTCATTAGAAATTTCACTATGTGATGTCCACATATGGAATTTTGGTGTTACTGGTAGTTTACCTATCTAGCTAGCTCTACCTACTTATGTATTGTCAAAAGCTTATGAAAAACCCAGAAGTGAAGCCAACAAATCACTTAAGTAGAAATTAGGAAAAATGTATTATGTATACACCAAAACAACAGTTTACAAACCAGAAGCACTCAAATCAAAACAGAGTTCAATGAAGCATGGAGTTGTATTGTTTTAAGACAGCTGACATAGTACGAAGGTAGTGAGTGTTTACTTTTTATAGTCGTTGGTTACAGTATCAGAATTTTCTTAAATGCAAATTTTCTTAAATTATTTTAAACAAGAGGGTCTCAAGTGGTATTTCCTTGCTGCTGATCTGATTCAAAGAACAAGGCTTTTGGATACTCCGTCACTGAGGCTCACCAGTTGGATACTGTCGAGGTTAATAATAGTAAGTGCTCAGTAAATGTTACTTGCTATTACTATTGTTATTGTTACTACTTTGAGTAGATATTGTGATATGTGTTCGTTATGTGGCCATTGTGCCACCCGTTACTACCCATGTGACCTTGGACAAGTTACTCGACAACTTTAATCCTCACATTTGTCATTAGCAAATTCAGATAACAATACCTGTCTCATCAGGCTAGATTGCTATGGAGACTAGAAATAATCCATTTAGTTGTACAATCATGGTGATTTTTCAATAAACCGTAGCTCTTATAACAAGTAAATATACTATTCTGGCTCAAATGATTAAAATATCTGTTGGAAAACACAACTCTCCCTGGATTTGCCTATGACCGGCTGCCCCATCGGGTGGAAAGATTGTGTTGTTCCGATAAATGCAACATGACTTAGTGCTCAATGTAATAGCTCATTTATTGGTCCAGCAGGCACTGTTTATACATCATTCTTTTGGGTTCTTTCCACTGCTGCAGTTTCCAGTATTGTCAGATAGGGCATTATTCTGAGCGATGTCACCTCAGAGTAGTGCGAATCAGGCGTCACAGAAGAACTAAACGGTAACCTGGAACAGTGACCCTTCAATTGGGATAATGTGGGCTGATGCAGAAACCTAATAAATAGTGGGAGGCACAGTTTTAAGACAGTACATTTTTAGGTCTTTAGTTCAATTTGTACCCTTTCCTCAAAATGATCTACCTGAGGACCCAAGAAAGTTTCTTGATGGAAGTGGACCCTCCGCTTCCTGTTCTATCGCCTCCTCTCTTTTCATTTTATGAAAGAAACACACACCCACAGGGATGCATACTTCAAGGATGTCAAACAGAAGGACACTTTGGGACAGTAGTATTTTCGGGTGACATTACATTGCCAGTCAGGTAGTTTTAATACCCAACTTCCAGCAAAACTGAAGAAGAACACAAAGAATCGATTAACTGATGGATTATTAAAATTCTTTCAAGGACTGATAACAATGTGATATTGCTAGTTCAACAAGTGAATGCTAGTGCTCCAAAAGTCCCCTTCACATTTTTATTTACGTGATTAAGTTTTTTAGTTTACATCTTATGAAAGTTTTTAAATGAAACAGAATTGAAACTGAACTCTCTCTCATTCTAGCAAAAAATAATATTCCCCCAGGGATAGGTGACTTAATAAAAATAAGAAAAGCCTCATTCATCTCACTGAGAACTGCATTTTTTTATGTTTTTAAATGTTTGTTTATTTTTTTAGAGAGAGAGAGTAGGAGAGGGCCAGAGAGAGAGGGAGACACAGAATCCGAAGCAGGCTCCAGGCCCTGAACTGTCAACACAGAGCCTGACGCGGGGCTCGAACTCACAGACCGTAAGATCATGGCCTGAGCGGAAGTCAGATGCTTCACAGACTAGCCACCCAGGCGCCCTGAAAACCGCATTTCTAACATTTTACTTCTTGTATTAATTACCAACATTTTAGTGTATTTTATGTTGTTTTAAAAATTGTGTATTGATAATAAGTCATGAGAACTCAGTCTAGACAAAACATTTAAAACATAGAGTCTCATGGTCATAGAAAAGTTGAAAACTTTTGAGTTTCACTTTCATTTATTCAAAAAGTTTAGTCAACACTTACTCTTATTAGGCCTTGTCTGAAGTGCTAGGAAGTCATCAGTGACAAAACAGAAAAGAAACTTCTGTCCATATGAAGTTTGCATTCTAGTCAAATAAGATTCAGATAAAAACCATATAACAAATGCATAGAAATTTAATATTTTTGTGCCAAAAAAAAGTGGCAGAGTGTTTCATGATTCCAAGCATGAAATATTTTAGGATATTTGGTGGGGAAAAACATGATTTAAGGGGAAAAAAATGAACATTAATAGGAAAGGCTAGATCATGCCTTTTTAAAATGGGTAATGGTGAGAATCATATGGCTAAAACCTTAGATCCCACTGAAATATTAAAAAGACTAATATAATAGTACCCTAAATTTTATTTTATGTCATTTTTTTTACAACACACTAGAAGTCTCATTCTTCAAAAATAATGAAAAAATGTAGATATTGTCTTTCAGATGTATGAGTGTACAGTTTTACAAAACCAGGTGAAGCAAGTTTGAGGACCACTAGATGGAGTGCTTATTAGGGGAGGGCTTATTAAACTCCTTATTAAAGGAGTTTACTAGAATGTAAAGTAGACTACACAGTTTTGATTTTATTACATATATTTCAGTCGTGTGATGAAATATCACTTAAAAACCAGGATATGAATTCTTGTTAATATCTCCTAAACATGCTCTTTATGTTTACATCAAAGCAAACAATTGTTTGAAATTTGAACAGAGAATGTTCTTTTAATAAATATAGTGATTGAACAACTATTTCTGATGTTTAACCAAAAACCAATTTGACAAAACCTCAAGACAAATAAACAAAAACAGTGAATTCTGAAGATTTTGATAAATTATGTATCAAAAGAAAAGAGATCTGCCTTTATAATAGTCACTATTAGTTTGAGTTATTTCTAATAATAGTAGAAAATATTTGNGGGTTCTGCACTAACCCTTGTTTCTTGTTTCTACTCACAATTAGAAACCCATCATAGGTACAGTTAGGAGGGCTTGTCTCCATCTAGTGGTCAGTATATTGTACTAATACTGTTATTCTAAAATCAAAATATTATGGGTGTTTTATTTTCTTAACTACAGTGAAAAATGACTTTAACCAACATACTATTGCTATTTTCTAATCAAGTCTGTCAAATTTGACTATAATCAGCTAGAAGATAAAAATCTTAACATAGATACATTGATATATATGGCTTAAATATATTGCCCACCCAAAATTCCATTAAGTTGTTTCTCTGTTCAAAAAAAAAAAAAAAAAACTCTATTAAATGTAATTTCATAGTTTTTCCAGGTACTTTATTTTCATATTAGGCATTTCATTTTGACACCAACATGTACAACAATATTCATTAACATATATGGAAGATTAATGACATTGGTTAGGGCTGTTCTCAACTAACAGAAAGAGTATTGTGTCTAACTACATTTAAAATATTGTTTACCAAATAAAAAGACTAATTCCTAATGGGTCTATCATACCTAGTATTTTCTTTGTCGAAATGCACCATTCTTCATAATGACTTTTTTCTTTCTTTTTTGTAAATCCATGAGAGATAAGAATATAAATCACATAGAGAAACTGTATTATACGTATAATACTACTTTTCTTTTTTGGTCTTATACAGTTTATATTATCATCTTTATTTAACAAAGGCGTCGGTTGACTTTCCCATCCCATTAAGACCTTAATAAGATGGGCTTATGCATTAATTTATGCCTGTAGAAGTCCAAAGCTCTGACTCAAGATTTCTGCACAGGTCCAGAGGGTTCCCACTCTCAAAGCCATCTCCATCTCTGGACTTCTGCATTCTTGCGATGCATCTCTTATCTGCAATATGGCAAACAAGACATGAAACTGGACCCATTCTTAATTTCCAAAAAAATACCAATTCAGCCCTGGCACACATGAGTACAGTAAGTGTTGCTGAAGACTAGAAGGAATGAAAGGAAGACAGACAAGTTTAGTCACATCATTCAAACTTCAACTTGAACATTAGGCAGGTAAGTTCCGAAGATGTCCTTTTATCTCTCCCCCACTGGGCAACTTACAATGGTCCTTCTCTCCACCAGCTCCTCCGACTCCACCAAAGTCATTATGACAGATAGGATGATCTCTTTACAAAGGAATTGCAAGCACTTTTTTTCTAATGTAGAAAAAGGGAAACTGATGTGAAGATGCAGTTTCACAGGAATACTGTGCTAAGTATTTGAAACACAGGTAACTAAAGATGCCCCTGAGGTCTCAAAACTTTATATTCTGTTTAAACTTTAAAAAAACAATCAGAAAAAATTCTAGGCCTAACAGGTGAGAAGTTATTTCCTATATAAACTGTGGATTTATGTGCAAACAACTCAAATAGAGGTCTACCTAGAAGAGGAAGAGGAAAAACAAGTGTCTTTGTCTTTAAGCCATTTATGACATAATCAGATGATTACAGTTTTATTTTGTAACATAGAAATTGCTTGCCTGAAGCTCTAAAGTATGTGGCAAAGGGGGTCTTTATACCTAAATTAAAAATTCAAAGAACTAAACATGAAAGTAACACCCTGATTTCACTTTCATTCGCAGTAAAAAATAGGTGATCTCATATGAATTATTACAGGTTAGGTTTGCCTTATTTTTTTAAAATTTTAAATGTTTATTTATTTTTGAGAGACAGAGAGACCGAGCATGAATGGGGGATGGGCACAGAGAGAGAGAGAGAGAGAGAGAGAGAGAGACAGACAGACAGAATCCAAAGCAGGCTCCTCCAGGCTCTGAGCTGTCAGCACAGAGCCCAACGAAAGGCTTGAACCCAGGAACTGTAAGATCATGACCTGAGGTGAAGTCGGACACTTAACCGACTGAGCCACCAGTCACCCCAAGTTTGCCTTATTTTAAAAAGTCATGCTGTTCGGAAGATGTCCCCCTCAGCTTTCTCCGACCTTTGACTTGGCCCTGATTACCAGGAGAAATAGAGAGGAGCTTAATCAGCAGAATAAATGGATAAGATTAGAGCCTTGCCTCAAGTTAAGAAAAGGGCTTCATACTATGAAAAAAGGTAACATAGTATGGGAAAATGATAGAGACCAGTTAGTACTAACTCATTATGTTGACAAGGTTGACAAATATAGGCTATACAGGTCTTTCATGTTATAACAAAATATTTGTTCTACAGGTTAAACCTGGCTTGATTTACTGGGTTTGAGAAGCTAAAAGATTTCTGAGACATTAGGACAAGGGTCAAATGGCAACAGATCATGGCCAGTGACTTTCATGGTTTCTTCCTCCCTTTGGGAAATGGGAAACTGTATAGACTTCTTAGGAGAAAAAATGGCTAGGTATATTCAGAGAAATCTTACCAATAGTAACTCTCAAATGACGAGTAGAATTCATATTGGATAAAGATAAAGGAGACAAATATATCATGTATCTCACTGCCACAAAGTGTAGAACAGTGAAGCTCTCTAATTCCTCAAAAAAACCATGTTCTCCTTGTTGAGACTCAGTTTCTCCTCTTTTCCCCATCACCTGCTGAGGTAGCTGCTCTCCATAAATGGCTCCCCAAAGAGCCTTGCCTCCTTTTACTCATCATCTTATGTGCCTTTGCCCCTTGAATCTGGCTTTCCCTGTGACTCATTAGGAAGCAATATAAGGCTGAAGAAGTGATGCTATAGAGTAGATGAACCTTGGTTAGGGAACACCTTACTGATTTCATCTTAGTCTCTCATGGCCTCTCTGTGAGCCTTGAGCCACTATGGAAAAAAAAAAAAAAGCAACTCCAGATGGGACAGGGCTTGGAACATAACACACTGTATGAATATTACACAGAGCACAGGAATCTCCCTGTCCAGCCCTGCCCAAATTCCTTACCCATAAAATTGTAACATACAATATCATGGTTGCATAAAGCCTCTAAGCTTGGGGGTAGATGGTTTTGTAGTCAGAACACTTTGTTCCCTTCAGATCACTTTCCAGGACTCAACACAGATTTTGTACCTTTAGGGAAGCCTTTTCCAACCTCTTAGTCTAGGCTGGGCATCCCTTCTAGGTACTGCCTAATCCTAGTAGTTTACATATTGTATTATAATTGTCCACATACTCTTGTCTGAGATTAGGGAGAGCTAGGATCATGTCTGAACTGATTGTTATTGTACCCCCAGAACCAACAGTGCTTGGTATTATAGTAGCTATAAACAAAGATGCCCCATTGAATCAATGGATGCATTTCTTATGCAAATAAACGCTGATCTCTTACTCTGCTGGAAATAAGCCCCTTGCCTGTTATACTATTTGATAGTCAGCTTCCAGTAAAAGCAACCATGTAAAATATATCTCAGCAAACTGTAAGAGGAACATGCAGTGCACAAGCCACAAAGCCACTCGAATTATTAAAATACATGGAGGTTTAAGAAATAGATTTGGGCAGTCGACTTTCTTTTCTAAATATTCACTGAACTCCATTGTTCTTGATTTGACCAAAGTTTGTTTTATCTTGGATCAGTGCTATTCTCATAGCTTTTATGGGTAAGGAGAATTTTAAGACTGTGAAGGCTCATGATTCTCTGTATTCTAAATGAAGAAAAATATCTTCTTGTATCCTATAAATAAGACATCTGTGAATTGGCAAACGCTGGCGCAAACAAGTTCATTTTGTGACAGTAAAACTGTCACGGACATGTTTAAACTGAAAATATACAACTAGGAAAAGTTTACAAGATGCAGATGTCATGCAAGGCAGAGAATTGAGCCAAATGACCCAAAAGTTGTAATGGACAGGAGTTTTTACGAAATGAATGAGAAATCAGAGAAAGTGAAACACAGGTACACCATAGGATGACCCTCACTATTATGTCACTTGGTGGGTTCTCGGAGTCCTCTGTAAAGTGGATTATTTTTCCACGAGTATCTGACCTTGATTGAAGAATTACCAAGAAAAAGGCCAAAGGCATTACCACGCACCCATCTCAGTCATTAGCTTTGGTCAGTCTCAACTCCTGGTAGTTGTTTATAACTTCTTGTGAGACCTACCTCAGTGCTTTTGTATCACTGTGAGTCTGAGAAGGTACTCTGGGATAAACGGTATTACAGCCTCTGCCACACACAGCAGCCCCCACACATAGCCTTCTCTGTGGAATTCTTTAGGAAATGAAATTCCAATGCACTGACATCTCAGTTAGAGCTGAATTTTTCCTACAGCATTCCTTACCAAGAATTTCCTATCAAATAAAAGTGCAACATGAGAACACCCGACCAATGTGACTTCATACATTTTTTTTCTGACCTACTGCAAAATGTAATCTTATTTTTTATATCCTAATTTAGTTTTTCACTTGCCTTTAAGGTCTTGGATTGTCAACTGCATTTTGTATTATTTAAACATTATCTGTTTAATAATTGTATTATTAAACATTACACACAGGAAGGGAACCCCCTCTGAAGTCAGTATTATTATCCTAGTTTCTCCCAAGGGGAAAAATTAAGATAGGATTGAGAGGTTACATGTCACAAATTAGAAAAGAATACAAGTACCACATAATAAATTGAACCTCTTTTTCTTCCATAACCCATCCATTTCCCTGTATTCAGAATTACATAAATTAGAAATCAGCATGACCTTAGACAGTGTAGTCAGAAGTTCTTATTTTAAAGTCAAGGCCTAGCATAGGAGCACATGTACCCCAGTGTTCATAGCAGCACTCTCAACAATAGCTAGAACATGGAAAGAGCCTAAGTGCCCATCAACGGACGAATGGATCAAGAAGATGTGGTTTATCTATACCATGGAATACTACATGGCAATGAGAAACAGTGAAATCTGGCCATGTGTAGCAATAAACTATTTGTAAGAGAAAAATAAATAAATAAAATGTTGACAAAAAAAAATAAAAATAAAGTCAAGGCCTAGAAAGCTTAACTAAATTGCTCAGATTCACAGCTGGTGGCAAAGCAGGAATTATCTGCTAATGTTATTAGGAGTTTATTTGACATTAATTTATTTCTCTATGAGACCCAGATACTCAAACTTCTGAACCACGTAGAAAGTAAAATGTCCTTGAAGAGGAGGCAGAATGGTTTCTAAATCCTGCATTCCAAATAACTAAGTGCAATTCATGGGGATACACTACTTCCCCCAAAAGATTTGATTTGCCCTCTAAGTGACATGGGAAAAAATAAGAATTCCCAAATAACAGCAGCCATGAATAGTCAGATATTTTTCCAATATGTATGTCTCTTGATCAAGTACAATATTTTTACTTCCTGCAAGGGGAAAAAAGTGAGCCAGTAATAAAGTGGTTTAAGAAAGCTGATTTAAGAAGCAAGTACTCATTTTCTTCTTTAGTGAAGAAAATGGAAATACAGAAGTAGTCTTTTGGCTGGCAGGAGAAGTATGGAGGAAAAAGGCTGAAATGGGAAGAGGCCAGGAATATAAAAGAAAAGTATCTCTTTAAGGGAATCAAATACATAACTATTTGAGCATAATAATACCAAAGAAAAGCTCTGGCACAATTTCACTTAGCATACCACCCTGCTTCTGACTTTGATCTACTGATCATGTTTTCCTATCCAGTAAATCCTTAGCCATTAGGAAATACTCTTACAATGACAACAGATTACTTGTATAAGGCATAAAATCAGTTTAAAAATAGAGTTTTAATTGGTTTCTCATACCAAAGATCAGTAGTAATCCTTTCCCAAGGTTGTGTTTTCTTTATGTCCTCGCTGTCTAACATTTCTATTGACTTCCTGAACTCAAATATCAAACAAACAAAATGGCAGCCAGCAGGCCCTACAACAGAGGAGAGTAAGGATAAATCCATGGACAAGCCAGATATCTCACATGCTTAGGACCTCACTGGTTTCCATCACACCTCACTGGTTTCCATAACACCTCATTATCAAGCCACCCAATGTAGGTGTTCTTATTGGGGTCAAAGAAGTTGATCAAAGAACATATATTTAGGGAAAAAAGGATGATCACATGAAGCTTGAGGTTTCTTTCTTAGAAGTAAAGTAAGAAAAGAGGGAAAGATTTATATATTTCCAAAATTGAACACTGTGTTGGGCTAGGGCTCTTAATGAAACACAGCTGCTAAAATTTGCTCCAGAGTTTAAAACAATAAACCTCTGATATTCCATAGAAATGATAACTCTGTTGAAGTGCTCTTCCCAGGGCCAAATCCAGAGCATGGGATTGAAAATACCAGGGCTCAGAGAATGCTGAAAGATGAAAACTATTTCCATATAGAGCACACATCTCACAAATCAAGGATTAATTCATTTAGGCTGGGAAGGAAGGTTAAACATCCAAATTACTTCACTTATGCTTTGCTGACATCAGCATATTACTGTAGGTACTCATTAGGATGTTAACATAATGTTTACATTTTCTTTCTGTGGTTCTTTTAACCAAATTAATCAGAAACTTTCCAAATTAATCAGAAACATCACAAAATCTTAGATGGTCATGCTGTCACTTGTCTTTCATACTTAGGAAATCCACCAGATGATCTTTGGGAGAGCATCTTTATGCAGAACTCAGGATAGCTTTATCTATGTGGAGATCATCATGAAGAAATTATTGCAAACATATATTCCTAAGTTATGTACTGTAAATAATTGTATAAATGACTTCTTTAGAATTTGGACAAGATTCACTGATTTTTCAAAAGAAGGAGAAAAAAAATCATAAACAAAGCCCAGACTGTCTTCTTACTAAAGACTATTTTTGTTTGGTTCATTGGTGGGTAGGTGGGTGAGGTAGACTTTTTTCCTCCTTAGAAGAAGAGTAACACTGCCCCAGGTCTGGTCCCCGAGATAGTTTTGGGGTTTCCCTGGATGACAGTAAGTAAAACTGGTCTGGGAGACAATATATTTTGAAGACATCCTTCTCCATGTGAAGACACTGCAGTAACTATACTTTGTGCTTCATGCTCTTTAATTTTATTTAGTTTTCACAGCATCCCCATGACATATGTATTTTATGATTCTCAGTTTATAGTAAGAAATTTGAGGTTCATAAAACTGGAGACTTGAATAGGGTTTTTTAGAGTTTTGGAAAGAAACATTTTCTTACACAATTTACCCCCAGCAGAATTTTCTAGTGAATCACTTACAAATCTGTTCATAAAATTTTCTCTCCCCTGTGAAACAACTATACTATTTCTTATTTTATTGATGTATTCAGTAAATCTTTATGAATTACCCGCTATGTGCCAAGTACTATTCAAAGCACTGAGGATGCAGGAGTGAAGTAAGCATGGAGCATAATTCTAATAAAGGCAGACAAAGCAAAGAAACAAATAAGTGAAATGTATAGTTGTGTCAGGTGGTTTTAAATTCTATGTAGTAAAAAGACAAAAGGAGGGAATGTAGAATTCCAGGATGCAAGAAGAGTACAATAGATTAGTAATGGAAGGTCTTATTGAAAAAGTGAACTTAAGAAAAGATAACCTTAGAGAAGTCACCAGCATTGCTGGTATCTGGGGCAAGAGAATTCCGATTAGAGAGAACAGCTGGAATAAAGGCCTTAAAGCCACATGTGTTTGAGGAACAGCAAGCATATCAATGTCACTAGAATAGTAAGAAAACTTAAGAGAGATTCTTAGGGTTATGTCACAGAGAACCTTATAAGCTCTGGTAAGGCTTTGGCTTTGGATTTGAGTGAGATGAGAAGTCACAATTGGTTTTGAATGGGATTGTCATTATCTGATTTACGTTTTCAAAGAATCCCTCTGGGTGCTATATTGAGATTAGCTTATGGAGGAACATAGGTGGAAGTTGTGTAAAAGACTAAAGGATCATTCTACTTGCTGGGATAAGATTCACTAATGGGGAGCCATGTTGGAAATAGTCAGTGTGGCTTGTTTATGTAATTCCCCATGCATCTCTGCCTTCCCAGTTCTTAAGACTTAGTCTCAAATGGTGTCCATGGAAACTCACCTTGAAGTCCATACAGCTCATTCCCATAGTAATAGAGTAGGAGGTTTTTATTTGTAAGCCATTTTAGTGGTGCTACTTGTTATGGGAAAGTTGCTCCATCAGCATTGATTTTCTGCGTCATTCCTTCCCTCCATCTTCACATACCCCTATTTGACCTTCTCTATTTTGGTTGCTCTTGTTTTTTGTTTGTTGCTTGGTTGGTTGGTTGGTTGGTTTTGGTATGTGTGTGTATATGTCTCAAAGCTACATTGAGGATAGAGATTGTCTTCTGTTTATCATTGTTCGTATGACTTCTGGATGATTTTCTTTCTGATGGTCCTTATTTACTCCTGCCAATCACAGTTTTCACAAATATCTCCTTCCCTTCTACTGAAGAACTCATAATGTTTCTTAAAGTTCGTATTTGCTGAAAACGAATTTTCTCAGCATGGACTTTTTTTTGTTCATTTTAATATGATATTGTCTTTTTTTTCCCTTCAGTCCTTTGAAGTTGTCTTTCTGTATTCTGGCCTCTGTTGTTTCCAATAAGAACTTACCCTCCAGTCTTATTGGTATTTCCTGGAGTATATTTCAAGATTACTTCATCCTTAGCATTTAGCAGATTGACTATGATGTACTTAGTTTTGGTTTCCTTTATATTTATCTTGCTTGAGGTTCACTAAACTTGAATCTGTTAAGTACCACAGATACCAGACACTGATCAGTTTGTGGATTTTTCTCTTTCCTTTTGGCATTATTTTTTCCTTTGTGCTTCAGTGTACATAAATATTATTGGTCTATCTTTAAATTAAAATTCACTGATCCTTTTTCAGCAGTGTCCTGTCTACTGTTAAGCCCATTATATGAATTCATTTCTGTTACTGAATTTTCCATTCTATAATTCCATTTAGTTCCTTCTTGTAGTTTCCATTTTTCTGATAAAATGTCTCACCTTGACATATGTGAGTCTTCTTGTATTGACTGATTCTTCTTTTGATTTTGGATTACATCTTCCAGTTTCTTTGCATGTCTTAGAATTTTTCTTTGCTGGACATGCTGTGTCACTGTCTCTTTTCAGCTACATTTTCACTTGATCCATAGGTTTAGTTTATTTATTCACTGCCAGCACCTTTCTTCCCTTTGTCTTTCCTTTGTTATTATGTCTCCCCTTGCTTTTTATCACATTTGTGTTTTTTGAATGCCTCTGGGGAGTAATGAGCTCATTTATTGTGAGATAACCAAGTCCTTGATTCACTAAACACTAGCAATTTTTTAAAGTTGTAGAAAAACAAATGCTTCAATTCTTCTATTTTGGAGAATTCTGGTTCATACCAGTAAATATTGAGATCAGGGTGGATAAGAGTGGTCAGGGGAGGTATTATGAAGGACAAGGACTTGAAGAGTAGGTTATTGATGAACAGAGAGGGAGGAGGAAAGAGCATTTTTGTCAGAGAAAACAAAGAGCTAAGAGATAAAGAAAAATAAATAGGACATTTGCAAATCTCTGAAGAGATGAATATGAGAACTAAGGTTATGTGAGATCAGAAAAAAATCATCATGAAAGAAAATTTTTAAATTTATCTTTCCTCCTTGTTATTTATTCTTTTATGACTAAATTATATGAGTAGTATAATATCTTCTATAGTATTCCATTACTTCTCTACAAAGAGCTATCAATGCTTTTTCCTGCCTTAATATCTTTATGCTTTACCCTCTATGTTCGATAACTTTATCAAAATACAACTAGGATGTTTTCTATTTAGATTTGACCTTTCCTCACCATCATAGATTAATTCTTATCTCCAAAGTCAAATAATAGAAAAGTGAAAAGTGAATTGTTAAACAAATGAACATTTCATCTGTGAGGGATGAAACCACCAGTATGAATAATTATTTTGGTGAATTTATTGATTTTTACAAAACTTTCCAATAAATATAGTTAAAATAATTGAAGTATCTATATTAACAACAATGAATCATGAGACCCAAACTCTTAATTATCATTTTTCGTTTTGTCAATTGCCAAACTAGAAACTATTCTCTCCCCTATAAACCTTTAAATTCTCTTCAAATTCTCTTTTATGACCTTTAAATTCTCAACTCTGTTGGACTTCTAACACATCAAAAACTTCATCAGTATTCTACAAAGAACAAATAATCACAAAAAGTGTCTGCTCTGTGGTAAAAGAAATTCCTGACAGGTTCCTCCCTAAATAAAAATAAATGGAATGACTCCCATAAAATTCATGTGGTCTACACAAAAATAGTTGGACTTCATCAAGACCTCAAAAATGTCTGGTTAAAAACACAAGAACCACATTAGGATAAACTTCCTATTGATGAGATCTCTCAAATCATGGAATCCCCATTAAGACAGGCTTATCACTGGAAACCCTGAAAAACACACTGAACAAAATACTAAGCGGTGAAAGTAGCAATCACATATTATGTGAAGGCAGACCAATAATCCGTCTTACCCTCAAATACTAAGATCCTCAGAGATTCATGTAATGTTTGCATTTTTTCCCTGCTATCTAAAGTTGCTTCTTCAGTTAGAAATTATATAGGCATATCTTGCCTCTGTGGTTTGGTTCAACATTTTTGACTTGTTAGATTGTTGATAATCAATGAAATAAAATGAAAATGTTCTTCAGAAACCACTGTCTCTAAGTCATAGGGTTTCTGCAATGTGCTCAGTGTTAGTGGTAGAACTCTATTTTGACTCCCTATCCAACCTGCTGTGAGGCAAAAGACTTACATTTATGAGAGGGCTGGCCAGGTCAGAGCTGCTTTCCCTGGCCTTGGTGGGGAGAAGAAAGTTACTTAGGTTGCCAGAGATTGAACTCATAACCTATTCTTCATTAATTTTATTCTATTCCTAACATGAAATGTAGAACTAAATTGCCATGTAATAAACTAGTGTAAGCATAAGTAGTATTTAAGATATCTATGTAGTATGTAAATTTAAACAACTGATATGACAAAGTTTGATGATAAAATGATTAAAATCATGATATTGTAGGGAAAAATATGACTGTGAAGATGCAGATAATAGTGATAATCTCCAATAAAGATGCTTTATTTGAATAGTGACCCCACACTAAAAGAGCAAGTAATGTTTTATGCTCTTGGAATTTTTTAACCCAGAAACTCTACTCTGGTTGCATGCTTCTTTTAACTAGGCTACATAAGCATCCATAAGAAATATGAGTTAAGTATACCCCTTATATAAGTACCTGAAAATGATGTTGTGTCACCTTTCAATCTATCTCCCCTCTTAGATTTGGGAGAGGGATTATTTCTTTGCATAGTTACATCTCAAATTCCTACTCCATTCCATTGTGTCCTTGAATGAGCACTTTGAGTGCAATGCCTAAGAAACTGAAAATTCAGTATCTGGCTTATTTGCTTCTGTTTGCCATATATAAAAATAATGCAGGGAAATAGAGCTGAAGTAAACAAGATGAAGGAAACATATTATAAAATATGCTAATCAATTGATGATCCCATGTGGAACTGGTTAAGGCTTCTAAATACCTTCACTGAGCCACTAACCGTTAATAAGCCATAATTTATATAATCCGAGATCTCTAAATATATAAATCATATAAAAGATTTCTAAAAGAGAGAATGATGTATCTGACTTAATTGATCTCTAAATTGTCTTGGCTTTATTCCTATGAGTGGAATGATTGGTAGAATTTTATTCCTTATTGGTTGCATAATACAACCTAGCTTGTGTGGTTCTAGTGTTTTATAATATATTTTATGTGGTTGGCATGTGATTCTCTTAACAGCCTGTACACCAGTTATGGATCATTAGTGTGGTTCTTGTGTTGTTCACACAATGTTTCTGAAGCTCAGATACAATTCATGTTTTACTGATGTGATCTGTCCATGTCTTAAAGAATCTTTTTCATTTGTTGTTGTTGTTGTTGTATTTTGTTTTGTTTGTTCTTTTTTCAAGGAGGGACTCATTTGGAATTCTTTACTCTGCAGGGTTTGGGGTTTTCTGATGGTTTCCAGCATTGAAGGGAACAACTTTGTCATATTAGGAGAGGAGGAACCGCTGTCTTTGATGGCAGGTTGACAAAGGCACTTTGTCCCTGGAGTCATTTTATTATATGACTACTGTGTTCTGCCAAGAAGGCTGAGACCACCTACCTGCACATTGAAAAACACAGCTGAGATCTGTCTTTGTGACCCAGACACATGGCCTCTCAACTTCTCTCTGTACTGAAGGAAAACATCATAGCTCCAGCCAGATGAAAACAAGCACTCCCCCCCGCCCCCACTTTTTCTGTGGGAAAGATGAGCTGAAACCAAAGGTAATATATTTGAAAAATCTAGGAAAAAAACATAACAGATTTTTTAGAAGTCATTCCTTTAGCCCCATCGGTATGCTACTTGAAGGAGTCTTACAAAGAAAACTTCTGTTGGAGTGGAAAACACTGAACGAAACCCATGTTATGTGAGAGTTTAATTCCCTGGAGCTGAGAAAGGTAAAAGAATCAGGTCCCTATACTCTTGGACTGTTTTCATTAGTTACCAACAATGTTTATGCAATCAGTTTTAGCTACTTCATTAGGAATCCCCTTCATCTGTTTGATAGAGTTAACATAAATCAGTTGAGGCTAATTTTAAAAGAACTACTATTGTAGTATATACAGCACATTTGTGAGGACAAAGATGTAGAAGAGGAAGAACTTGCTTGTTCTGTTTATTTTTTTAAATGTTTTTTATTCACCAACTGTATATCTGAGCACGTGTCAACAATGCAGCCTGGCACGTGTGCACTGAATCAACTAGATAATGAAATTTAGGTCTTAATGCTTTCATCTTGGAAGGGGTATGCTTGCCACAAAATACCTGATTTTACACAATGAACTCATAGAAACTGAGCCAATCTTGTGAAGCCATCGGCTCATGTAAAGCTAAATCACTTAACATAATTCCTGCATACAGCCTCTTCCATATTTTTAACCACCACATTACTGGCAAATTTAATGCAACAATACCAAAATGAAAACTGCTGGGCCATTAGGTATTTTGCATAATGAACCTTCCCCTTTCTACCAAGAGCAGAGTTTCATTTCTATCAGACTAAACAAATTAACAGAGTGGACTTTAGCTCAGTGCTTCTTTAGCTTTTTGGAGTGCGATTCACATTAAGAAATACAGCTTACACCAGGATATAAATATAAAAAAGTAAATATGTAAAATATATATATTCCATCCAAATATACAAATATATAATCTGAAACAAATTTTCATGAAATACTCATGCTTATTTTTTCCCCAAGAACTGAATTTATTATTTTTAAATCTTATTTATTGTTATTAGTGTTTTTTTTCTTTTTGTTGTGGTTTGAACACTTAATATAGATTTACCCTTTGAACCCATTTTTAAGTATACAATACAATATTGTTAACTATAGGCACCATGCTGTGTGCTATACTCATGCTTATTTTATATGGTGGTCTTTGATATTTTCTGTTCTATTCTGTTTCATTAATGTGAATTTTATTTTCACTACCCAGTTTTCTGTCATGAATATTAATTTGAAACACATGGCTTTTGATGATATTCACTCTGGAGTTGAAAGCCAGGCACAGAATAAAATTGCATCTAAAACAATAAATAATAGCAAACTCTTACTGAATACTAAGCTAAGTACTTGCTTTCATTTATTCGCTAGCCTGTAAATCTCCATGATAACCATATAACCATTTTATAGCATAAAGGCATAGATGGGCAGGTATCTTGCCAAGGGTTACATAGCTAGTTACTGGCTGTTGATATGAACCCAGGACTACGTATGCTCTTAGCCACTACATTAACACCTAGACAGAAGGCTGAGTTTTGGGTCATATCCTTGACTTCGGAATATTTGGTTGACCCCAAACTCTTCAAATCACAGAAGATATTTGGAACACTTTATATGGTTCTCATCGCTTCTCGGACTTTTGGCTAAGATCAAGTGTAGTATCTGTTCTTATCAGGAACACTTTATATGGTTCTCAGAGGATCTCCATAGTTCTAGAATATTTATGGTCTCTTCAGCACTCTTTTAAATTGCATATGAACTTTAGTGGGAAGGCAGTGAGAGCTCTTTGCCTGGGATTGACCTTTGCATAAGTCAATTTATTCTAAGGCCTCGGGGAATAAATGTACTGGATGACTTGTTCTAGAACTAACAAAAGGGAACAGTAGCCTGTAGTACAGGCCTACAATCAACCTTGGGGATAAGGAGGTGGGTAGGGTCATAGCTTGGAGCCTTTTCTTTTCAGCAACTGGAGTGATCAAAACACTAAAGTCACTTCAGATATAGAAGAGAGATTCATAGATGCTGTTCCCCTATATTGACAAGGTCAATTTTGTTTGACCCCTGACCTCTATAACAGGCTTTGGGACTGTTACTAGCTGACTCATCAACCATAGGCTTTCACTACTGTTAATAGATGGGACAGCAATGAACAACTCAAATTTGTTGAAGAACAACCTTATCATGATGTCCAGAGTTCAGTTAAACAAGGGTCTACCCTCATAGACTACTAGATTATTGTATTCTGATCAAGTCAGACTAATATATGACCAAGTAGTTAATGGGTTCACAGAGTGGTCAAAATGAATAGGTAACTTGACAGAAATAACTAAAACAGTGCCTAAAATTTTAACATAATCCTGTGTTTAATTAATCAAAAAATGACTATAGATATTGGTAAAGGAGCAAATAAGGGCAAAGAGCAGGCCTAGCTGTGAGGCTACAGGATGAGGAATAGATCTGTTATAGGCAGGCACTTATTACAATTTTTCATTCATTTGTTATTTTTTGACGGGGGGGGCAAAAACCTTCTTACCTTAAGGTTTTTTGGTTTTTCTTTACTGACTTCTCTGGAATGTCTACAAAGAATTAAAAATAATTTTAAATTATGCCTGCTATGTGCTTTTTTATCCTTGGAAAAAAATAAATATAGTCACAGCTAAATTTCAGGACCACAGTCTTCATAGCATAAATATGCTCTTACATGATATGTGCTCTTGCCTTCCATTCCCAGAATGGAAACTCCATGGATGCTAGACTTTGGTCTGTCTTTTCTCATTGCTATATTCCAGCATTCAATTTCCTAGAATTTTTCAGCTACTTATTTTCTAAATGGTTACTTTTTTTAAGTAAAAAAAAATATTTTTTAAGGTTTATTTATTTTAGAAAGAGAGAGAGCAGGGGAGGGGCATAGAGAGGGAGGGAGAAAGAGAGAATCCCAAACAGGCTCCACAGTACAGATCCCGATGTGGGGCTTGAACTCACGCAAAGTTAGTATCTACAATATAAGCTGAATACAGAGTCTGCATACAGTTAAAGAAGTTCAGATCATCAAAACGTCAGTGAAAGATGCTACAGTGTTCTTTTCAACTTTAGAACCCAGGGGTCTGTTTTTTGAGGAAGCATCTTGTGATACATTTGTTTTTGTCAATGGTGAGCAAAAATTATTATTGAACAACAGTTCTTACAGTAATTGTAAATCATTTTTAAAACAGTTAGTGATGAATTAATAATGAAGTACAAGAGCCAGGTGACTAAACTATTCCCTAAGGGGAAAATGCTCCTCTATGAGAGAAATTTTTCCTAAACTAGATGTTGGTAACAATGCCAGTCTCATACACAGGGTTTCTAATTACTCAAGTCACCGATCAAGTAGAAACAAGTCTATGAACTCCTTGTGGAGATGGAGTATTCTGGAATATTCTGACCCAGGAATACCCAGGAAAACAACATCCTACACCAAAAGTCTTTTCAGAGATGCAAAACGTGCATGGCATTTGTTTGTGCATGAAGTTGTAAACCAGACCTCTAGAAAAATCAGAACTCTCCTTACACTAACCACAGGGATAATTACATTGAAAGGTAATTATTATCTAGGCCTAGAAAACAGTTTCTTATGTTTCTCCCAGTTCATGTACATCTGTATATCTTTCATAGACCTCATGGTCTGTAGGTCATAACGATACTCAATTTGCACACAGACATTTAGATCCTATTCAGCTCATTGGCAAGACAAATTAGGGCTCTCTTCTGAACCCTGAAACCATCATTCATTTATGAAAACATTTTTGCTTTAATGGTTAATTCTATAACAAAAACGTCTTTCATGTGTTCAAGTCAATAGTTACATTTCAGGATAAAGTATGTGTGCATGTGTGTATATATACTATAAATAAATTTATATCCTAGTATATATAGGTATATATGTGTTTATACTATAAATGGGGATAAATTTACATCATATGTGTATGTGTGTGTGTATTCAGTATATTATATATCTTTACATCTCATAAGCTCAAACCCACCAGATTTTACTGACCACGCTTAAGATGAAAGCAAAATTTAGGACACCCTTCTGCGTTTTTATTTCACTTAGTATTTGCCTTCTAATTATCCTTTCTTTTATTGCCAGGTTATTGATGTATTTGTCTTACTCAGCTTTTTAGTTGTTTTCAGCAGAAAGTTGGTCAGAAAACCTTGTCTATCATACTGCCATGATCAATAGCTGTGTTTCATGGTTTCTTTTTTTTTTTAAGTTAAACCATTAAATGTCACATCCAAAGTTGTATAATTAGTTCACTATTCTATCTCCACTTATATGTAAATATATCTCACCTCCATTATGCATTCCCTTTGTGACAGGGCAAGTTATTTAACCTTTATGTCTCACTTAGAAATGAGGATAACTATAGATCCTCTTCCATAGGTTTGCAGTACACTTTAAATAAACTAATGCACATGAAGTAGTATAAGTGCTTGACACCGTGTGAAAAGTTGATAAGCGGTGCCTGGGTGGCTCAGTCAGTTAAGCGCCTGACTTCAGCTCAGGTCATGATTTCAAGGTTCATGAGTTCAAGAACCCAAATCAGACTCTATGCCTGGAGCCTGCTTCAGATTGTTTCCTTATCTCTCTGTCCCTCCCCTGCTTACACACACACACACACACACACACTCTTTCTCTCTCTCTCTCTCAAAAAAAATGAATAAACATTAAAAGGACTGGTAAAATTTTTTATGCCTATACCTATTCAGGTATTATTTTTATGTCTATACCTATTCAGAAAAACAAGCTTTTATGTGACTAGTATAGCTGGGTGTGAATGGCTAGAAAAGCCCTGCTCAAAGACACATGGCCACTTACAAATTTGAGACAAACAGAAGTCTTGACAAAGTTTGAGAGTGTTTTGTTGACAGAATGCCAGAAATTTTAATTAGTGGTAAAAACAGTGAATACATATGTAATGTGCATTCAAAATCAAGTAGTAATAGTATTATAAAGGAAAAATCATAGTATGCCATAACAAACAAGTGGAAGAAGTTAATAAAGATTAACACATTATTCCAGAATAGTTGTTACATGAGCTGTGTAGGCCTGGTGTGAAGGCAGCTAGACTTTCTACATAAGACTTTTAACTACTTTAATATGGTGGTGCTTGCCTCTGCCTCACCGCCCTTAAAAAGTCAAATGCTCTACCACTGAGCTATACCCCCAATTCATATCCCTTCTGGATTCAAACTATCGTGATACCTTATATTTGGTGAACCTGGGGATTTGAACAGGTGATTTGTGAATAATTCTAAGTTGTGAGATTTATGTCAACAAAGTATAACTATACTCAGTAATGGGTAGAGAATTAATTTTGAGAACCATTTGAATCTAGACTCCTGACTAATACATTTATAACAACAAGGATAGCAATAAATCGATATTCTGAGAATTGCAAAAAATCAATAGAGACTTAAATTCTCTGGATGCTCCGTTGTCATTTGCTGCCTCTGCCATTGTGGTTGTTGATGATACCAATGACAAGGAAAGTCTTATTCTCCTTGGGTAACCTTGATCATTAATATATAAAATACACCTCTTCAGCATTTTTTTTTCTTAATTTTTAAAATGAGTCTTCAATGGGTGAAAGGTGATTTAGGGACGGTATCTCTGGAGGCAGAGGGCTGTTTGTTCACAGGTTGGGGACAAGCCTGTGTGGCTTGCATTTGCAGCTTCCCACAATGTTATGGAAACACAAGTTAGCCTTGGCCTGGAAAAATGGCTCTCTGTCATTCTCTGGATGTGTGCATCTTCAGGATACAGGCTGCCAAAACAAACAGGCACCATCAGATTCCTTTCCACCTCCCACATAAGAGTGGCCTTATTGAGGGTGACCTCTAGAATGATGAGAAAGGATTCATTCACCCTTCACTGCCTTTGCCCTCTCCAAATTCTTAGACCCCTCACTTGAACCCTGCGGGGGGTGCAGACAATCAGCAAAGGAATGTTTTTATAAACACCATTTTTCAGACAGTTTTTCATCAGTGAAATATGAAGACACACTGGAGCCTTCCTCATCCTGTACTGCTATGGACTGGTTCAGTAAAATGCCACCTTGCTGTTGATCATGGGTTTTAGAGACCTACATATACATGCAAATGTACTTAATTTGAAGGTACTCACTAGCATAATCTGAGATTTGCTCTTGCTGTTCACTGAAAGGTGCAGAATGTTAAAAAGCTAGAAAATATCTTAGAGATTAATTAATCCAACCCCTCTTTCCATATAAAACCTGCCTTGCTTGTGACTTGAGGATTCATAGCCACTCAACAAATACTTCCTATGGGAAATATCTTGAATAATTTTACAAATTTGCCTATCATTCCCTTTGAAAACATTTATTTTAAAGGACAATGAATCCAAGTAACCTATTAATAATTACACTGAGAAATTCATTCTGATATTTACACATTGTAAGATCAATGAGAAAATACTTTAAATTGCAGGGAAGAAAAATATGTTATGAAGTATCGGCAATGTAAGTATCCTTATTATAATCATCTGATTCTAAGAATATTTTTATCTGGTGGTGTTTTCAAGTGAATAAGCCAAAAGCAAGTATGTGTCTCATGGCCTGATATGTTTCTAAGCCCTAAACTTGGTGTCTTAAAGCACATGAACACACTACCCAACAGCAGGGAATTGGGGTGAAAGGGAGATCAAGGGTAGTTGGGGAAAACTTTACAGAAGAGATGGGATTTGAGTTTGGGTATGGTTACAAGGCGAAGTCTTTTGTTTTTACTTCATTTAGCGTGGAACTTCCTAAGCATGAATTGGCATTAAAGAGCTATTTGTGACCACTCCACTGAATGAAATGGCCAGCAAGGGAATAATGTGGCTTTTACAGACCACACATCCACTAGTCATTAATGGGATCTTCTGGTCCCTAAATGGAAGGGTTTCACTTACCAGGTCTGTTTTATAAGTTTAAATACAGTATCTGGTGGAAAGAAATGTAGGGTCTAGAAACACTGGTAACACAGTGAAGTGAAAATCATGACTTCTTCAATCATGCTATTTCATAGTGACTTAGTCCCTATATCCTCAGTGGACTTTTCACATTTTCCCATATTAATTCTTTCATCAGTAGTTAGTATATAAAAAAAAATAAATCTCTGCAATTTATTGATGATGGGACAACAGGAACAGTAAAATCAAACTCATAGAACAGACGGCCTTGACTAAAGTTTTTTCAGCAGAAAAGCACGGTGTATAAAGGAAAGCATTGGTGGGGTGCCTAGGTAGCTCAATTGGTTAAGCATCTGACTCCAGCACAGGCCATGATCTCATGGTTCATGAGTTCGAGCCCCATGTCAGGCTCTGTGCTGATGGCTCAGAGCCTGGAACCTGCTTCATATTCTGTCTCCCTCTCTCTCTGCCTCTCCCCTACTCACACTCTTTTTCTCAAAAATAAATAAACATAAAAATTTTAAAAACGCTTTAAAGGAAAGCATTGGCTGCTCTACCATATGAAAATACTTATAAAATTATACCATTCACGTGTAGACACAAGTTAGCATACTCATCACTCGACCAAAAAAATTTTCAAAATTTTTTCAGATGTAGCCTTTTAATAATTCACCCAAAGGCAGATTGCATTCATCACNAGGCTAATTATAATATATATTATAATATAATATATATAATAGCATATAAATCTTTTTATAGTACATACCCACATGCCTGCACACACACTTTTTCCTGAACTGTAAGGATTGACTTGAATACATGAAAAACCTTTTTGTTATACAATTCACCATTAAAGCAAATATGTTGCTTACAAGTAAATGATGGTTTCGGAAAGCTTCAGAAGAAATCTCTAATTTATCTTGCAAATGAGTTAGGACTTAAAAGTCTGTGTGTATCTACGAGCATCTATATGACCTATAGGCCAAGTCTGTGACATATGGTAAACTACAGCATTAGTGATCTATTAGTGATCTACTCCAAAACACATACTTAAACCAACAATAATTATTTATTATCTCTCAGTTTCTATAGGTTGTGAGGTTGCACAAAGAAAGGAGATACAGCTTGTCTCTATTCTACAATGTTGGGGCTTCAACTGGAAGATTGAAAGCTAGCAATGGAATTATCTGGGAGTCTCCTTCACACATGTGTCTGAGGTTTCCCTGCTGGTGTCGGCCATTAGCTCAGCTAAAGCTGTCAAGGAGAACATCAAACATCTGCACGTGGCCTGGCTTTTTCCTGGGGACTGGTCTCTCAGGGAGAGTGTCCTGAAAGAGAATCCAGACAGAAGTCACAGCTCTTTTATGACTTAGCTTCAAGCAGTCACACAGCATCATTTCCACAAACTACATTGATTGGGACCTTTACGAGCCTCTGCCTGGGTTCGAGTAACAACAGTCATAAATACGGATTGGTGTTCTTCTGGTTGAGAAGGAAAGAGAAGCTCATTCTCTGGAAGGGCTTTCAGGGTTCTTTGAAGCAATGAGTAATGTTCTAGGTTTGAACTGGGACAAAGGGATCATGTGCGTGTTCTCCGTGTGACTCTTCTCAAACCTCTCAAAATATAGCTCATCAGATCCATGCAAGGAATCACTATTGTTCTAAAATTGAGGTTTAACATTCTCCATATGTCCTAGCAGACGGTGTACCCTCCAGACCCTGCCTATATCATCAGTTTTATCTTTCACTTTCTTACACCTGATTTTTATCACATGGCAATGTTTTAATTGTTTTAAAAAAACCAAGTAGGCCCACACCAGTTATGATTAGAAGTCAGGGACCCCAAAACCGTTCCATTTTGGACTGGTCTATATAAAGCCTTGGCCTTTTGTATCAGAACTGTCCATTTGTGTACTTGGCTTGTGTTGTTGTTCTTCTTCTTGGCTTTCCTTTGTCTATTCCTTGAGAGTAAGGCCACAAAAACAATTCCTGAAATGATGCTGATTCTTCAAGTCTCTCCTGGAAACTAAAGAGGAAAAATGTGTTTTGCACATTTGAAAAGCTGGAAATAGCTATTCAGGATCTGGGTTTATTCAAACCACTGATTTCTAATTTGTAAAATTCTTCAGATGGTGTTGGACATAGAAAGCTCTACTAAAATTGTTGAAGATGTTTACTCCTCTGAATTACATATGTGTTTCTGGCCATTTCCTTGAAGGACATGGTGAGTTAGCATGGCTTGTGCTTGACATTCCCCTTAGCTAAAAATGCATCCCTGACCTGACTTTTCTGTCACATCATATTCCTCATGGGCCAGACTGTCAACAAGAATTTGTTGTGTGATTCTCCCATGCCAGGCACCATGCTAGATCCCTCCTACACCATGGTAAACAAACTTCCCATTGTTCCGGCCACTGTAAATTTATAATCTGGTGATTATGCAGCTTCCTTTATTTTTGAGAAAATGTTATTTTTTACTTACATAGAGTAAACATAACATTTAATAAGAATCTGTCACAGTTGATAGAGTATCAATGTCTTTTGATGCCAAAAGGGACCAGTGAGTTGGTTATAAAATAACTATAGATATTTATAGTTGCAAAGATGAAGAAATCTATACTGCAGGATTTTTATATTTATATGTTCGAGAGACACGTGATATCTGTGTCAGTTGTATAAGCAAATAAAATAGCTTAAATATTATTTATTTACTTATGTATTTATTTTATTTTTTAGAGAGAGAGTGTGGCAGCAGGAGAGAGGGACAGAGGAAGAGAGAGAGAGTAGGGAGGGGACAGAGGGGAAGAGGGAGAGAAAGAGAGAGAAAGAATCTTAAGTAGGCTCCATGCTCAACGCGGAGCCTGATGCAGGGCTCAATCCCACAACCCTGGAACGGTGACCTGAGCCAGAATCAAAAGTAAGGTGCTCAACTGACTGAGCGACACAGGTGCCCCACCAATACAAGCTTAAATGATTCTCACTTATGACTCTTCTTTTCCCAGCTACAAGCAATACTGCTTCTAAATGCTCTTCCAAGCAGTGGAAGGAAACAATGGTGCCCCATAAGTCTGATTGCTTGTAGCAATCCTAAATGTATCCACTCATTATTTCTTTTCCAAGATTATTGTAAAATAAACAACATCTACTAAGTTTTGGAAATATAAGTGTTTCTCAAGAAATGTTCCCTAAGGTAAAAACAACATAAAACAGAACGAAAGTCTTCTTACAAATCACTATTTGACTGGTTTTACTCTCCTATAAAAACAGAACTTGTAGAAAATTGACCTGAATTCAATATTTAAACCATTTTTCATATAGAGATAACTTTCCAAGTAACCTTGAAGTAATTTGGAACATATTTCTCCTGCAATTAATTTTCCTAAGAATGTTGTGGAAATGTTAACCTTCTTAAAGTGAGATATATGCCACAGTTTTTTTCTAATTACCTATTTATACACACTGTATGTGTATGTGTGTGTATATATATATGTGTCTGTGTATGTAGATACAATAATTATTTATGAAAGAACAAGGCAGATCTGGGACAGGAAAATGTACTGTTTATTTTTGCAGTCTCTACTTCTGAACACTATGAAAACATCCTCCTTTGCTGCCTATTCAAACATTGGCAAATTACTTAGCAACAAGAGCATATATTTGGGGTATATTTTTTAGTCACCACATCAGTGTCAAGGATAAGAAATATTATCAGGCATGTACCTTCCAAAAATACCACATTATCAAAAAAAATAAAATCGCACCAAGTAGGTCAACCATTCATTAAAGTCTAGGGTAACGGCAGTCAAAAAAAAGTAGGTCTGGCACAGCATAGAGAAAAGCACTTTGTCTGCAGAAGAATAAATACTAAAATTTGGGTATGGAAGAGGAAATTGCTTCCTCTTCAGGTTTTTTTTAATCTTTAAGTATTCATTTGTTCAATAAATATTTTTTAAGTGTCTACATTAAAGACTTCAAGGCCTGGGGGGTGGGAGAAATGGAGAGGTGTTCAGTGGGTATAAAATTTCAGTTATGTGAGATGAATATGTTGTAGAGATCTCCTGTACAGCATGGTGCTTATATAGTTAATAATAAGGTATTGTGTACTGCCAAATTTGCTTAGAGAGTAGATCTCATGTTAAGTGTTCTCACCATAAAAACAAAACAACACAAAAAATATAAAAATAAATGAGCACAAGGAAACTTTGGAAGGTGTTGGCTTATGTCTGTTGTAATTGTGGTGATGGCATCATGGTGTTTGCACATGTTCAAACTCATCAAATTGTCCACGTTAAATATAGTTCTTTGTATATCGATTATACCTCAATAAAGCAGGTAAAAAAATTTTTTTAAAGAAAAAAGGCATTGTTCTAGGCATTCAGGATGTAGCTGTAACAAACAAGTATCTGCACGGATCTTAGTTCTAGAAGAGGAGACAAAAAATAAACATAATAGAATATCAGTTAGTGATATCTTATCATTGCAGGTGACATATCTTCAGTCTAAAGTTTATCAACGTCACCATCAAATACATCCACATTAACATCGGAGTGACCACCTTAAAATGACTTTTATTCAACACTCTTAGAATAATCACTAGGCCAAATGCTATCCAGATCAAGTTAAAAGACACTATCCCTACACTCTGGAAGCTGTCTAATACAGATGAAATTGGCACAAGCCAACAAAGGAACATCTATGAGTTACACAAAGTTAATTTCTAATCAACAATTGGTATTACGGAATGTGGGTATTACAATTATAGAAGGAATTTGAAGTGATATGCAGATTGCTTGTCTTGTTCCATGGGTCCATAAACAGACTTTAAATTTTCCCCATCAAAGGAACAGACTTTCATTTAACTCAGGGAATTGCCATGATATTTTTTCCCTACTCAATTATTCTAGGAATGCCTAGGTAATCCTTTGACACTTTCTGTTACAGCAGAGCCAGAGGTTAACATGAACAAAGTAGACTCCTTCCTACAACCAAGGCATCATCCCCAGGTGATCCTTATTGTTTCCCTCAGTGCCATCTTCCTTGAAAAGAAAGCTCCAGCATGGGGACAGAGTATCACAAAAATCAAAAACAGAAAACAAAGTATAGTTGGGTCTCATGTGAACTGAATGTGAGTTCAGTTCCTAAACCTTCCTAACCACAGCCATTAATCCGTGTTCTACATTATGACCTTGTGAATTCAGACAATAAGAATTGGTGGACTTCTTATTTTTTCTGAGAACTAATAAATTTGGCACAATACATCTCTATTTGGGCAGAGCATTTGGTACCATGTGATGCCATAGGGTCTCAGTCAGATAATAGATTACTGTCCTTGGGTCACAGGTCAATGTAATTTCCAATCAGTGATAGCAGTGTGTCCTGTGGTGCACTTTGCTGCAGCTAACTGCTCTGAGTGAGGGGGTTTCTGAGGATGAGGAAGTAAAAGGGAGAGAAAATGAAAAATGTGAGTACCCACATTAAATGAAAATATGTCACCTGGAATTGACCACAGAATAACACACTGAATTCAGATTAATTAACTACCCTACAGTGGATCTCAGGATCTCAAGGTGATGGGAAAGAGAGCAGGTAAATTTAGTTGGAAGGAAGGAGAATAAAAGAGAGAAGGGGAAAATTAAATGAGCTATCCAATCCAAGAGTCATGTTCAGGTGGTATGCAAATGGGTGATTCTTTGGGTATACAGAGATAACAGCAGGAGACTGGGTTCGCTGTAGGAGGAGTGTGGTTATCAACATGGAGTCAATATAAAAAACACTCTTTCCTCTTTCTTAATTTTGCTAGAGACCAAATCTCTATGTTTGACATGAAATGGCAGATTTTCAGTCTTCATCTGTAGACTTAACAACATAGTGCCAGTCTTGATGTCCATGAATAATCTGGCAAGGGAAAAGTTGAAAGCATAAAATGCAGAAACCAGCAAAATCCTTCTGAGTCTGAATGAGGAGTGAACTATACTAACGGGAATGAGCTGAACACATCTCCCCACGCCACATAGTCCCTCCTGGAGATATTCGAAGACTCAACTCCTGGTCTTGTACAGGAAAGGGATATAATGTCTGCCAGTGCAACTACTTACCATGCACTCTACAAGACCCCATCCCTTCCCAGAGGGTCCAGCTCTGTGCTAAAAAGCACAAGGAAAAGCAAATGGTTTGGAAAGAAAGCTTGTTGATGTCTCTTTTCCCCAAAGGTACTTCAAGCAGTAAATGAACACACACAATCTGTGTTTATTTTCTTTTAAATATATTTTTGAAAATATTATGTGATCCAAAATATGTGTTTTCAATTTGCTTGCCATTCCCTGGCCATGAGTGATGTATTTTATCCATATTCATAACCATGCACAAACTTTCTATTCATAGCTTACTGCAGTATAAATTCTGGCTGCAGGGAAGAATTTCCTTGTGGGCCGCATATGGTAATCCTTTACCAGAGACCTGGCTCCAAATCAGTGTTTGCATTCCTCTGATGGCTCAGGTTAAATGTAAAGGAGTGAGGTATTTGGGTCTTCCTTCAAAAGATTAACTGCATTTACATGTCCTGGGAGGATAGGACAGTGTGTTCATAAAGCCTTGCTAGCTTCGGGAATGTCTAACCTCATTTCCTGTCATAAATATTACATTTATGAAAAAAAAAACACTTTAGAAATACGTCTGTTCAAACTCGGTGCAGACCCTTCCAAAACCAGCTCACCTTGGCAGTGGGAACCCAGCATCACAGTCCCCAGTGACCAATGCCAGGAGGTCATGGGCATCCCCACTGTCCTCCTCTTCATCCTCAGTGTGAGGAAAGTCATGCCCCCTGGGGTTTCTTCTGGGTGGTAGAGGTAGAATTGTCGGTGGTAGCCCAGTGTGTGTGCACAGCTTGGAGAGGAGGCATGTTTACTAAGGGATGACTTCAAAGCTGTCTCATAGAGGAAGTGTCTGTCCCCCTGTCCACCCCTATTCCAGAGAACTGGGTTTTAGTTTCAGGTAGGAATCTTGGTTGGATCCACCTCCTTTGAGTGACTATGGCCTGCCTCTCTCCTTTGCACTTTGATGAGGTGACACTGGCTAATGACAGGCTCCTTCTGGTGCCCAGCCTTGGAGGGTACTGTGCAATGCGTGCTTGTGGGCTGATATCTGAGATGATCCAGCCTTTGGAAGTGAGTGAAGTTGCCTCCTGCGTTAAAACAGTGAGTCCAGGACATTTCACTTTTCAGAGTTCTTCACCCAGTCACATCTTCCCACTTGGCATTCATTCCTACGGCTGCCAGTGAACTGAAACTGAGAAGCTATGAAAATATACACAGGAGGGAGAGGTAAAGGAAGACCATGGGCTGCTCCACCGGGCTCCAGTCATCACTTCCTCTGGTTTCTCGTTCTTGATTTTCTTTACTTGGCAGTTTTGCTCTAAAAGAGGTATCCTCCTTCTTCCCCTGATTTATCTTTGTTGGGAATGTAGGGTCAGTGGGGGAGGAAGCAAGGGCTATGTTTAAATCCAAAAGGAAGCAGTCACAGAGCACTCTTTCTTTCTGGGGGGGGGGAGGGGTGCCGTTCCTCTGAGGTAAAACAGGGGCAGGATTCGGGTGTTGTTATCGTACATTTCCCAGATGGAGTTCTCAGGTTTCCCGCAAGGCAGCTCAAAAAAATTCTGTTTTTACTATTAAACTTGGATTCATTCATGTACAGTTGTTGCAATCACTAATCTGAGTTTTTTTCAAACTGACTGGCATAAAGTTAATAACATAGACCAAGGCCAGCTGTGTCAACAGAGGCCAAGAAATTATTGAATGGCCAATTCATTGATGATGTTTATCGTTCTTATATAGATAATGTGTCAGTAATTATCATAAGCAACAGGTAGTGAAAGTTTGATCTACATTCTGTATACGCCAAAGACAACTACATCAATAACCCTCCTAATAATAACTTGGGTGTGTGTCTTTTCCCAGAACAAGTCTACATTCTGCTTCGCTCACCGATCATATACTCCATTATGTATCTAAGAAAGGATTAATGAACACCTACGTTCTCTGGGAACTCTGTGATACTCAGGGGATACCAGATATGGCTTTCTTTTTTAGCATATCATGAGCAAACATTAAATATAATTAAATGTAATTTGGGGGATGAATAAGCCAACAATTATGATTCAATGCCATAAATATAATTTTGGAGATGTGTTGAAGGTATTATAGAAGTAAAAGGTATAATCTATGTCATGTTGGGAGGTGGGATGTCAGGAAAAAAATTCTTTGTAAAAGAGAATTTTAATTGACTTCTAACTGATGGACAAGATTTATGAAACCAGGATGGGAAGGGAGCATAGTAGGTTGTTCTAGCATATGCAAAGGAATGACTATGAAAGAATATTAGGAATATCAAGGATCCAATAGTTTGCTAAAATTGGAATATAGTATACACTTCGGGAACATGAGAAGTTAACATGGAAGAATTGGGGAGAGGAGCGGTTCATGAAAACTTTGATGCCATTACATGCAATTCACAATTATCCTGACATCGTTACCTTCCCGAGGAAGACAGTGCAAGATTTTATCAGGAGAAATATCTACAGTTATTATTTTAGAAAGATCGTTCTGACAGTAACATTGAGGACTGATTAAGAAGAAGAGAAGGGCAAGGCTAGTCTTAGGGACGCTATAGAAATTGGGTTTCAAAGAAAAAGAATTCTAGAGTCTGAAGGGAAAATACAAAGTTCAGTGCCCGATTTAGAAGGATAGGTACATGAGTGAAGGAAATGTCAAGAATTGTAAAAGATGGGAGATTTTACTCTACTTAAGGAGAAACCCATGGAGAACTGTCTCAAAACAGACAGTTCTTTTCCCCCAAGGAAAAGAAGAAACTAGAATGACTTCTAGTTCTGTGGCATGAGCTCCTAGATGAGAGAGCTGTAATGGAAGCAGGAGGGGATGTTTTGGTTTCACATGGTATCAAAGCCGAAATGGTAAAGTAAAAGGTATCTTCAGTATCACAAGACAGACATATCAAATCATGTATGACAACGGTTAACCTCTAAGTTCATACAGAGCTTAGGGTTCTCATTCAATATTTCAGTGATGAACTTCCTTAACCAGTACGCTCCTCTCTGGAAGAAATTCAGAACTGCTGCCACCTTTGAACTGATGTCCAACTTGGATATCTTGATATGATCCCCATTCTTCTGGCCTTCTAAGAAGAATTGGTGATATTAAGAGAAACCATTATAAGAGAATTAGCAAGAAATGCATGATTCAATCTTTGACACACAGTCAAACTATAGGTTTGACTATAGGTCCTTCTGAATCTTTCCCAGACCAAGGATAGGAACAGTTTTATAGAGACTATTATCATTCACACGGTATCCTCCAGGCTCAGAGAAAGACCACTGAGTGTGTTGTGGACTGAACTGTGGTTTGGGGGACCCTCATACATCTATTGCCTCATCCACCACAGCATGGATTTCTCTGAGTTGTAATTCTTTGGTTAGAATTGTTCGTCTCTTCCTAAACGATAAGTTTCTTGAAACCACAGAGTATTTTATTCCTCTTTATGTTTTCCCCATGCCCTATCATGTCTGATTATGTTATATAAATTGGAAATGAACAGTCAGTTTATTTTAACTTTTGCATTTTAGAAGCTCCTTTGCCCTCCATACCATACAGCTTGGATTCTATCCAGTAAGTCAAATTATCTTCCGAATTTAAGTATAATGGCTCAAGCAGTTTCTGTAAGGAAGATTTAGAAAATCTTATAACGTGTTATCAATATTTTATTCTTGAATGAACATAATCCCCACACACCAAAAAACGGAATCACTCTAATCATATTTTTCTTCTTAATGCCTTTAACACCTTTGGCTACTTTGATGGAACAATAAGCTGCTTTGTAAAAAAAAAAAAAATAGTGACATCACTTTATTAAGCCCAAGATTAAGTATAAAATTTTAGTTTCTCTGAATCTTAACAGACCAATTAGCATTTGTCTTGCTGTTAACCTTTTTAGAGAGATATAATCTATTTACACGTGTTAATGTTTTGCAGTTGCTATAGTTTGCCGAGGCCCCAAGGCTTATGTCACTAAGACCATTACAACATTACAAAGTGATTTTGGTGTTACACAGAAAACAGTCAGTGGCTTTGTATACCACCACTGACTTACATTTGAAAATTCAAGGTCCAGAGTTTTATCATAGAGTGAGATGGTAATAATAAAACTCAGCAGGAAAAGAGGAGAATGTTTCTCAATACCTGGTTAGAATGATTTGGAGCAGGGTTGCAGACACATATCAAGATTTTGTTAAATCAGGGGCACCTGGGTGGCTCAGCCGGTTAAGCGCCTGATTTCAGCTCAGGTCGTGATTTCATGGTTCGTGGGTTTGAGTTCCGCATCGGGCTCTGTGCTGACAGCTAGCTCAGAGCCTGGAGCCTGTTTCAGACTCTGTGTCTCCCTCTCTCTCTGACCCTCCTCTGCTCACACTGCCCCTCCCACACTCTCTCTCTCTCTCTCTCTCTCTCTCTCTCTCTCTCTCTCTCTCTCTCTCTCTCTCTCTCTCCCCCTCTCTCTCTCTCAGAAATAAATAAAATATTTTTAAAAATTAAAGATTTTGTTAAATCAAATACTACTCTAAAGGGTTCAATTATTGTATTATTTTCTGAGGCTATATTAGGCTCTGAGCAAAGTACCACAAATTCAATGGATTAAACAACAAAAATGTATGTTCTTACAGTCCTGGAGGCTGGAAGGCCAAGGCCAAGATGTCAGCTGGGCTACTTCTTTCTGAGGACTGTGAGGAAGAATGTGTCTCATGCCTCTCTACTCTTCCAGTGGTTTGTTGGAAATCTTTGACATTCCTTGGCATATCACTGCATCTCTGCCTTGATATCCGTATAGGGCTCTCCCTGGGGGTGTGTCTCAACCTCCAATTTTCTCTTCTTAAAAGGATACCAGTCAGCTTGGATTAGGACCTATCCTAATCACCTTGTTTTAACTTGATTACCTCTGTAGAAACTCCATCTTCAAATAAGGTCACATTATGAGGTAGTGGGAGTTAGCTCTTCAACATAGGAAATTTGAGGAGACATAATTCAATCCATAAGAGTTAATAATATCCACGTCCCCACTTTAATAGTCAATCCTCTTTTAATGCATTTGGCTCTCTTCTCCAAAAGCTATAATCTCTTTCAATGACATGCATTAGCCAATAAGGACCTAATAACACTTTAATGAATTTGCTTCATTGGGAAATAATTTATTTCTCAATTTTTTATTTCAGAACTTTTGGCAATTTATTTTTAACAGAAGCCAGAAATAAAATTCCAATAGGAGTGAAATCATAGTTCGGTGCATCTCCACTCCCAACTTCCATCTAGAATTTCAAATATCAAGGAAAAGGTACTTAATTATGTGCTTAATTATATGCCAGGATGCCTAGGACTGTTTTTAGTACATTCCAGACCCCTGATAAATATAGTTAACTTTCTTTAAATATATCACTTATAGATTCTAGGCTTAAGAAATAATGCGTTTCTTTACTGTCTATAAAAGAAGCTAATTCCCTTATAGAGTCTTTATCCATTGGGTCAAAAGGAAATCCCACCTCAATGGGATTCTAATGTCCTCATGCAGACATACCTTGATGAACTAACCCCATCTCGTTTGTCCAGGGACTGTTCTTTCTAGCTTATAAGGAAATTCCTTCTTTCTTTTCTAATGTTTATTTATTCGTTTTGAAAGATACAGCACTTGTGTGGGTAGGGGAGGGGCAGAGAGAGAAAATGGGAAATGGAAGTCGGGCTGCTGTCACGGGATACCACATTGGGTGTCTTCAAAAAACAGCAATGTAGAAATCTTCTGGTGTCCCGGGAAGTGACTTCACTGTGGGAGATAAGGACCAGGCAGAGTTACAAGGACTGCAGAGACTAGGTTGCGGCCACAGCCCACTGCCAGTTTCCCAAGCACACCAGTTGAGCATGAGAAGCTTACACTATGAGAAATCATTCTGTGTCTATGTGGGACATCTTCATCCTTTTGCTTTTATTAAATTAGATCTTATATGGCTTGGTTTGGTGTTACAGGAGACTGCAGGCAAAGTTGAAAGAAGACAATTGGCGTTCCAGAGCACAGGGGACAAGACACTAGAGAGTCAGACAATTGCTGGATGGTAGAAGGGACAGTAGAGTAACCACCAGGACAAGAGGAAGCTGTGTGCAGGGAGTTCGTTAGAGAGGCTCTGCAAGGAAGAGGAGAAAGTCTTCAAATTCCATGGTGATTTGTATGGTAGATTCTTCTTAAAGGGATAGCTGCCAGTAATATTTTGCCACCAACTTGCTGAACATAAAGGGAATCAGACAGAGCTAAGAGTCATTGCTCATTCCCAGGGCAAGGTTTCCTCTGTAAGTGTATCATTAATCTATTAAGAAGAAAACTAAGAACATACAGGATACTGGAACCTAAGTGAAGTAAGTGTAAAAGGGCTGATCATTCATGTCAAGTGCTGGTGATAGGTCAGATAAGATGCAGCCTGAGTGGTTACCTGAGATTTATAGCTGCTCTAGTAAAATAAAATCAATTTGTATTTCATATAAGCATCTATCTTATGCCCAGACAGTGCAACATTTGAGCACATAATCAAACACATAAGTTATTCTTTTACTTGGTATTTAATTGTGAGTGGGGGAGGCAACGCCCCCAGCTTATACTGTCACTCGGAATAGTAACTTATCCCCACGGTGTTGCTCTGCACCCTGTGAGCTCCATCCTCCCTTTGTTATGTACCCTTGGCTTTTGTTCTGAATCATTCTGCCTCTTGGACTTTTCTACCTTACGTTTCTTCAGCCAGAAATGTCTGCCCCCTTGTCCATCCAGTCATCCCCTCAACCAAATTTATGTCTTCGTCTACAGGAATAACCTTCTGTTATTGACTGTTTTTGACTAACATTTATTAAGGGCAATTGTATGCTGACACCGAGCTAATATTTTCCGTGCATGATCTCATTTAATCCTCAAAGCAACCCAAGGAGGGCGGTTCTGCTATTATTCCCACTTTACACAAAAGGCACAAGAAGATAAATCATTTGCTCAAGGGTCACCAACTGTTAAGCAGTAGTCTAGGATTGCGAGCCAGGTCAGTTGACTGATTCCAGAACTGGAGATCTTAACCTCTCTACCACCCTCTCCTCCCACCGCCTCCTTCTTTCCCTCCCTCTCCACTCCCTGCCCAGACAGCAACGTGCTTCCCCTCAGTGTGCTTGCCTGCCTGCTTCTTGGCACTATACCCTTGGATCATATGTCCTATGTTGTTTGTTAAGCAGTTTTACATATGTCTATCTCTTCATTAGACTCTGAGTTCCTTCAGGACTTAAACTTTTTTTCTTTTCTTCCTTAGCATATTCTCCTCACATGGTCTAGGGATGGATATATGGTAGGGTCTGTAGCCAGTCCCTAGTGTCTGTTGACATGTTTCCCTTCTCTAGTAAAGAAAGGCCGTCTATGTATGCTTGTCTTAATATTTGGTTTAACGGCGATGTTTTCTGGTCGTCATCTAAAAACAAGTATATAAATAAGAAGTTTCCTTCTACTTCTTATTTTACCACGTAGTCTCCCAAGATGACATCATTTAACTGCTGTTTTTTTTCTGGATAACTGGATAACTATGATGGGAAAGAACAGCAGAAGAAACAGAGTTTGACTGACATTTTGATGCAGTTGATGTTATTTATAAAGAAGTGCTCATTTTCCAAAACCTGAGGGTTCAGAGTAAGTATGTGAAATACGCGGAATTCTAAGGGAATGTTTTTCACATTGTTTTGTTTCCTATGCAGCAGTAGATAGACTCTTAAACCATCAGTTCTACACTAGGAGGGCTGTGTTTAAGTTAATGAAGGAAAAGTTGCTTATATAAGGGACCTCTGGTCCATTATTAAAATGGTCAGCATTTTAGTTAAAGCTTCCTCACGTGTTGGCAAGACACATCTGGACCCTGAGCCCTTCACCAAAATATAATCTATGAATCTCCGCATGCTAATATGTGAATCATATTTATTTTTAAGCATCTATTATGGTAAAAAAAAAAAGGCTATTTTGAAGTTGGTGTAGACAGAAACCCCACCTCCCATCAGCTCTGACTCTGACTGAGTCTTATAAGCTGGACTTGCTCTGATAGATGCTTCCAGCCCTATGAGAAGGCACTGTGTGCCCAGCAGACACCAGCTCTCCTGTGCAAGGCCATGGTGCTCAGAAGGTCATGCTACCTTCCAAAAGTAAAAAAATACAGTTAATCAACTTCGACCTCATGGACTCCTCAGGGAATGTTGCTATGGAGAGATGAGTATTGGTTCTAAAGTAGAGTATTTATTCCCTAACGTATCATATGTCCATTTCAAAAGTAATTAACTTCAACATAAATCTTCCAAACGGTATTTTATATATTTGTCTTTATGGACAAATCCTATTCTTTTTGAACAGGATAAAAATTGAATACAATTCACCAGTATGGACATCTCTTAATGAGCTCTGTTGCAAGGCTTTGATGGTGCTGAGGTTTATCAAGTTGAAAAGGATTTGGGCTCTTACCTAAATGACCTTACATAACTGATAAAATGTAAGGGTTTTCTTTCCTTTCTGCGTTTCCCCCATGTTTTCCTGTGTACTCACTCCTTTCTGTGAATAATGTCAACGATTGCAGATCTGAATTGCCTTGGCTTTGACAACCATTGATGTCTACAGTGACAACAGAGAAGTTGTGTGATGCGGTCACAACTCTGATGTATGTGCGGTAACAATACATACAGTTGGCGTGAGGGCAAGCTATGCTCTCCCAAGAGTACAGTATCTGCACTTTGGTGCCTGTATTTGGCTTGTCTTTTTTTTCAATGTTTTATTTATTTTTGAGAGGGAGAGACAGCATGAGCAGGAGGAGGGGCAGAAATAGGGAGAAACTGAGGATCCAAAGTGGGCTCCCCATTGACAGCAGCGAGCCCAATGTGGGGCTTGAACCTGCAAACCATGAGATCATGACGTTAGCCCAAGTCGGACACTTAACCAATTGGGCCACCCAGGTGCCCCCGGTTTGTCCTTTTTAACTGCTCACAGCTGCTTTGGTATTTTTTTATTCCTGGCTTGCAATTGTATTCAAAACATGTAAGGTTGCCAAATAGATGAGTTTCTTAATAGACCAGGTGCTGAAGTAATGAGTTCATTTATTTTGTACTTGTACAATTATTTTCATCTGCGGCATTCCAGAGCATGTATTGTGTAGTGGTAACTGGGTTCTGAAACCTTGGCCTTACTACTTGCATTTCCTTTCTGACACACTTAGCAGCTGTGTGACTTTAGGCAAGTTGCTTAACCTTTCTGTGTCAGTATTGTGGTCTCTATAAAACAGAGGTTAATAAGAGTACCTAACTCATGGGGCTATTGCGAAGACTAAATCTCTAGGGTCTACAGCACCATACTTAGCATATACTAAGCACTCATTGAACGTTAGGTTTTGTTAGCATTGCTATTGCAAACCTAAAACCATAGATCTTCCGTGTTAAATTGGATCAACACAGGTGGTCAATATCCCTGATCTATCTGTAATTTTGCTTCCTGCAAAGATCTTTTCTAAGTGTAATCAACCTTCACTTTAAAATATCAAGGGAACTATGACGCCCTTTTCTTTAGGTGCTTACTGTACTGCTGATTGCAGTTAGGGGAAAAAAATAATCTCCAGAGGGCAAGAACTATGGTATTCATTGCCATGACCTAAAGCACAAGCACTCAATCAAAAATTAATTTTGAATGGAGAGCAGACATATATTTATGTATTTGGTAGCTTTTTCACTCAAAAAATATATAAATGCATATAAAATAGCTTAATTGTAAAACACATAGAAATGTATATGTGTGTATAAATTTAAATACAAAATATATTGTGTATATATATAAACATACATATATATAGTGTATATATGTGTGTGTGTATATATATTTATACAATGTGTGTGCATGTGTGTGTATAAATTACTTCTTGAGGAACACTCCTGATTAATGATACAGAGGAAAACTTGCCCTGGGAATGAGTAATGTTTACTGGGTAAACAAAATTTTCAAAGTGTTTTTTCAGCTCTGCAAATCGCTAGAGAAACCAAACATCCCAAAGAATGTGACTCTCAGTAATAACAGCAGGACTTTCCTCTCATGTCCAGATCTTTCTCTGGGAAAAGGAAAATCAATACCCTGCAGGGGATTTTCCAGGTTGACTTCCTCCAATGTTGTTTGGCTCTGACGATGCATGTTGACAGCCCAGATGGAAAATGTTGAAACTCTTAGAAGAGCGCTCTTCCAACTACATCAAGCTGAAGCCTGTGGAATATCTCTTTGATATAACTACTCTGTTTCATACCCTTCCAATTCTCTCAAGTTCAGAAGGAAAGCATGTGGATTTACCGTGTACCACTTATCAGTGATATCCAGTCTGTCTGGGTCATTGGTTATCGATTATAGTACTTGCCCAGTGCACGTTCTCTGAAAACATTCACATTCAAATGTGTGTTATGGTTAAAGAAGAAACGGTGCACACTGTAGGGTGTGTGTTTTGTGTCGCTACTTCCAAAGACAAACTTCACCTTTGAAGGCAGCTGGAAGAGAAGAGGAATTCACCTCAGTTAAGCAGGAAGAGGTGTGAGGCAAAGCACAGGAGGACATGGAGGAAGTGGCCTCTGCATAAAGTACAGTGGGTGTTCCCTACCCACACTCCCACCTCGCTGCTCCTCTTCCCTGCTTTCTCTCCTCTGAGGGGACACTCCCCTTCTTACCTCCTTCAGCCTCTCCTTACTACCAGAGAAGCTAGCTTGGACTCTCCGCACCACCTTGTGGCGACAGCTAACAATCTTTTAAGAGTGCTTTCTGTTTCTTTTGCTCAGAAGCTTTCACGCAGCCATTCTTTTTCTAATTAAACAAGTTTTATTTTTTTAACCATGTAGGATCACTAAAAATTTGTTTCATACCATTAAATACTGTCACAGATGCTATTTTATACCTTTGTAGTATAGTGGTTGTTAAGGATGCTTTGTCACCCTTAAGTTTTTGCGTATTTTTTCTTTTGTGCCACGGATTAACAATCAACTTGGGGGTGCCTGGGTGGCTCAGTTGGTTAAGCATAAGCGTCCAACTCCTGATTTCAGCTCAGGTCATGATCTCGATCGCACAGTTCATGAGTTTGAGCCCCATGTTGGGCTCTGTGCTCACAGTGCCAAACCTACTTGGGGTTCTTTCTCTCCCTCTCTCTTTCCCTCCCCCACTCGCTCTCTCTTTCTCTCTCTCTCACAATAAATAACTTTAAAAAAATCAACTTGTATAATATAAACATTTTTTTCTGTTAAACATAAAGCAGAACTACCACTGAACCAAAGAAGCAATAATTTTATGAAATAATAATATAAAATGTTAATGTCAGGAAGGATGTGGAGACAGAATCATATTCTGGGCTTACAGAACTCTGCTTAGGGTTTCAAAGCTTCATTCCGACACATCACTAGAAAGCACAAGGGAATTGGTTGCCTTTCTATCTTCCTAAGCTAAGGCGTCCTCAAATAGTTTATAGCAGTAATAGGCCTGCTATTATTCACCTCTCTTTCAATACAAACTACACATTATTGATATATCTCAGACTCTCCTTTGTTCCTAAAGATTCAGTAACTTGGAAGATAGATAGTGTGTCCTGGTTGAAGAATAAAGTCTCCATATAAAAGAACGGTTGAATTTGAAGAAGACTCTTTGCAGTGCTTGTATTGATCAAATAGAAGGCATATGAACAAATAGCTAAAGGCATGGAGGTGTCCATGGATGAAAAGAAATAGCAAATGAAATGAAATTTTCATCTTCAAAGAAAATAGCAAAGAGAGACTTCTAGGTTTGGAAAGAAACTTCCAAATCCAGATTCATTAGCTGAGAAAAGGAAGAGACATAACCAAGGTCATCCATGCCGCTTTGGAGCAGTGTGGGACAAGAGCCAAGTGTCTCTGATCTCCAGCTAATTAGACCTTCTTGCAACAGAGGACGAGATTCAGGCCATGCTGAAATAATGTCCATGAAGCTAAGCAGGACAGAGTGTTGTTCTAGGCTGTAATACAGAGAACTGTAGTTTTCTGTATTACTCTGTATTACAGAGTTCTACGTAGAAGAAGAGGAGGATTTGATCAGAACCGTAGGTACACCAAACCACCTTGTCTATATTTCTAGATGACTCCATGAATAAAGAAACAAAGGCTACTTTTGGGTTTCTTGCCAATCACATTAGCAGATTTCAACAGATTGTTAGATTAAAGGTTAATTAGGTAAGTTCTGAAACTCTTTCATGCTTGATCTTGTAGCAACTACAGACATGGCCCTCCAGTTTGCAATAGGAATTTCTTGAGCAAACTTAGATTGAGGTTCTTGGTGGGTAACATCCCTCTTGGCATATCTTTTTAAAAAAACAAACAAGGATTTTATTTTACGTAATCTCTGCAACTTAATGTGGGGCTTGAACTCACAACTCTGAGATCAAGAGTCATATGCTCTACAGACTGTGCCAGCCAAGTGCACCCCTCTTGGCATATCTTATTTCCAAAGAAGCCAAGCTTCCATGTAACTGTTATCTGTTCTAATCTCAGTCATGGATTTCAAGGAAAGTTCTGCTTATGTAAATAAAAAAACATCACATCTGATTTATATCATATTAAGCTAAGGAGGATTTCCCTCCCTCCGATAGAGATCCTCTCTCAGTAGAGCTAGGACACTCTTAGTATTTTTTATGGGATGGTGGCCTTTGCACTTGAGGCATAAGTGACAAGGAAGACACATGGCGTTGGAATGCAACACGCTCCCCCAGCATGTGCTGTGCCGTGATCTGTATCACTTTTGTGGAGCACATCAGAGGCATTCATGCCGGGACATCTGCAGTTGTGTGATGTCAAAGAAAAATTTACAGCAGGCTTTGGCTTGACAAGCTTTGAAATATTTCCCAGCTTTTCGGAGATATTACAATATTTTCCACATAGAATGGATTTATTTTCTTTTATGCTGCTGACATGTGCTCTTTAGGAAAGACACCATGGAAAGTTGCCTATTGTCTACAGGATTCTAGCTCCTGTACATTTCAGTGCTCTACACATACAAGTTAGGGCCTGGGCTGAATAGGGAGAGCAATTATCACTAACACGTTATGTTGCTGAGCTACCAATCTTTGTATAAAATGGGGTGTCTAGGTATTCAGACAACAAGGGTGAGATCATACAAAATAGTGGCTAAGGATTTGGCCTCACAGACATTGTTGCTATTATGTAAAATGAGAATAGCTTTCCTTTAGATTTGCTGTAAGTTTCAACTGTATAATACAAGTTGAGTACTACTCGTACTTGCACAGATTGAGTGTTCTAAAAATGTTATCTATAATCAGCATGACATGATGCTAATACCTTGGATTGGAAGTGGGAACAAGACAATAATCTACACCTTGTTTAAGTGATTGGGGATATTAAAATATTTGAAGTGACTTGATCAATTGATTTTTTAAAGATTTGGAATAACACAGAATTACGCTTAACTTGCCTTCTTTAAACAGTTCATTTCACATGGAGTGCCTAGCATAGTGCTTTGCATATCATTTTGGAATAATAAATACTTGGAAAATAAATTCAGTTTTAACGGAATGAATAAATGCATTGTTATTTATCACACACATGCAATTTGTTCTTTCACATCCCATGCAAAAACTGCATAGAGATTTATCTTTCACCTTCATTTGCCTGAGAACATATGAGAACTCTAGGAAGATACAAATACAAGACGATGAGTACTCTTACGTTTTGGGCCCTCATTTAAATAAACATGTTCATTCTGAGTGACAATATGCTAGTCATGATGATAATATGTTACTATTATACAGTGTCTTGCAGTTTTTAAAGTACATTCACATGAAATGTTTCACTTAGACTTTCTGGGCAAAGGATGTGGAGATGATTGCCATTATTTTACAGAAAAGGAAAAATGTTCAGGCAGAATGACTTGTCTAAGGTCATACAATTAGGAAATGAAAGAGAGAGAAGAGTCTGTGAAGGGCTTTCTCAATACATGTTTCTTGGATGGATGGAAGGATGGATGGGTGGATATGTATACATGAACTAATGAATTAGTTATACATATTCTAAATCTACTGCTTTTTCTACTACAGCAAAACAAAGAGATTAAAGAACTGTATCTTACTGCTTGTATCTATTCCTATTTTTATTTCTTTTCTATTCATGGCAAAATTACCTACCATATTTGAAAATCAAGTTAATCTGTGCGCAAATAATTATTGGCACCTACCAGGCATTAGGTACTGGCAATATAGTTGTAAGAAAAAAAGCAACCTCCTTGAGGAGTTCATATTCTATTTGGGGATTAGAGAGCCCAGACAAGAAACACTTCGATAGAATAAATGTGATCTGCTCAGCTGTTGCTAATTTATGGAGAAGGGAAAATGGAATCATATGATAGGGACTGGAATATAGAACATTACAAGGAGGTTAGTGTTCTTTCAGGGCTAACTGAGAAGGCTTTTCTTCAGAGGTAAATGGGGAGAAAGCAGCTGTGAAGATATTGGGACAGAACCTTACTTTTTCTTTCATTGTTTTTATAAATGGCTTTAAGAAATCTATATTTATATGCCTCTCTTTATATTTTTGCATATTAATTATAAGCAGTCTATTAATTCTAAAATCTTCATAACTCTTTATTATTGCTTATAAGCATTCTCTATTAATTTGTTTGTCTATTTTGAGAGAAAGAGAGGGAGAAGGAGAGAATCCCAAGCAGGCTCTACACTGTCAGCGTGGAGCCTGATGTGGGGCTCGAACTCATGAACGGTGAGATCATGACCTGAGCCGAAATCAAGAATTAGACGCTTAATTCACTGAGCTACCCAGGTGCCCCGCAGTCTCTATTAATTTTTCAAGTTATTGCTAATTCTCAGTATTTGTAAAGCTACTTAGATTTTTATAGTGAGAAGGTTTATGCATATATCTTTAAATCATTTTTTATCTTTCTATATGTTGCCTTAATTGGACTGAATCAAATTTGGGGAACTAAAATTTTGCTTTATCTTTTTAAGAAATTCCATTTGTATTAAAACAGTCTGAAGAGAATATGCGGTACCAAATGATTTAAGATAAACTGGAGTAAGACAAGAAAATCATGAGGGCAGGAGCAAATGAAAATTCCCTTTTTCCAGAAATTTAATTGGATCCTGGTCATTATTTTTTCCACAAATAATGCTTAGAGGAAATTCATGATTTAAGCAACCACAGTTTAAGAGATGTGGAATCTCTCACCATAGCTAGACGGACGTATAGTAAATCCAAACTAGAACCCCAAGGTAAGTCTTGGAAAGAGCCCAGTAACTTTATAGTTTTTGAAGATAGTTGCAATAAAAATGTGCAGAACATACCAAACTTTGGCGTGACCTCAGATCCTCTCCTGACAAGTCCAATGCGTCTCTGTGGGTGCATCACAATGGCAAGTCAGGGGACAGAGTGACAGACCATTATGTGCTGTGAATTTTAGGCAATGAAACAATATGCCGACAAAGGAAGCCATGAATTGTAAAAATGCTATTTGCAATTTTCAAACTCACAGACAATACAATGTTACTCTAACTGTAATGTAATCCAAGTGGTAGAATAGATAATTAAACCATGGTATTTCTGTGTTCAGGAGGAAATAAGCTAAATGCATGTATGTAAATAATATACAAAAATAATTTAAAAAGTGAAAACCAACATGGGGGGTTTGAAAATACAGGCATTTACTCACTAGACAGCTTAAGAAGTTTTTTCTTTTTGCTTTCTTTTTTTATTAAGATGCTTATTTTAATTCCAGTATAGTTAACATGCAACATTATATTAGTTTCGGGTGTACAGTACAGTGAGTCAACAGCTCTATACATTACTCAGTGTTCATTGTGTCAAGTGTACTCTTAATCCCCATCACCGATTTCATCCATTCCTCACCACCACCACCTTGTGGTAACACATCAGTTTGCTCTCTACGGTTACGAGTAGGCTTCTTGGTTAGTCTCTCTATATCTTTTTTCCTTTACTCATTATTTTGTTTCTTAAATTCCACACATGAGTGAGATCATATGATATTTGTCTTTCTCTGACTGATTTATTTTGTTTAGCATTATACTCTTTAGCCCCATCTGTGTCATTGCAAAAGGAACAACTTCATTCTTTCTAACGGCTGAGTTATATACACACAAACACACACATACACACACACCTCATCTTCTTTATTCATTAATCAGTTGATGGACATTCGGACTCTTTCCATAATTTGGCTATTATTGATAAGTACCATAGGTAGTGCTATAAACATTGGGGTGCATATGCCCTTTCTAATCAGCATTTCTGTATCCTTTAGATAAATACCTAGTAGTATAATTGCTGGGTGATAGGGTAGTTCTAGTTATAATTTTTTGAGGAACCTCCATACAGCTCTCCAGAGGGGCTGCACCAGTTTGGATCCAGGAGAACCATCAGTTCTATTTCTACTATACAAAGACTAATGGCATCCACTAGATTAACAGAAGATAAATTTGGACATTTGGAGCTAGAGTGTCATCATAATGTCATACTTACTGTCACAATTAAAAGATATTAGTTTAGATATAATATTTTTAAAAAAGATCTCTCTGGGTTCATGATTAGAATATATAGCTTCATAGATGTTTCCCAGCAGACACATAAAAATGCTGCTATTCTGTCTTTAATATCTTAATAGGAATTCCCAAGGGCACAGCACTGGATTTAAATGAAACATCAGTCATTTTTGGTTGGCAAGTGCCACTTCCTCATTTGAAATTTTAAGTGCTTTCTGAAGACAATGACATTTATAAACTGAAAGGAAACCTGACATGCTTACAAACTGTGAAGAAAGTTAATCTATACCTTGTGGCAGAGTGTTCTGATTTTTAGCTTATGGTTACAAAACCAAATTTAGTTATGCAACCAATATCTAGTATGCTAAGCCAGTTGAATGGATAGAGTTCTCAGAAAATTAAATGAAACAAAATGAGCTCTTTTAAGGTAGGTAAGTCTTGTACCATAAAAGATAACGGCTTTTCAAATAACACCAATTGGATTTTTCAATATTACCTATTAGAATTTTGTTTTCTTTCCTTTTTTGGAAATGTTTTAAGTGAAACATAGAACCAAAATCTACAGTTTGGCTTTCTTTCCTCCAAGGCATTCTTATGTTCAATTCCCACTATTTTTAGCTTTATTCAGTTGTTCCAAGAACATATTTTTTTCTCAGAAAGTAATTTTTTCTCCACCTTCAAAGAGAACATTTAGGAAAGGTCAGAAAACGCAGACTCCCTAAAAATGTACTTGGCCTACTTCTTCTCAGAACTTAAAAACAATTGGGTTTCTTTAGTTCATTCTCTCCACAGAACAAAAGCAGTAACAGAATTTGTTGTTGTAACTACATAACTTGACCAATGGCAGACTATTAAGCTTAGAGCTCAGGACCATCAAACCACTTATGCCCCTACTGGTAAGTAACTTACCTTCCTTTATAGTTGGTCTCTTTTTGTCACTGGTTCTTATAGTCAAGATTGATCTTTATAGCCATATGCATTCACCCAAAAGACTTCACTGGTTTTCTTCAGGTTTCCTGCTAGAAAAAAATCAAGAGCTTGGCAGTAGCCGTATGTCTGACCAGTGTGCACTGATCAGGTAGGATATGCAGAGGTGGCTTTTACGTTTCATTATAGGGATTTGATATCATGATATAACTGTAGAATGTAGGGATGCAATATCATGTGATATGTGATATAATGAGTTACAAATAAATAAGAACAAGTGATACCTACAGAATTCCTAGAAAAGCATGAAGCCAGGAATCCAGGGTAATTCACAGGGATGGAAAGTAGTAAAATGAAAACTGTGGTGATTTCAACTTTCTAGGGAGTTGAGTAGGTGTTTGAATAATATGAAATAAATCTCTATTCTCTTCCTTTCCATGTACAGAAGCTACTGAAGACGGGGGAAGCCTGAAATGTCAAAACCCCTGCTATATGATGACACCCAGAGTAGATGATTCTTTGTTGAGTGGAGCACATTAGTGAGTCCTTCGGGGCTAAATGTAGTCTCAGAGATGAGTGAATCACCAGTGGCAGATTACCTTGAAAGACATCATAAGGTGATGGGCCAGAAAAATGACGGAGCAGAGTAAGTGAGGTAGGAGAGTCCTTGAGAAGGGGACAGGCTGAGTAACACGATCAGGGAAGTAGCTTAAAGACTTAAGAACAAGGATGGGCAATAATTCATTTTGTGTTATTTGCATCCCATCTGTAGGGGGATGGAAGACACTTGACACTGTAGAAAATCACTGTGTTGCATCTCAACTGTGGNAGGGAAGTAGCTTAAAGACTTAAGAACAAGGATGGGCAATAATTCATTTTGTGTTATTTGCATCCCATCACTGTAGAAAATCACTGTGTTGCATCTCAACTGTGGTAAAAAAAATTTTTTTAATGTTTTATTTATTTCTAGGAGAGAGAGAGAGAGCGTGAGCAGGGGAGGGTCAGAGAGAGAGGGAGTCACAGACTGAAACAGGCTCCAGGCTCTGAGCTGGCAGTCAGCACAGAGCCCCACGCGGGGCTCGAACCCACGAACCGCGAGATCATGACCTAAGCAAAAGTCGGACGCTTAACCGACTAAGCCACCCAGGTGCCCCTCAACTGTGGTAAAATTTGAAACAAACACAGAGCTGCAAGTCTGGTGAACTCAGTCATTTTTAAGATTTGGCTCAAATGTTACCCCCTCTTCATATCTTCACCTGACCCACCCGTACCCCAAGAAGTCCATCAGAGAAAAGCAATTTCCTCTTGCTCTATGTTCATAGAGTACTCCATACATAACTTCTAGAACTTACCTACTGAATTATATAGAGTTGCTTTGAAAATGTGTCTCCTCCATTAGACTATGAGCTATGTTAAGTGAGGGCCCTTTTTGATTCATCCCTGTAGCCCCCAAATATTAACACCATGCTAGGCTTGGTCCCAATAACCATTCAAAAAAATCTGGATTGAAATAAATCAGTCAAAGCAGTTTTCTAAGAATGAATCAATTTTTTAAAAAGAAATTAACAGATAAAAATAGAAAGTTTCAACAACTTGTTGATCACATAGCCGGGTAAATAGAGAGGTACTATAATTAACTGTATTATAGTAGCAGTTGGTATGGACTCCTAAAGTTTTTCAGAAGAAAACCATGTCACTTCCAGAACACATGGCACTTTGTACACAAGTACAAGTCCCTTATGGCCTTTATATGACTGTATTGCTACTAATTATTTTCACATCCCCCATCGATGGTAAACAACTCTTCTTCATTCCCCAAATCCACCCCTGCAGCTATAGCACCTGAAGTACATAGTATGGATCTTAAAAAAAAGTTTGAGAAAGAAGGGACAAGTGAGGTGAGGGGGGAAAAACAGACAAAGGGTAAAATTTTAAGAGCATGATATAAAAATATTACAAAAGAATTTTTGCTGGGTTGGAGGCGTCTAGGCCAAGTAAGGCAGTCAAACACACACACGTTTCCAACTTGACTGCGATTGAGCCAAAAGAAAATCTGATTCCTTCCGGTCTTCTCCTTGTTCCTCAGGTGCCACATGCGTATCTGACTAATGTCAAAACAGAAAGCTGGACTCCCCATACGAAAATGGGCTGGCAAGCCATCCGGTGACCTTTAAGAATCAATCGCTGCAAATGGGCATTGGAGCAAGGGGAAATGGTCCTCAAGTGGCTGTCTCCCTTCTACATACGCTGGCTGGCAAAGTGGTGGGCAGAAAATTACGAGGAGCACATTTTTTGTTTTCAAACTGCCTGCCCAAACCTTTCAGTATTTTCCATAGCTTTACTGCAAAAAATAACACTAGCCTTAAATTTAACAGGATGTGAAGGCTCCGTCCATGTTTTGCGACAATTCCCCTCCTATGCCGCCGCTCAGGCTCCTGGCCTCTCGCTGCTCACCCAGTGTGATCTGCGTAAATTGTTTTAACAGCCAGACACCAAGAGCAAATATTGCCCTTCTTCTTCCTGTGTCCCGGAATTTTCCCCTTATCCAAATGCAACCTGGCAACCGGCCAGAGTCAGAAGGGATTGCCTAGGTCTTCTTATTAGCTCGGTGTGGATAAACAGAGCTGATTGGCAGCCCCCAGTCTTCCTTCTGTACTCAGCTACTTCCTTTCCCTTTGCAATCCTAGGGTCCAACCTACCTGAAGCTGCCCACGGGGTTTCTTTTTAGAAGACCGTGCAGCCTGGGGTGGGAGACAGCAAATGCAATGCCTGCCCAGATGGTTAAAATACAGCTTCTGGAATAAGATTACTCCTTTAGCATTTCTCCAAGTACCTGTTCACAAGCTTAACACATTCTTTGTTACTGAATAATTCAGAGAAATTGACAGCTCCTGTTGTTCTTCTCATGAAGTCACGTTCACACAGGAAACACGTGTTTATTTCTTCATTTCTCTTTTGTTTGGTTTTGGAATGGAAGGAGGTGAGGAAAGGCAGTTGCTTCATTTTTTAGTATACCTTCACCTAAGATTACAAAAACCTTTCAAAATCACACTATATTCGAACTTTGAATATAGGTCACATTTTCCTAAAAGATAAGTTTCTACCATAGGCAGAGGAGGTCAGTCAGAAGTAAAGTTAAGCTGCTCTCTAGAGCAACTCTGTATTAGAATAATCTGCCTGGTTATAACATTTTGTCAGAGGCTGATGAAAAGCAATTGCCTCACGGAATAAGTTTATATAATATTCAGAAGTGAAGCTAATATCGTAAATGAAATACAATCGACAAAACTATTTTGTTTTTCATTTTGAACAAATCTGCCCACTATGATACATACATGTAATAGTCACTGTATATCCAGCTGTCAATAAAATGGGACAATGTAAAATCTTTTGAATAAAATGTATGTTACATTACCAATGAAAGCACCTTATTAGCATTGTCTCTTCTTACTCATGTATCATATGGGAATAAATTTCAATGTCTCTTCATCTTTGTCCTCCTTCTTCAATATTTCTTGGAAATTTGCTGTGAATGTGTCTTCAGGGCCATACAGTCATTGAGCTTGGAGAGTCTATTCCTGTGATCTTAAAGTCTATGGATGCAATGGGAAAGGCTTCTTTGTGACAGGTTGGTGCAAAACTACGTTTGTTATACAGCACCATGGACGTCCTTCCGCTGGCTCCAACACACATAGTAGACATCATTAATGAAGGAAGCTACTTTCTCCTGCAGAGTAGGGATTAGACTCAATCTCGCCAAATACGGAGACCCAGACAGCTAAGTAAACCTATCTCTTGGACTGCTTATGGAGCTGGAGGAAGTTCATTGGGTTCTCTGAAGTCCCACTATATGTCTTATCATTGTGATCTCTTACCTATCACGAACACTCTTGGAGTCTGTCAAGGCCAGTTGGAGAAACATGGTCAGGACACAATTAGCTACTGCATTTCTACAGTTCTGAATTAGAGAGAATGAAGTTTTTGACCTCTCCAGTTTTATGAGTCAGAGAACTTTCCAGAATACTAATAGTCCTGGACAAACCCTGTTCCTGGAGCAGCTAGTGCCACGACAGGGGGGTTCTGTGCTTGTAGAAGCAGCACATTCTGTTCCTTTTCTTGTTCAGCCAGCCAGAATAAATAAGAGCAGGGCTCCCCTCCTGCCTACAGCTGCATTCCAGTGCGGAAGGAGAGGTGCCCCTGACACACGGCGTTTCCTACTGGGAAATGTACTAAACCTAACCAGAAGTTCCTGGCGAGGTTGGTATCACACAGTCGGCAGAGCGCACTTTGCCTCCTTCCGCACACGCTTTTTCCTCATTATCTCTGGAGCAAGTTTCTTTGGCACTCTGGAGGATTTATAATTATTGTGTCTTAAACTTGTAACTCTCTAGTAATGACCAAATAGTGGAAATTTCAGTGAGCAGAGCATTTTACTATACTAATTCCAGGCGTGAGCTACATACAGGAAGATTTTTGTGTGTGGCTTTTGCTTCCACAGGCCCCAGGCGGAAGTGAAACTTTCCGGTGCTCCTGTCTGCGGTGTATTAGGCTTCCTGTCTAATGTTACCTCTTGGGGACAAAGGCACCTTGCTTTCCAATACGCCATCCAGGGGAACAAGGATGAGGGGTCCGGTTCTCTGATGGCTCTGGGGCACCACGTCGCTGAGGGCTGCAGGCAGGAAGCCCACTCCAGGCGAGAGCACCCCCCAAGCGCGCTCCATGAACGTCAGCAAGGTCATGACAAGGCCTTCCTCTACCTACTCCAGGCCTGCACACCCCGCTGCAAGCATTTGACTCTGGATCCGCTCACCTAGTGCCACCCTCCCTAGCCCTGGTAGCACTGGCTTTGACCAGAGTGGACTTCCCACCCCACCTCAGCCCAGACTTCCTACCCAACGCCTCACACAGCTGAGGCGTTCTCTCCTGCATCCCACACAGACCTGCATTCCTGCCTTCCTGCCAACCAATGCCCCTGTGCTCTGGGGTCCTTTCACTCCACATCTCTACCGTGTCTCTGAAATTAAGGTCTGTGTCTCGGAAAGCAGGACGTTGGTTGGACCAGAACACAGAACAGCAGCGGCCGGTGGGATGGGAGAGGGCGAGATGCTGGGATTCTAAGCATGGTCTGGGGAGCGTGGGTACTTGCTGGTTCCCTGACCTCACGCAAGTCTCTGACCTGCTCTCAGGCTTGGTTTCTTCATCCTAAAAAGAAGATAGTACTAATACTCAAGGAATAATGGCGTATTCTCTTTGAAGCCTTTAGGACTGGGCTAGCAGGCTCCTAGGGCTTCTCACTAATTGCTTTTTTTTTATTACAGTGACACCAACATACCTTTTGAAAAAATGAATCTCACCAGTTGCCATACCAGAAAGCTTTCAAATCAGATATGCCTGGGAAATGCTGTGAACAGATGCTTACCCAAGGTCACATGGGGGTGGAGCCTGCCAAGTCTACTTAATGGCTCTGCCTCCATTTTTCTGACCCACAAAATGGGACCAATAATAGTCTCTTGCTCCTATTATTTTGTAAATCACGTGGCACATATTAAACATGGAGCAAAATACCTGGCATATCACATGTTAATGAGGACTTTTACAACTGTTATTATTACAACTACTTAATGATACTGAGAATTCTTGCAATTAAAAAAAAGAACTTTCTAAGTTACTGAACCATGTGTTTCCCAAACTTACCTGACCACCGATCTCCTTCCTGGTGACCAGGGGAAAACATGAGCTAAAGAAATGAATCCTTTATTTTTTAAAAAATTTTTAATGTTTATTCATTTTCGAGAGATGGAAAGAGACAGCGCATGAGTCAGGGAGGGGCAGAGAGAGAGAGAGAGGGAGACACAGAATCTGAAGCAGGCTCCAGGCTCTGAGCTGTCAGCATAGAGCCCAACGCAGGGTTCAAACTCACATGAGATCATGACCTGAGCCGAAGTCAGACACTTAACCAACTGAGCCACCCAAGTGCCCCTACTCATGGACTTGGGGGTTTGTTTGTTTGTTTTCTTTTTTTTATTATTTATTTATTTTTGAGAGGCAGAGTGAGATAGAGTGAGAGTGAGGGAGAGGCAGAGAGAGGAGAAGACACAGAATCAGAAGCAGGCTCCAGGCTCTAAGCTGTCAGCACAGAGCCCAGCGTGGGGCTCGAACCCACAGACTGTGAGATCATGACCTGAGCCAAAGTTGGACACTTAACCAACTGAGCAACCCAGGCACCCCTACTCATGGACTTTTGAAAGTTAAATGAGAAAATGCACTTGAAGAAGGTGGTCCAGGTAAAGTGTTCACTATAAAGCTACTCTTTCCCCAGCTTGTACCTGACTATAATATTTAGTTTTTAATTTTTTAAATATTTTTATTTATTTCTGAGAGAGAGAGAGACAACATGAGCAGGGGAAGGTCAGAGAGAGAGGGAGACACAGAATCTGAAACAGGCTCCAGGCTCTGAGCCAGCTGTCAGCACAGGGCCTGACACAGGACTCGAACCCACGAACTGTGAGATCATGACCTGAGCCAAAGTTGGACGCTTAACCAGCTGAGCCATCCAGGCACCCCGAACCTTACTGTAATATTGATTGTATCCCATTTTATACTGGTCCCCATTATTTCTTATATTGAGACTTTTTTTTTTTTTACCAGACAGTAAGGCAGATTATAAATTCTCTCCCCTCACTTGACCCTTTTCTAAATGTCTAGAATATACTGAACACATAGGAGATTGTCTGTGGATCACTGTGTGAAGAAATAGTGGAATGTCAAGTATTAATCAGATAAGTGTAGGAAGAGAGTGTCAACCTGGCTTCTTTCTAGAACCTTTCAAATCAAGACCTAAAGGAAACACCTTCTCTAGTTTTATGTTCCAAAGTGAATAGGACCGACTTCTCCACAGATCCCTTGGCATATTCTATTCTGCCTGGATTGAAGTATTATTATATCGGATATGCCTTAAAGTTCAATCACAAAGTCTCCAAGTTGAGGCAGCAAATTCCTATAGGTATTTTACTCTGTATAATCCTATCTTCCCAGAATTAGTCTGCTCTGTTCATTTTACTGTTCTGAATAGCTTCCAGAACACTGCCAGTGGTTACCCACAGCCCCTAGGGCAGAAGTCAAAGTCCCTTAATTGTTTTAAAGATTTTGTGTTAAGATAATTATGTGTAAGATGAACCTTGCATCTGAAAGTCTAGTGACCTCAAATGTCTACCTTCCATAACTACTCAGAAGACAAGAATGGGCTTTGTGATGGCTAATTGTATATGTCCACATGACTGGGCTAAGTGATGGCCAGAGAGCTGGTAAAACTGTGTTTCAGAGAGTCTGTGAGGGTGTCCCCAGAAGAGATGAGCATTTGAATAAGTGAACTGAATAAAGACAAATCACCCTCACCAATGCGGTAAACTTCATCCTGTCTCTTAAATTGAGAGTTTAGGCAGAACAAAAAGGTCAAGAAAGGATAAATTTGTTCTCCCCCACCCCCTCCGCTTAAGCTGAGAGATTCATCTTCTCCCACCCTTGAACATCCACACTCCTACTTCTTGGGCCTTCAGATTTAGCTAGGGATTTTCACCATCAGCCCCCATTTCTCAGACCTTTGGACTCGGACCAAATTACAACACCAGTTTCCTGCTTCTCTAGCTTTCAGGCGGATGTCTGACTTCACAACAATGTCTGCCAATTCTTATAATAAATCTCCTCTAGTCTATCTGTTTATGTCTCTATCTATCGTTGATCTCCTTTTGGCTCTGTTCCTCTGGAGAACGCTGATGAATATATACCTCATAGGATGGCTATACTACACAGTTTCAAATTAAAAGTTCGTTTACACTCTCTTTATTTTGGAAAGCTGAGAAGGTAGGAATTTTTTAAAGTTTATTTATTTTGAGAGAGAGAGAGAGGAAGACAGAGATGGAGCAGGGAGAAGGGGGAGGGGCAGAGAGAGAGGGAGAGAAAGAGAATCCCAAGCAGGCTCTGCACTGACATGAGGCTCGAACTCATGAACTGTGAGATCATGACCTGAGCCGCAACCAAGAGCTGGTCGCTTAACCAAGAGAGCCACCAGGTGCCCCAAAGATAGAAAAATTTTAAAAATTAGCCAGAAAAGTATATTTCCATTTGGGAAAACTAAGTTAATATATATTTTATTTTTAAACAAACATACATTGTGAACAACAAGGTTTATTTAAAACAAAATAAAACATAGGGAGCTTTTTGCTTATTACCTAGCACACGTTTTGAAAGCAAGAAGAGCTTTATCTTTTCTCCCTATTCAGTACAGGTCCTGATATTTAGCAAGCCATAAATATGTTTTTCATATAACAATTTCTATTCAAGTAGAAATATTAATCAAAATTTATTCCTTAAAAAATTCAATGAAACCAATATGTTTTTATTATGCCAGACACCAGGTAAACATTCAGGATCTTGAGGTAAAGTCTAAATTTAACAACACTTCTCACAAATGCATATTGGCAATAAATTGAGCAGTGTTTCATTGTTTGTTGCAATTGGAAGTGGCTGGGAACACTGGGCCATGTCATTAGTTTTGACAGAGTCCACTAATGTGCAAGACAAGAGACTGGGGAATCACTGGGCTCAAAACCAGTACTGTACTTTATGACACATTAAAAGGCATATCTAATAAAGGGTTACTACCCAAAATCTAGAAGGAATTTATGAAAATCAACCCCCCACCAAGAAAAACCAAGAAATCCAGCTAAGAAATGGGCAGAAGACATGAACAGACATTTTCCCAAAGAAGACATGCATACAGATGGCCACCAGACACATTGCAAGATGCTCAGCATCACTCATCATCCAGGAAATTCAAGTCAAAACTACAATGAGATACCATCTCTCCTGTCAGAATGGTTAAAATTAAGAACACAGGAAAACAACAGATATTGGTGAAGATGCAGAGAAAGGGGGGCCTTTTTACACTGTTGGTGGGAATGCAAACTGGTGCAACTGCTCTGGAAAATGGTATAGAAGTAAAAAGTTAAAAATAGAACTGCCCTCCCTCCTACACTGTTGGTGGGAATGCAAACTGGTGCAGTCCCTCTGGAAAACAGTGTGGAGGTTCCTCAAAAAATTAACACTAGAACTCCCCTATGACCCAGCAGTAGCACTGCTAGGAATTTACCCAAGGGATATAGGAGTGCTGATGCATAGGGGCTTATATACCCCAATGTATAGCAGCGNATATGGAAACCAACTTGACAATAAACTATTTCTAAAAAAAAAAAAAATAGAACATCTATGACCTAACAATTGCACTCCTAGGTATTTATTCAAAGGATACAAATATACTGATTCAAAGGGGCACATAGCACCCCCAATGTTTATAGCAGCATTATCAACAATAGCCAAATTATGAAAAGAACCCCCAAATCTATTGAGTGATGAATGGATAAAGATGTGATGTACACACATGCGCACGCGCACACATGCGCGCGCGCGCGCACACACACACACACACACACACACACACACTGGAATATTTCTCAGCCATCAAAAACATGAAATCTTGCCATTTGCAACAATGTAGATAGAGCTACTAAGCAAAATAAGTCAGTCCAGAGAAAGACAAATACAATGTGATTTCACTCAAATGTAGAATTTAAGAAACAAATCAGATGAACATAGGGAAAGGGGGAAAAAAAGAGGAGGCAAACCATAAGAGACTCTTGACAATAGAGAATGAACAAGGTTGCGGGAAGAGAGGTGGGTGGGGAATGGGTTAAATGGGTGATGGTAAGGAGGGCACTTGTTGGGATGAGCACTGGGTGTTGTATGCAAGTGATGAATCATTACATTCTACTACTGAAACCAATCATACATTATACGTTAGCTAATTAGAATTTAAATAAAAAACTTGAGGGGCGCCTGGGTGGCTTAGTCGGTTAAGCGTCCGACTTTCGCTTAGGTCATGATCTCGCGGTTCGTGGGTTCGAGCCCCGCATCGGGCTCTGTGCTGACTGCCAGCTCAGAGCCTGGAGCCTGTTTCGGTCTGTGACTCCCTCTCTCTCTGACCCTCCCCTGCTCACGCTCTCTCTCTCTCTCTCTCCTAGAAATAAATAAAACATTAAAAAAAAATTTAAAAAAAAAGAATTTAAATAAAAACTTGAAACAAAAAAGGATGAGCTTTGTTGTCCTTCTTATGCAATAATAATAGAAAATTAGGATTGCGTTCAAGATTTCTATTTTTTTTAACATTTATTTATTATTAAGAAACAGAGAGAGAGAGAGAGCATGAGCTGGGGAGGGGCAGAGAGATGGGGTGACACAGAACCTAAAGCAGGCTCCAGGCTCTGAGTTGTCAGCCAGAGCCCAACATGGGGCTTGAACTCACAAACTGTGATCATGACTTGAGCCACAGTCGGACACTTAACCAACTGAGCCACCCACGCGCCCCCAATCAAGATTTCTATGCAGATCCTCAAATCCCCACCCAACCTTCTGACAAAATTCAAATCCTTCTTAACTCTTTTTTGGATTCCTTCCAGAGAATTTACCATTCTTTTTGCAGAGGTNAAAAAAAAAAAAAAAAAAAGAAGCTAAAATCCAAACCGCATTCTGTCTTGACTTATCCCCAAAGGTTCCAGCTGTTGCAGAAAAAAAATAGGTTACATGTGTCTATTGTATCCGGATGGTGATAAAACAGATGCTATTAGGAACTCGATTGTTCCAATGCAAGGAAATAAATATGTAATGAGAACTTTTGGCTGGCCTCCACTTCAAAGCATTTTTCATTTGTGCCACAAGATGGCACCTCGTTCCCGCTCACAGCTCTGTTGCCGGCACTGAGCCAGCAACAATTTCTTTTTTTTAACACTTAGGGTTGATAATCAGCACTGTCATTTTGAAAGAGTATTTCTTATAAGTAGAAGTTTTATTAAGAAACTTTGTTAACTGTTACATTAGCTTTTTAGTCTTTTTCATGTAACTATGAAAGTGTATTATTTTTGGAGAATGCGTTTCTATTAAAGATGAACAAATGTTAGGACAATAAAATGGAAAGCTACTTACTGTGTCCGAGGGATATTCACTAGTCCACTTAATATAGGCAAGGCTGTGTTTCACGTGTCTTTCATGCCCAGTATTAGCTTTAAAATCTGTCAACAAAATGATAAGAAATCTTTCTTTTAAACAGTCAGTAAAAATTTTTCCATGAGAACCATGAAGAAGATACATTATTTTTTGAGGAAAATGATTTCATTTCTTGGTGTTGCAATTGGATTTTGGGCTCTGACTTTCTGGATAGTTTTGTAACTCAGGAAGCTTGGCCTTGTTTCACCTTTTGCTTTGCATGGTCCATTGTTACAGTTCTGAAGCTTGAGGCATTTCTGGGCTGTTTTGCAGCGTCTTGAACTGTGGCTTCTTTTTGTAGCATGAAGGTGATGGACTCTCCTCTCTAGGAAGAGGAAGGAAGAGGGCAGCATGAGAGTGTGTATGTTTGTTAGAAATATAGACTGAGATGATGTAACGATAAGAATTTTGATGAGTATTTTTGAGACGCTATCACATTGCTTTAATTAACCAATTATGAGTGTTCCAAGCCCATCCCCTGAGATACAGGGGCTATGACAGTGGGTATGACATACCCCCTCAGTGGGGATGAGACTAGGCAGCTTTATGTTAACAAATTGTCCAATATGATTCTGACACTGCCAGGTTTTGGAATCTCTGACAAGGTAATTGGCTAAAGACCAAACAAAAGATAATAAGAATTTGAATGGGGGGTGCTGGGTGGCTCAGTCCATTAAGCAGCCTAAGCATTGGACTCTTGATTTGGGCTCATGTCATGATCTTACAGTTCATGGGTTTGAGCCCCCAGTTGGGCTCTGCACTGACAGCTCAGAGCCTGCTTGGGATTCTCTCTCTCACTCTGTCTCTACCCCTCCCCGCTTGTGCGCTTGCTCTCTCTTTCTCTCTCAAAATAAATAAATAAACTTTAAAAAATAGAATTGAACTCATAACATTAGAGGATAGAGAAAGTATTCAAGGATCTACAAGGCATAGGAACAGACCACTGTGAGAATTGAAGAGGTGGGTGAAATCTATGATGAGTTCAAATTTTCCAGTTGAGGTGAATGGGAAGACTATGGGGTCAGTCCATGAAAAGGAAATAAATAAACAGATGGACTTTTTGGAGCAAGATGAGTTCTAATAAAATTTGAACTAAATATATATGCCATATATATTTTTATAAAATATATACCTATATACCAAAATA
>NW_027532015.1:18407916-18497050 GCF_008692635.1 Crocuta crocuta | reverse complement strand
TGTATCTAATCCAATATGGTGGAGGCCAGGAATTATCAAGATACAAACAATAGTGAACCTCAAGAAGGACAGAACCCTAAAGAGCACCAACATTTAAGCCCGGAAGTTGCAAGATCACATAAAAAAACATTTTGTAAGACTGGTTCAGCATTTTATAAATTTAATTTAATTTAAGAAGTTGAAACTTTCGTTTAGACTTGTGTTCTTTAATTTGACCAGAGACGTCTTCTTTCCAAATTTTCTAATGATTGATAAGTATAATGCTTATTTATATTACCTGCTTGGCCACCATAGTTACTGAATTTGCCACCTTAAAGTCAAGGAGTGGGTAGGGTTTGGGAAAAGATGGAAGCCTGGGAAAGAACAAGGAGAGAAAGTATGAAGAAGAAGGACGTAGTGATCCTTGTGTTAAATGAGACTGGGAAGTTAGATGAGACTGGTACTAGAAACAACCTAAATTTTCACCTAATAATTTGTAAAAGAATGCATTTATTCCGCAAGTGTTTATTGAGCACTTTCTCTGCACCTGGTAGTATGTTAAGAGAAAGTGAGACAACAATAAACAAGATAGTTATAATTCTTATCTTTGTGGAATTTAAAGGTCAGAGGACATAGAAAACTATGCAGGGAATATACAGTAATAAATCTTCTGAAAAAGGGAGCACCTGATGGCATTGGGTAATGGATGAGGAGCCACTAACCCAGATGTGGGGGATGGGAAGAGTCAAAAGACCCCTGGAGGAATAGATACCTACAGCTGGCCCCTCCTGTTTGGATTTCTGGCTTCCTGTGGCTTGAACCAATCTGACTTGAACTTTGGCTTCTGCTCCTCTTGCCTTTGCACTCTTTCTGGCCTTCCTGTTCCCTTTTAAACTGGGCCCCAAGAAATGGATGGAAAGTTCCCTTTCCTGTCCTATGCCCAAAGAACCCCCCCATTGTCCAGGTAGGGAAGCTTTTCTCCTTCCTTTGTGGGAAAAGTAAAAATTCAGGCAGAAACCAAGCCATTTCAGATATCAACCCATAATGAGATTTGTTGACGTATAAGCTTATCAATTTCGTAAGTATTTATCTAGGCAGTCCTATTCAGTATCAAAGGAACCCAGTAGTCCCCTTGAGCTGAGAAGACAGAACTGGGCTTCCAAGAAAGTCAAGGATGCTAGTATTCACAGGAAGGATATAAAAGAGGAAAGAGATGCACAGAGAGAAAACTCCAGGCATCTGCAAGGGTCCTCATTAAGTATTCAGCTGACTACTAATCAGCTCATGCTGAAGCCAGGGGAAAAACCATCTGAATCATTTGGACGGAAGAGTTAACACTACACTAAAAGTAATGCTAGTGTCTGTTTCCACTGGCCAGAGTGAAGAACTCATAATTAATGGGGCATTGGTCAGAATGCTAAGACAACTCTTGCTTCAGAAGTGAGGAAAAAATTAACCTGAAGCTAAATGTTTCCACCAACAAAGCTTAAAAGATCTGGGGATTAAACTGTTTCCAGGTTACTTAAGAGTGATCCAGAACAAAATTCAAGAATATTTATTGTAAGACAGGGACACCTGGGTGGCTCAGGTGGTTAAGTGTCCGACTTCAGCTTAGACCATGATCTCACAATTCATCACTTTGAGCCCCACGACAGTCTCTGTGCTAACAGCTCAGAACCTTGGAGGCTGCTTCAAATTCTGTATTCCCTCACTCTCTGCCCCTCCTCCACTCACATCTGCCTGTCTCTTTCTCTCTCTCTCTCTCTAAGATAAATAAACACTTAAAAAATTTTAAAAGAATATAGTAATACAAAAATATCCAGCAACCATTACGGTAAATATCAAAGTGTCCACCATTTAATCAAAAATTACTGCCCAAAAGAAGTCCTGTAAAGAAGCAAAAAGATACAGTCCATAGTGGGAGGGAAAATTCAGACAGTTGAAAGTGATCTAGAAAAGTGAAGGTCATGGGATTAGTAGCCAAGGGCATTACAATAGTTTTAACTACATTCCATATGTTTCAGAAACTAGAGGAAAGACGGAGCATGCTAAATAGAGAAATGGAAGATATAAAAGATTCGGTTCAAACTTCTAGAGATGAAAACCACAATATCTTTGATGAAGAACACAAGGAGTGGTAATAGAGTTTACACTACTGAAAAGACATAGCAATGGGAAGTGACCAAAATGAATCACAGTGAGAAAACAAGACTGATCTGAAAAAGTAAATACATAAAGCGCCAATCACTGTGGAACAACTTCATGAAGCCTAATATATAAATAGCTGGAGTCCCTAAAGGAGGAGGCTGGGAGACAGGAAAAATATATTTGAAGAAATAATAGCCAAAATTTCTCCAAACGGGATGAAAAGTCTCAATCCCAGATCCAGGAATCCCAACAAGCCCCAAGGGCAAAAAACATGCCGAAAAATATATCCAGGCATATTATGGTCAAGTTGTTCAAAATCAGTGATAAATGAAAAACAGTCAGAGAAAAAGACCCACTACACACAGAAGAATAAATATGATGACAGTACATTTTTGTCAAAAATAATGCCAAGAGCAATGTGTTTAAAACACTAAAATAAAGATAACTAACATCCTAGAAGTCTTTTTTTTTTCCTTTTTTTTAACTTTTAAAATTTATTTTTGAGAGAAAGAGAGAGACAGAGCATGAATGGGGAGGAGCAGTGAGAGAGGGAGACACAGAATCCAAAGCAGGCTCCAGGCTCTGAGCTGTCAGCACAGAGCCCGATGCACGGCTCGAACCCACGGACTGTGAGATCATGACCTGAGCTGAAGTTGGACGCTTAACTGACTGAGCCACCCAGGTGCCCCAGCCTAGAAGTCTTTACCCAGCAAAATGTCTTTCGAAAAGAAGGTGAAACATAGACTTTTTCATAATATAAGCTGAATGAATTCACTGCTCACAGACCTGCACTTTAAGAAATGTTGAAGGAAATCTGATAAGCAGAAGGCAAATGATACCAGATAGAAGGCTGGAGCTACACCAAGAAAGGAAGATACTGGAATGTTGATTGCATTGGTAGAATGCTTTTCCTTATTATTGAAACTTCTTTAAGGGTAATACACTGAGAATGCCACATATTATGGGGTTTATAACACATGTAGAAATAAAGTATATGACAATGGCAGAAAGCTCTGAAGAGGAGAAATGGGAATATTCCGTGGAGAAGTTCTTACACTACACAGAAAAGTAATGAGAAATCACTTGAAGGCAGAATGGGAAAAGTTAGAGATACACACTCTACACCCTCCAGCAACGACTAAAATAACATAACTAAGAGTCATAAGTCACCAGCAAAAAAACGAGGCAGAGTTATAAATGAGACTTAATTAATCCAAAATAAGGCAAAAAAAAAAAAAAGAGAGAGAAAAGTGGAAAAAAAACCCAGATGGAACAAATAGAAAACAGTAATGTAATAGATTCGGAACCAACCATATCAATAATGATATTGAATGTAAATGGTCTAAACACCCCAATTAAAACACAGAAATGACCATATTGGATAAAGTAGCAAGACCCAACTATACACTGCCCCAAAAAACCTTTAAACATGAAGACACAAATCAGGTAAAAGTAAAAAGATGGAAAAATAAATACCAGGCTAACACAAACCACTGTCAACTAAATATATAAAAATTACTTTGCTATGAATAGCATCAGTCTCCCAACTAAATTTATTTGTGTGAAAAACAATACATAGGGGGAGGGCTATGGAATATGTGAGGAATTTCTGTACCTTCCTCCTAATTTTGCTGTAAGCATTAAACTGTTCTTTAAAAAAATAACATCTTTAAAAAAAACAATGTCTACAATTAAGCATCTTCTGTTAAACGTCCTGTTAACTGTTTGTCCCATAAACATTATCCAACTATGTTTCATATATTTCCTAACTGTAGGAGAGATGAAAATGTTATTTGTTAGAGTGCAGTGACATTTTAGAGCCACTACTGATGGAAACCAAGTGTTCAATGGGAGAGGGGACCTTGGCACCAGTAGCTACATCGTTGGTGTCCAGACATCACCAAGAGAAAACAATGTTATGTTGTCCCTCTACACTCTGACAGAATCAAGTTGGCAATGGGCTTTGAATAAGAAAGACTGTTCTACAGAAGTTGAGAAAGTCTGGCTTTCTCGGGGAAAGGTTTTCATTAAAAATCACATCAGCCCTGGCGGTGAGTCTGAGACCATGGAACATTCTCAGACACACCAGGGGCCTTCGCAGCTCCAGCTGAGATGAGTCACCAGACAACAGAGGCAGCACAAATGACTTCAGCTGAGTAAAAGGGCACAGCAGCTCCTGTCCTCGGTGTAACGGCAGCTGGCCCCAAGCTGGAGGAAAGCAAATGTCCCAGATTGTGTTTCCCAACTCCCCTTCCTGAAATCAAATATTCTCCCGACACTCTGCACTCCCCCAGTCCTGATATCATTTGTTTGTGTGAGTTATCCAACAAACACGTAGTGAAATGTTTTGTTACTTAAACATTTTGCATTTACACTTTTTATTTTTGAATAGTTTAAGATTCACAACAAGATGAAAAGTTAATATAGATAGTCTGTACCATTCACCCAGCTTTCCCTAACGATAATGCCTGATATAACCATGGAGCATTGTCAAAAGCTGCAAATTGATACTGGTACAATACAATTAACTAAACTACAGACAATGTTGGTATTTCACCAGTATTTTCATGGACTTTTTTTTTGAGAAAAAAGGTACATAGACTAAGAAATCTCATCACATGTATATATTTGTGTAACTATCACAATCAAGAAACAGAACTACTCCATCACCACAAAGAAACATCCTCGCTTTCCTCCTTGATAGTCAAATCCTACACCCAACCCTAATTCCTAGCAACACCTGGTCTCTCTTCCACCGCTATGACTGTGCCATTTTGATAATATTATATAAGTGAAATTGTACATTGTGTAACCTTTCTAGATTGTCTTGTTCACTCAGCATAATGACGTTGAGAACCATCCAAGTTCTCATATCAATAGCTCATTCCTTTTTACTGCTAAGTGGCTTTTTGGTGGTTGCATGTACCCCAATTTGCGTTTCCACTCACCCATTGAAGAACAGTTGGGTTGGGGTGCCTGGGTGACTCAGTCCGTTCAGCGTCCAACTCTTGATTTTGGCTCAGGTCATGATCTCATGGTTGGTGAGATTGGGCCCCACATCGGGCTCTACGCTGAAAGTACAAAGCCTGCTTGATATTCTCTCTCTCTCTTTCTCTGCTCCTCCCCGGCTCATTCTCTCACCCTAAATAAATAAATAAACATTATAAAAAAACATCTGGGTTGTTGTTTCCAGTTATATAAATAAAGCTGTTATGAACATTCACGTATGTTTTAGTGTGAACACAAGGTTTCCTATGTGTAGTATAAATACCCAGGAGTGTGAAGGCTGAGTTATACATTAAATGACTGTTTCAGTTTATAAGAAACTAACTGCAAACTTGTTATCAAAGTGGCTGCGCCATTTTATATTCCTATAATATAAAATGGCTGCGCAGTGACATGTGAGTAATTGATACATCTTTGCTTCATATCCTCATTGGCATTTTTTCAGTGTTTTTTATTTTAGCCATTCTAACATATGTGCAGCGGTATTTGTATGATTGTTGTTCATTATATTTCTCTCCCATTAAGCAGCCAGTTCAAGAAAGTTCGGAAATGTGTCTTGTTTCCGGCCTGACCAAGTTGGTGCTCGGCACACATGTGCTATCCAGCTAAGAGGATGTAAGCAAGAAGAAAGAAAGGAAGGGAGAGTCCAAAGGTGAAAGGTAGAAGGTAGCAGTGAGGCTGGGGAGAGAACATGAGGGAGGAAGAGTGAGGAATCTGAGGGGCCACAGCGTTGGCTCAAACTCCAGGCTACTGTGTTATCTGCACGAGTAGATGGCTGGATCCCCAGTGATGAGAATATTCCTGCTGCTGACTGGGTGTCCATTCACACAGTGGAGGCCACATCACTTAAAAGCAAATGGGACCTTCGACAGTATGTCGCTCCTTCCGTTCTTCAGTAGGAGGAAGGTCACACCTACCACCAAGAGGGGACCTTCCTCTCCATGACTTTGTTCTTTATTAGCCAGGCTCATTTCTTCTTACAGCAGACTGAAAGACAGTGCAGCTGCTGTGTAGAGGGGGCCCGTGTCCAACTTTGCAGTAGACCTCTCCTCTTCAGATAGAAACCTCTTGTTTTCCTTCCTGTTTTATATTGATGCTGCTTTTGTGGGTGACAGGAGAGAATGCTTTCAAGGCTAATGATCTTGCCAAATCTTGACTATGGCTTCTGCACATGCCTAGTGCTAAGGAATGGGGAGAGAAGCTTGTTTTAGGCTCCTTTTCAGCCCCTCTTACCTCTTGCAGGAACACTTGCTCGTTTTTTCTTCGGACTACTCCTCCACCCGGCTCAGCGCCTTGAATCCTTTTACTCCCACCACTGAATTCCTTCTCTCTTCGCAAGGAATAATAAGATTTGCTGTATTATTTTCCCCATGACCAAATACTAATGTTCCGTTTTTGGAATTTTAGGCAACAGCCAAGGAAGCAGAGTTTTTCCATTCCTCCCAACAAGCCTTCGAATTCATGAAGATGGATCACATGTGGGTTATCCATTTTGCCTATTTACAGAGTGAGCTGTACCTAAAAAACCTAGCCTTATACTAGTTCCGTTTGCTGTGTTTTTCTACCGGAAATAAGCTATCCCATGAAAGAACCTCACACAAAAACACTTTATTTATGCTGATACTACATGCTTTGTATCACATTTGTTACAAAACACTCTAAATTCAGAATTTTTTTAGAATTTTAAATACTAAATATATTTAGCTTCTTGGGATTTGGCAACCTACTTTAAAATTTTGGAGGGGGGAGGTGCCTGGGTGGCTCAGTCAGTTGAGCATCTTGACTCTTGATCTTAGCTCAGGTGGATCCCAGGATCATGGGATTGAGCCCTGCGTCAGGGTCCATGCTGTGTGTGGAGCCTACATAATTCTCTTTCCTCTTGGCCCCTCTCACCTTCTTGCGCTCTCTCTTTATCTCTCTCTAAAATAACTTTTTTAATTTTTAAAAGATCAAAAAAAATTTTAATGCTTATTTACTTATTTTGAGAGAGAGAGAGCAGGGGTGGAGCAGAGAGAGAGGGAGACATGGAATCCCAAGCAGGCTCCACACTGTCAGTGCAGAGCCCAATGAGGGGCTCAAACCCATGACTGTGAGATCATGACTTGAGCCCAAATCAAGAGTGGGATGGTTAACCGACTGAGCCACCCAGGAGCTCCAAAAAAAACCCTTTTTTTAAAAGTTAAAGCATAATTGGAGATACTCTAAACTACACATTTCAGAATTATTCAACTAATATTTATAATGAAATGACTATAGACAATTCACTGTGCTAAAGTCTGGAGGGTTTACAAAGGGAAACGAAAACTTTTCAATTAAATAACATTAGGCAGTCTACTGGACGTGGATTTTTCAATAACCCTCATAAGAGGATTTTTAAAAATTTAATATTATATCCTACCTTTTTCATTGTACTTGGGTCACCTTTAAATCAAACGTTTGTTCATTGTAATGATGTAAGTCACAGATTTAAACTCAATTTCTTATGTCAAAATAGGACCTTAAAGCTACTGTGGGCTGGAGACTAAGCACATGCAACAATTGTCTTCTGTAGGTGTGTAATATCGGCCAAGGACACAGTCCAAGCTCTCCTCCCTGCAGGCTCTCCGTTCATACATCCCGGCCCCCAGTTCCCCTTTCATTCTGGTAGGAGAGTGTTCAAGAGTATAATATATAGGGGTGCCTGGGCGGCTCAGTCAGTTAAGCATCTGACTTCAGCTCAGGGCATGATCTCACGGTTCATGGGTTCGAGCCCCACGTCAGGCTCTGTGCTGACAGCCAGCTCAGAGCCTGGAGCCTGTTCCAGATTCTGTGTCTCGCTCTCTCTCTGACCCTCCCCTGCTCATGCTGTCTCTCTCTCTCTCTGTTTCTCTCTCTCTCTCTCAGAAATAAATAAAACACTAAAAAAAATTTTAAGAGTATAATTTATAAACTATATAGAATTGAATGGAACCAAATTGCATACAAAATAATATTCTTATTGGAGATCCAGGCATATCTTTCTTAAAGAAAGCTCTTTTATTTTTTTTAAGTTTATTTATTTATTTTGAGAGACAGAGAGAACACGAGTGAGGGAGGGGCAGAGAGAGAGGGAGAGAAAGAGAATCCTAAGCAGTGCTCTGACAGTGTAAGCTTGACGGGGGGTTCAAACTCATGAACCCTGAGATCATGACCTGAGCCAAAACCAAGGGTCAGGTGCTTAACTGACTGAGCCACCTAGGCACCCCCCAAAAAGCTCTTTTAAACTATTGATTTAAATAAATTCATCAACAGATAATACCAAAAATAAGTTAAAATGTCTAAAAATACCACTCACATTAAGGATAAATACAAAACTTAGCTGTCAAATATTGCAAGTAAAGATGTGTGTAATAGGTGAAAAAAACCCATGTCCTGTGGCCAACAGAACTGATGCCATATTAGCTATGCAAAGGGACTCAAAAATAAGAGAGCTGTAAAATCCAAAGTACAACCTCTGCTTTTCTAGTTAAATTTCAGCTTCAGCTTTCTTGTTTACCAGTGTATTTCAAGTCTGTAGCAAAGTGTCTGACTCAAGGGCGAATGACTGACAAAAAAAGTTAAAATTGTTTAAAGGATGCATAGACTTCCTGCAGAGCCCATATGTACAACCACATCTCAATTAAGAAAAGACGGACTGCAGGAAATCTCTGTTAACCATGAAAATAGATTTTTAAGAGAAGGAAAGAGAAAAATTCTCTTTAATTAGGAATCACAAAAGCAACAGAAAAAAACTGGCAGCGTAAGAAGTGAGCTCGGTATACCACACATGCCCAGTGCTCCAAGCGCAATTACAGTACAAGCTTCCTGACCAGGGGATGACATTGTCATAATTAACTCGAAGCCCTGTGGCTTTATAGCTTGGAGACTATGGAATTTTAAAGAACAGAGCACTTCGTATGAGGACTGAATAGGTCTGTGTAAAGCAACACCATTCTTGCAAATCCACCGTGGCATTAGAGTGATGGGGTCTATGACTCTAGCATCTATGGCATTAAGCATTGGAGAATTTCCTCCACTGTCCTGAGAAATCCTTTCCAAGGAGCCAGGGATGTAGATTCAGAGAGTTTTGGGAGGTGGAATTCCTCTACTGCCTCTTGTTTGGAAATTGCATCCTCACTCACTGCCCAGGATTCTGATGAAGAGCTTCGAGCCGTTAGGAGAGTAAGGAAGCATACTTTTAAAGAATAAAGAATGAATGGACTAAGTAATAAAGAGACTGGGAAGTAGTGATCAAGATGGTTAGATCCGAATTAAAAGCAAAAATTAAATTAGAAAACAAAACCAAAAAGTGAGAAATAAGATAACGGGAAGTTAAAGAACCAAATAGTTTCAAAATGGAGGGTGAAGTATGAAAAGCGAGCTACAGTAAAGCAGCAATTTGGAAATTTTTTTAATGTTTTATTTATTTTTGAGAGAGAGATAGAGACAGTGTGAACAGGGGAGGGTCAGAGAGAGAGGGAGACACAGAATCAGAAGACAGGCTCCAGGCTGTGAGCTAGCTGTCAGCACAGAGCCCGACACGGGGCTTGAACCCACAAACTGTGAGATCATGACCTGAGCTGAAGTCGGACGCTTAGCCGACGGAGCCACCCAGGTGCCCCAGCAATTTGGAAATTTTAAAAGGAAGCTTAGAATCATTTCTGTAAAAGCTTAAGAGACTTACAATTGATCTTGGAGCTAAACCCTCAGAAAGAAAGTTTAAGCTTCAGGTAATTGAAGTTAGAATTAGCTCCTATAGGAGCACCTGGGTGGCTCAGTTGGTGAGCATCCAACTTTGGCTCAGGTCATGATTTCCTGGTCTGTGAAGTCTGTGCTGACAGCTCAGAGCCTGGAGCCTGCTTCAGTTTCTGTGTCTCCCTCTCTCTCTGACCCTCCCCAGCTTGCTTGCTCGCTCTCTCTCTCAAAAAATAAATTATCTTTTTTAAGAAAAGAATTCAATAGTTCCCAATAGTTGTAATAGGGAAGGAAGTAGATAGAGTTGGTGTGTAAAGGTCAGGCCAGGTTCTGAAAGGCCAGCAGATAGACAGAACGCCCTCTAGCGGCTAATAAAGAGAAATACTTGCCTTGTAATACAGATTCCCTCTTCCACACCACTCCCTTTCATTTCCCATATTCTTGCTTATTCTTATTCTCGCTTAACAGAAGACCATCACGAATAGTAGGGTTGTTTGGAAAAGCCTGTTTTTCCAGATATACACTATAAAAAGAAAACAACTTATGGAATAATTGCTCCAGGTGACGTGAAGTTACTGGTAATCAAATATGGAAGAAAAAGGTTCACAAAGCAATTAAAAGAGCAGAATTTATAGCCATTCACATAAAAAACTAATCATATAAAAGACAAGAAAGGTAAATTGGTTCATTTTAACTCTGAAGTAGCTTCATTTCAGTGAAAACAGATTATCCCCAAGAGGGAAAAAAAAAAAAAAAGCAAAATTCCAATGTTTTTCCTCTTCAGAAACAAAAGACATAACTAGTAGTCATTAGAGATTCTTCTGAGTGAATGACTGTCAGATTCACTCAGATCTAATATTCATTTGAGTAAGTATCATTTACTCAGCAAAAGTGGTTTGTTAAAGTCAAATTTTTGCTGATTATGTCTGAAAGGTGAGAGAATAAAATCTCCATTTCTTGTCAGATAATGTACATCTCAATGTGGGGTCTTGCAAAGAGAGGAAGAAAATGACCTTGACAGCTCAGTGTGCCAGGTGCTGGGTCTTCATCACCGCTTTTAGTCCACAAGCAACTTTGTGAGGCTAGAGATTATTATTCCCACTTTACTGGTGAGAAAACAGAAGCTTAGTAAGTCCAAGCAATTAGGTTCTAATTTATCGACGTGTAGTTTGTAAAGTGATTGAAATAGGTCTTCATGATCACATGCTGTCTACTTAGATTTTTCTGGATATAAGTATTCACTTATAAGAGCAGTTGTAATCAAATGAGAAATATTGTGGAAACACTTTGCAAATTCCAAAGCATTATATAAACTTATGGCATTATTTTGCTTGTGAATATTTAATGGGGTTATTTAAAAATATTAAGGAGGAAATTGGTTCAACTCAGGCTTGCATCCCACATTTGTAGATTATTCCCTGCTATTTCCAATTTTTTTTGGCATTCCATCTGTTGCACCCCATTAGTCTATGTCCATAGGTCATAAACTTTCCAAAGACATAAAACCTTATTTGTCAACTTTTCTCAAATACCTTATTCATTTCGTGCAATTCATTTTAGTATATTTCTCTTTACTATTTCCTTTTTAAAATTATCTCTATATATACCACCTCTAGATTAATAAAAATGTAGTGTTTGCGTGTTGGCAAAATAAGAACAGGAAATAAGGAATAGACCAGTGAGCACAAGTGAAAGGCCTATGTCTGTCGGGATATGTTTCGTAGTTGCCCATGAGTAGCTTGGAATCTTCTAAAAACTCGTTACAGAAACCTGGGCATGTTCTTCCAGGAAGGTAGTGTGCCCTCAGGCGTGTTTCTTGGCGAATGCTGCTTCACCACAGCATGGCACACTGGGAGATGTTTCATAGTACATAGCTTCTCTTGGACTTTCAAATGTATATTTATATATATATATTTTTTAATGTTTGTTTTTGAGAGAGAGACAGAGACAGAGCGCAAGCTGGGGAGGGGCAGAGAGAGAGGGAGACACAGAATCTGAAGCAGGCTCCAGGCTCTGAGTTGTCAGCACAGAGCCTGATGCAGGGCTCGAACTCATGAACCACGAGATCATGACCTGAGCCGAAGTCGCACGTTCAACTGACTGAGCCACCCAGGTGCCCCTTGTATATTTATAAAGACTCTGAGAAGTTCTGTTGTGAGCCTGTTTAACTCTGAAATAATTTTCCATGACTTTTTATATTGTCCATGGAAGACAGCTCTGGCCAGGGGAGTAAGGGATGATGCCATCTGTCTATTCAGTTATCTGTTTCCTGCACATGAAGTACCAGTTTGACCTTGCTGGACTTGGATGGCTACAACTGTCAGTCAAGATTTTGAAGGGCTAAGATGATCAAACTAAGATATAAACTAGATTCATGGTCCAAGTATATGGAAAAATGATGGTCCTTGATGATGAATAAGCTTTTCACAAAGCTCATTTTATTCGAGTTGAAGGATGGGCATTTATTCTGAATCCCTCCACTTTGTAAAATGAAATGTTGGAGATGGGAGATTTTAGCTGACTCGGTCAGCTATGAGCCTCATCATGGGACATCACAGGACGATCATCTCCATCACGGCGGAGACAATATCTGTCTTTGCTCACAGTTCTAAGGCCAACACTCTAGTGTAGAGCCTGGATCCGAGGAGGCTTTCAATGAAATCTGTGAAACAGCAGTTATTCTGATTAGTGTTTCATTTGACAAAATGTATAGCTGGTACCCCTATATTGGTCTAACTGCTTCCAACTCAGAAATCTTGGAACCACTGAACTAGATGAAAGTCAATTTTGCTAAAAGTATATAATGCAGCAGGGATAGCTTCTCTTCTATAGTGTTGTCACTGGGAGGCAGCTTATAATTAAACATTATACACCCTGCCCCTTTTGCAGCCTAGGGAGGCATGTGACTAATTTCAATCAACAGAGTGAGTCTGGAAGTGATTTATGTCACTTTTAGATCAGGTGTCTCTCCATTAGCAAGGTGAATACACAGGAGCCCTAGGATTTGGGGATAATGGAGTCACCGGATCTCGGGTACCTGAATCATCTTAACAAGCAGAGTCAGTTACCAAACGAGTCACACACATTGAACTATTAAATAAACATGAAATAAACTTTATTGTGCTAAACCACTCATATTTCAGTATTTCTTGCATTAGCTAGTGCTAGCTGACATCAACATACGGATTCACACAGATATCCTATCATGGGCATATACTAGAAGCATAACCACCAAAAGGTTAATTCTCTAGGTAATGGGATTAACAGATTTTGCTATGTACTTTTTCAAACTTACCATTTTTTAGATTTCCTTCAGTGAATAGGCATTACTACACATTAGTTTTATAATTAAGGGGGAAACACAAATAAATTATAACTATTTTTGAATGACTCCAAACTCCAAGACCTCTTGGTCTTTTGTTTTTGGGATCCTTCCTCACTCCCTGGATTTTTCAAGCCCTTTGTTCTGGACCTCCAAATGGGCATATTCCCATCATCAGTCAGAACTGGCAAACTGAGGAATAATCCCCCAGAGGCATGTGAGGAATAATCACAACCCAACTTCTCTTTTTGCTGCTCCAAAATTGTGGACTACTGCCTAGCAGAGGAAGACCAGCTGGGTCCCTGTATTGTATAGGTGGAGCCTTCATTACTTCATTCACATTTGTAACTTTTTATTCTGAAATAATTTCAAACTTCAAAAGAAGAGATTTTTAAAAAACCCTTCACCCAAAGTCTTCTATTGTTATCATTCTACCATATTTGAGTCATCATTCTCTTACTATAGATAGATGATAGGTGACAGATGATAGATAGATAGATAGATAGATAGATAGAGGATAGATTATGGATGGATGGATGGATAGATAGATAGATAGTAGATTATAGATAGAGAGATGATAGAATTCTGAAGCATCTGAAAAAAAAACTTAAACAACAAGCTGAAGACATCTGGCAATATTCATCTAAATTCAAAGTGCAGTTATTAATTTAAAATTCTTGAAAAAAACAATTATTAATTCTGTAATTTCATTCATAGTAATTTATTGGAAGGAAACACTTATAATCACAGCAAAGTTCATCGCACTGAAAAACAGATGGTCTACGTATCCAACAACTTTCAGTGAGGAAATCGTACAGTGTCATAATGTACAGTGCACTTACGGGGCTTCCCTAGGTCCTCCTGTTTGCTATTCATCATTGGCCTCCACAGCCATTAAGATGAAGTTCAAAGCTCTTAATAGGTCTGCCTCTGTGCATTGCATCTCTTTTATTACCACTAGGACTCTCTTGATCCTGCCCTGCCTTAGACTCCTTCAGAAAAAAATGATCACCCAAAATACCCTCAACCTCACATGGCTTTGATGAGTGTTGGTTTTATCACGTTTGTCCCACCCTTCCTGTATTAAGGATCAAACCAGGAAAATCAGATGTGGACACTCTGTCCTCCTTGGGTCTCAGGCCCTCCTTCTTGCAGGCCTAGGAAACAGGGAATGCAACTTGCCCAAGGGCAGCAGCTAGAAGCTTGGGCTGTTCAGGAAGGTCTGCTCATTGTCAGAACAAACTAATTTAGAATGTAAGCAGAATCCTACCAAATTTTCAACAGATAGCCTATCCTAATTCCAAATAAAGAGTCAGTGCCTCAAACTTATACATATTCATGAGAATTCCTAAGAGAAGAAGAATGCCAGCTTCATTGTTTGCAACATCAGCTGAAGAAGTTGATTCCCCGGCTCCACCAACACGAGCTGCCAAGAGCTGTGTATCCCTTTCTGGCCTGTAGATTCACCTTCCTGACTCAGAACAGTGAAAACAAATACATTGTTACAGAAGTTCCAAAGGAAATCACTTTATTTTGACATCCCACATTCAGACATTCTGCAGTAAAATAAACACAAAATATCAAATCGGGAGTGTTAGGGGTAATCGTGTTCCTTATACAAATACTTGTATGGAAAACCATAGAATTCGGTATAGCGCTTCTGAAATAAAAACAAGTAAACTATGAAATACGCCTCATAAATATTACAAATATTTCAATAAATGGATAAATTCTGAGAACTAAAATGGAAACACTCCAAAATACAATATTTATTCAAAAGATGGCATCATTTGCAGGAGAGAAAGGGCTTAAAAAAATGGAATACAAAAATGCAACATTTTCAATCCATTTGACTGGAAACATCAGTACTGAATCTCTTGCTTCTCCCAAGGAACGTATGTGATACCACATTAAAATTTAATTTTATTTAGTTTATTAATACGATCCAAACAGACTTTGCTTAAGAAATGAGGAAAAGACACACAACAAGATTTGGCTGAACGATACAAAGGAACCTAAAAAGTGACAAGATCTTCCACTGGTGACAATTTTACTCAGGAAAGTTAGTTCATTAACTAATATCAAAAATAAATCGACAATAGCAACTGTGACTCAAACTGAGCCAGAGTGCAGCACGTGTGACACCCAACATGGTCAGTGAGGCACTGCAGGGACCTCACACCCTCCTAGGTTGGCTCATACCATCCACCTTTGACCTGAAACCTCATAAAGGACCCCTCACAGCATGGGGTGTCCAGCCAGCTACATTTTCTCCTCAATCAACAGTCCACTGTAGACCATTTCAGTGTTTCTCATAGCTTCTTTCTTTTTAGAGAGTGGCAGAGCTCAGGAAAAACTCACCTGGCCAGGGCAGAGCAGGGAAGGATAAAGAAAATACTTTGAGATGGGTTTGGGGTCATTTGGGGATACCAACAGACTCAAATAAACCAAGAAACTAGAATGGACATCTTCAAAAAGCACTGAGGTAAGGGGCTCGTCAGTTTTTCACAGAAAAGGACAGAGCTGGATGACAATGAAAGACACAAAGAACCATTGTTGCGCCTGGGAAGTCCCACCCAAAGAACAATAAACAGGAGGAAACACAGAACAGAGAGTGCTTTCTTTATATGGTTCAGATGACAGTGTTTTCAGAAAGGAATATAGAAGCCAAATGACCAATTAAAAAGTGAAATAGTGATAATGAGTGTTTACATAAAATGAAATATGGAAGGAAATCAAACACTCTTTCACTTCCACTTGACTTTCTCCAAATTTTTAAAAGGCTTGTGTCAAGTCAGTCCAGTTTTGCCTTATTGGCAATAGATATATTTTATCAGACATATCTATGCAAAAAAAAGAGAACCCAATCGGCATCGCTCCGGGATATAGGGAAGGATGGATGTAGGGAAGTACATGTGTGACAAGAGGGTCTCCACCCTCCTCATGCTCCACTCTTCATGTCCAAAGTGTCTTTAACCTGACACGTTCGGATCACAGAAAACATCGTCCCCCAGCACAGAATTATGACCACAAGTGTGTGCTGCGCGTCATGCTGCCGAGTACCGTGAAACATATGAGCAGCTCAAGAGGGTGATTTCTGTGCGGAGAAGATGAAGAAGAGGCCCCACACACCAAGGGCTCTGCTTTATATGGTCTTTCCACATGTGGAGGTAATGCTGTCATCCCTTGAATCTGAAAATGAAAAAAGTAAACAACGCCAGTGATTGAAGAGCAGGTCTGCGGCCAGGCTTCCTCAGCCCCCCACTTTTGCAGGGTAAAAGGGGTGGGTGGCATAGGGTGGCTGCTTAGGGAGTCAAAGTTCAAGGGAGTTGGAGCCTTAGGGATTCTGAGGGAGGTGGAGAAGAAAGCCAGATGCGCCTTTGGGAGGAAGAGATACAAACCAGGCTCTGCTGCCTTTTGAAGCTCTCATCCCAGCCTGTCCCCACTTTATTCTAACCTTGGTTTAAGAGCCAGTCTCCCTCTTCAAAGGAAGTGGAATCAGGAGTTTTAGGGTCAACCCAAGCAGTTATTGAACAAATAAACTATCAGACATATCGAAAGACAACCGATATGTTGGATTCATGGATAGTTGTCTGTTCCTTAGACTTTACCTGTAGGGCATTAGGTAAAATGTGACATCGGGTTTCTCCGAAGATGAAAACAAAGTAGGGCTTACCGACCACTCCGCGTTGTCTGTCTTGGAGCATCTCACGTTCACGGGCAAGCTAAGGACAAGCTTGTTGAAGGAGAGACCTTCCTTTTTAGCCCATTTAAATTTATTCATCGCGTCCATGAAAGAGAGGTTTTTATACTGCTTGGGGCTTTTGATAATGAAAGGCCAGGTCCTGAATTTAAAATAACCACAATTGGTCATATTCAGAACAAAAGCATGACATGTTTCCATCACCTTTCAACATTCTAAAATAGACCTCATATTGGTCCAGTTTTACACACATAGAAAACTTAATGGAAAGGGTTGATAAACTCAGCAGCAATTGCCATAAGAAATACATACCAAGTAAGGATTCTTTTGGAAAGAATGAAATTCCTTATTGTAGTAGCAGATGGGTACTACTCTAGACAAATAATTTTGACTCAGAAAGCTTCCCCAGCCTCAAAACTCCTTGCTTATTTGTTTTGGCTCTAGTGAACAGCGTAACTTGGTATGCATTCTGTTCTGCAGAATGTAACGCTAAAGGCAAAATGAAGAAATCTGTAGGTTTTTAAAAAGTAAGATGGGGTGCCTGGGTGGCTTAGTTGGTTAAGTGTCCGACTTTGGCTTAGGTCATGATCTCACAGTTCGTGGGTTCGAGCCCCGCATCGGGCTCTGTGCTGACTGCCAGCTCAGAGCCTGGAGCCTGTTTCAGTCTGTGACTCCCTCTCTCTCTGACCCTCNAATTCCGAGACCGAACCAGTCAGTGTTCTAAAAGTTCTACTGAGCCAAAAAATACTCCGTAGAAGACAGACTCTTGCTTCTGCTTGCTGCTCTCAAAGACACATGCTAAAGGAAAGAAGAGATCCCAGAATGAGACAATCTTCTTGATTGATACTCTTCAATTGATGTCTTTCATTAAATGTAAGTTATTTTTTTTATTTTTACTTTTTTAATTTATTTCTAGAGGAGAGAGAGAGAGAGGGAGGGAGAGAGAGAGAGAGAGAGAGAGAGACAGCGTGAGCAGGGGAGGGTCAGAGAGAGAGGGAGTCACAGACTGAAACAGGCTCCAGGCTCTGAGCTGGCAGTCAGCACAGAGCCCGATGCGGGGCTCGAACCCACGAACCGCGAGATCATGACCTAAGCGAAAGTCGGACGCTTAACCGACCAAGCCACCCAGGCGCCCCTAAATGTAAGTTTTATATTATTGATTCCTGAAAAAAGGAAAAGTGTAAGGAAGTGTTGGAACACTACCGGATTTACATGATAAATCCATGGATCTTCCCGGATATTATCATGGGTAACGAGCTGGTATTTGCTCCCATAACATCTTAAGAAGATATTTCAGGGATTTCGGTAATTACCAACTAATTAACTTCCAGTTGAGGAATATATACTTTTAATATTAGATCTTCACAACTTCTTCATTTATTTATGCCTTTAATTACTCTCTAATACACACAAGCTACTCAGTCACATTGAATATTATCTTTTTAATTAAATTAAACATCTTTCATTGACTTTTAAAATAAAAATAAATTTTAATGTCTAAAATAAAATTATTTCCCCCTTACTCTAATGAGCGAAACAATGAGTAAAACATTGGGTAATTCTGTCTCCCTCTCTTTGTGTTCCTCCCCCGCTCGCATTCTGTCTCTCTCAGAAATAAACACTAAAACAACGTTCTAATCAAATATTAAAAATAAAATTTGCTTTTCAAAAAAAAAGATGTCTTTCTTGAAAAAAAGAAAATCAATTTCATAACTGGTGAGAAATGCTGAAAAGGAAATCATCGGGCTGTAATTCCCTAAAACACCTCAAGGTGGCACTGGAATCTGTACTAAGGTGCTAAAGTGTCCTGAATCCACAGCGCTGTTGGCTGCCTTGCTGGGAAGAGTGAATAGTGTATTGTACGCAGATGAAATGTTTAAAAAGCTTTGCTGCTAGAATAAATCAGGAAAATAGTATTTTTTTTTTAGATTTCACAGCATAAAGTAACAGAAATGTTGTAAGCAAACTTCCTAATTTACTGTCAATATAAGAAAAAAGATGTAGAAAAGGGCAAACCTAACAGTTTTCACTGAGACAAGCATCACTGAGGCTGGTGACCTCCGGACATGGTTGTGAGCCTCTCTGAGGTGGCAGCTTGACTGATACTTATTATCTCCTCTCCATTTCTGCTGACTTTGTTCTGGCCTCTATTCTATAAGGACATCACTTCAGCAAACCTCCTCCCCTCTCCAGTCTACCCTACACCGTACACCTCCTGACTGTCCCTGGAGAGAAGAGAAGGAAGAGACAGAAAGAGGAAAAATCTTGAAAAAGTAAATATTTACCCTGAGTATTTTTCGTTAAAGGACTTAGCTTTATTTAAACATTTTTTAATGTTTATTTATTTGTGAGAGAGAGACTCAGAGCATGAGTGGGAGAAGGGCAGAGAAAGAGGGAGATACAGACAAACCAGGCTCCAGGCTCCAATCTGTCAGCATAGGGCCCAACGTGGGGCTCAAACTCACGAGCTGCGAGATCATGGCCTGAGCTGAAGTCGGACACTTAACCGGCTGAGCCCCCCAGGTGCCCCTAAAAAATTTAGCTTCAAACCAGAAACAGGTAACACTGAAGTAGCAAGTTCTGCTCTCACTGGGACTGGGAGTTGGTCACGGACATTGGGAATGGTCTAGAAATTCAAACAGTTATATTTCTGCACATCTGAGCAGGGTGTAAATGTCTACCCAGATGCATATATAAATAAGAGGGTATTATTTATGTTTCACTCTAGTTGATAAAAACAAATTATATTAACGTGATGATTTATTATGGGTGAGAAGTTTTCCTTCATAAATTTAATTGACAAGTTGATTTTAAAAGTATATATATAAATCAAACGAACATAGACTACCCTAAATAATTCTGGGAAAAGAAAAAAATGACATTTTGGAACTTACATGCTCTTATTTCAATACTTCTCATAAAACTATGATAACAGAGTGATATGAGAGAAAGGCTAAACTTGAACATCAGTGAAACAGAATTTAGAGTCCAGAAATAGTCAATATATGATCTAATGATTTTCAACAAACATTCCAGGGTAATTCAAGAGGAAAAAGGTGGGGTTTTTTCATCAAATGGTTCTTGAGTAACTTGATATTCATATGAAAAAGAATGAACCTAAGTATTTACCTCATAACGTACAAGAATTTACTCAAAATGGATCATCAACCTAAATGTAAAAGCTGAAAACTGTAAACATTTTAGGGGGAAAAAAAACAAGAAAAAATCTTTACAACCTTGGGTAGGTAAAAATTTCCTACACAGAATAATCAAAAGCACAAAATAAACCCCAAAAATATGATTAAAAGGTCTTCAAAAAATACAATTAAAAAATGAAAATGAAAATCTCCACAGACTAGGAGAAATTATTTGTAAAATGTATCTGACAAGAAGCTTGTATCTTAAGTATAAAGAATTCTTTAAACATTATAAAGAATTCAGGTGCCTGGGAGGCTCAGTTGGTTAAGGGTCCAACTTTGGCTCAGGTCATGATCTCACAATTCATGAGTTCAAGACACAAATGGGGTTCTCTGCTGTCAGCACAGAGCCAGCTTCAGATTCTCCGTCTCCCTCTTTCTCTGTCCCTCTCCTGCTTGCGTGTGCTCTCTCTCACAAAATAATAAATACATAAATAAATAAACATTAAATATATATACATATATATAAGGAACTATATTCCTAACTATATTAGGAACTCTAACAGCTCAGAAATAAGAAAACAAGTAACCTGAGGCACCTGGGTGGCTCAGTCAGTTAAGCGTCCGACTCTTGACTTCGGCTCTGCTCATGATCTCGTGGTTCTTGAGTTCGAGCTCTGCCATCAGGCTCCGCACTGACAGCACAGATTGTGCTTGGGAATCTCTCTCTGTCTCTCTCTATATATACACCCCTCTCTTCACTTGTATTTGTGTGTATATGTGCTTTCTCAAAATAAATAAATAAACTCAAAAAAACTTAAAAAAGGAAAACAAGTAACCCAATGAAACAAAGAACAAACATTTGAACAATTAAAAAGAAACATATATAAATGAGCAATAAACGCATGAAAAGTGGCTCAACACTGTTAGTCTCAAGAGAAATGGAAAATAAAACCACAATAAGGCACCACTACATACACATTAAAATAAATAAAATCTAAAATATTGTAAATACAAAACACTGGGAATAATGTTAGGCAATAGTAGCTACTATTCATTATTGGTGAGAATGTAAAAAGGTACATCATTTTTTTAAAAAAATTTTTTTAATGTTTTATTTATTTCTAGGAGAGAGAGAGAGACAGCGTGAGCAGGGGAGGGTCAGAGAGAGAGAGAATCACAGACTCTGAAACAGGGTCCAGACTCTGAGCTGGCAGTCAGCACAGAGCCCGACGCGGGGCTCGAACTTACGAACCGCGAGATCATGACCTAAGTGAAAGTCGGACGCTTAACCGACTAAGCCACTCAGGCGCCCCAAAGGTACATCATTTTGGAGAATATTTTGAGAGTCTTAGGAGATAAACATAAATTTAGTATACAATGCAGTGACTCAACCGTTCCGTCTTAGTTCAGTGTTTTTATACAAATTAAACAAAATTATGATTTAATGTTTTTATTTGAAACAGTGCACAAATTATAACCTTTATAACAGTAATTTATTAATCTTCATAGCAACACCTCCATAGAAAGACATCTGTAATAACCTTCAATTAATGTTAGTATTGTTTATTTCTTTTTTATTTTATTTACTTATCTTGAGAGAGAGAGAGAGCACGTGCATTCGAGCAAGTCAAGGAGGGACAGAAAGAGAGAGGGAGAGAGATAATTCCAAACAGGCTCCATGTTAGCACTGAGCCAGACTCAGGACTCAATCTCACAAACCTTGAGTTCATGACCTGAGCAGAAATCAAGAGTCAGACACTCAATGAACTGAGCCACCCAGGTGCCCCAGTATTGTTTACTTCTAACAGAATTTGAGATGATTGTGTCTTCTTTTTAAAACCTTTTCTTCTTCAGTCTTAAAACCCCTATAATAAGCATGTGCAATTTTTACACAATATAAACACAAAGTGATTTTTCTTACAAAGAAAAATACGAACACGACCCTTGACTCTTTTTTAGAAGTAGAATAAATTATATCAAATTTTCCATCACATCAGCCTCACTGGAACTACGAAGTGTTGATGCGTGGTGCAGCAGAGAATACAGAATTTATCTAAACTCATGATCTATTCTGTTATCTGATCTTTATGAGTGTTTTGTTTTTCCTTAAGCCTTGCCAGATCTGTAGGAGGTAGAGAAACACTGCATCCCCTAGAACAGACAAATCCCGAGACAGGATATAGTGGTCTCTGTGTTTCTATCAGTTCCTCCTCTAATCCTAGGATTGTTACAGAATGTTTAAAATAAGACAAAGCACCTAACTGATCATTATATTCAAAGCAAAGAATATGTGATTTGAGGTTACATTTTATAGGATATTCCTCTTTAGTACTGTACCCTGAAACCAAATTTCCAATATTCTTTTAAATAAAATAGAAAAAGAAATCACCCAAACTATTTCTCTTTCTGATCTTTTAGCCAGCACCTTGTTGGTTTGGCTTTCAATAGCATTATGTCAGTATGATGAGCTAGCTTGAAAGTCTGATTTAAAGCCTACACATTAATTTTATAACAGAGGCTTCTTTTCACTCATATTTTTGAATATGTAAATTTAACCATGTAGTTAAATGGTTCCATGTGGGCAATGACATCTCAAAACTGGTCTTGTTCTCTGATGGGATTCTCCGTGTCTTTTTAAGTAATGAAAAACCCAACTTCAACATTTCCTGGGAGAGACCACAGGGGTGGACTCAGAGGTCTCTGTAACATGGAAGTGGAGCATTTTCAGAGGATTTACACAAGTTGAACACAAAAGGAAATGATAAGGCTGTACAATACACTTTGAATCTCCTTGCCTTATAAAACAAACAGCTTTGAATGTCCATGTGTTTTCAACATTCTCTCAGATTAATCCTTGAATAGGAGACGTTTCTAGCCAATATGTAAAAAAAAAAACAAAAACAAACAAACAAACAAAACCCCCACAATATTCTAAAGGGAAAAAAGGCTACTAAGCATTTGTAAGGAACAATATTGATATTTTAAACAAGATTATCCTCTAGTGCTTTATAATGACAGATATAGACTTCTGGCGGTCATTGGGTTTTCTGGATAGGAACTCACTAGAACATATTCACCAATAGTAAGTATAATTCAAAAGAAGAGTGCTCTTAGTTTATAATTTACAATCTCTATAATATTTTGGAACAGAAAGGTAGACCATAATTATATTCTACTTCAGTGAGTGCACTTGCTGCAGTCTCATTGAGTGTTTTTTAGTCCTTAAACATACTCCCTCAAAAATTTATGTGTATCTTTTGTCCAGTTTCATCAATCTCTTTTATGTTGAAAAGTCCTAATCATTAGACAATTCTTCCTTATATTAAAACAAAGTCCATGCTCCAAAACTTCTACCAACCACTCTAATTCTTTGTGCTATTACTCAGAACGAATAAAATCATTTTTCCTACATCAGCCCTACTATATTCAAAGCAGAACTTTTGATTTCTGCTTCAAATATGTTTCCCTACAGTATTCACACATCCTTATTTACCCCTTCCTCTTCTTTTTCCCTCATCATCTCCCTGCAATGCCATCCACCGACAAGTCCAGTGTGTACTATCTTGAGAAAGTAACCTGCTTGCAACCATTTCTCACCAGCTCTACTGCCACCACCTTGGTCCTAGACACATTCACCTCTCAACTGGGAAATCACAATAGTCTCCTGGTCGGTATTATTATTTCCAATCTGGTCCTCCTAGAGTCCTTTCCCAATTCGGTAGCCAAATCAATGTTGTTTATATCCTACAGTGGGTTTTCTTTGCACTTAAAACCCAAAGTCTTTATGTCACCTATAAAGTCCTACATGATCTTTATGTCAACAGCAAAGTCCCACTTGAAGACAACCTCCTCACTTACTCTCTACCATATTTCACTCTCTTCCAGCCAAACTCACCTTCTGGCTGTTCTTTGAACATGCTACCTTCATACCCACCATAAGGTCATTACAGTGGCTCTTTTCTCTGCAAAGAGTATACTTTAGATCTTTCCATAGCTGCCTCTTAGACAAATCACTTAGGTCTCTGCTCAAACATATTCTCCTGCTGTGGATTGAATGTTTATGTCCCCTCCCCAAAATTCATATGCTGAAATCTTAACATGCAAGGTGGATGGTATTAGGAGGTGGGGTTTTAGCGAGGTTATTAGCTCATGAGGGCGAAACACTCATGGGATTAGTGTCCTTCTAAAAGCAGCTTGAGAAAGCTCCCTTGCACCCTCTGCTATGTGAGGTTACAGGGAGAAGATGGCCATCTACAAGGAAGTAAGTCTTCACCAGACACTGAATATGCTGGTTACTTGATCTTGGACTTCCCACCTTCCAGAACAATGAGCAATAAATTTCTATTATTTATAAGCTACTCCGCCTATGGTATTTATGTGATAACAGCCTGGACAGACTGAGACACCTTCCAGAGAGGCTTTTACTACCCTAATAACAACAGCTACATACTTTCTTCACTGTCTCAATTATTTTCATAACTAAAATTTTATATTTATATTGCTTATTGCCTCTCTACCACTGTGGAATATAATCCCAAGAGGGCAGGCATAATATGTATCTTGCCTATTATTTACCTTAAGTAGTTTCTATGATGTGCAATTGTGCAGACAGAGTGAACATAGCCAGCCTGAGACTTCTATCCTTAGAAATGCCCATTTGGAAGGCTGCCCTTTGGCTGATGTCAGGGAACTTAATTAGTAAACAATTTCCTATACTGATATAAAACTTTCTCCAAATGAAGAGTGACTCATTGTGCCTAGATTATTTGTACACATAATGCAATTTATGTTGACCATCTGCTTTTCTTCTAAGACTCTAGATTTTGATACTTACCAGGCAGAGGACACCTATGTAACCAGCCCTTCATAAAACCTCTGGGTATTAAGTCTCTATGAGTGTCTCTGGTTGACGACACTTCATGCATTTTGTCATACTTTGATGCTAGTGCTATTAAGTACATTCTGTGTGACTCCACTGGGGAGGCCCCCTGGACACTCGTACTGGGCTTCCTCCGGATTTGATCCATATCCCTTTTCCTTTTGTTAATTTTGCATTGAATTCTTTCTCTGTAATGAATATCAGCCATGAACACAATAATAGGCTGAATCCTTTTGGTCCTTTTAGAAAATCACTGAACCTGGGGCGCCTGGGTGGCTTAGTCGGTTAAGCGTCCGACTTTCACTTAGGTCATGATCTCAAGGTTCGTGGGTTCGAGCCCCACGTCGGGCTCTGTGCTGACTGCCAGCTCAGAGCCTGGAGCCTATTTCAGAGTCTGTATCTCCCTCTCTCTCTGACCCTCCCCTGCTCACGCTGTCTCTCTCTCTCTCTCTCTCTCTCCTAGAAATAAATAAAATAAATAAATAAAAAAAAAAAAAGAAAATCACTGAACCTAGCAGGAGTCTTGGGGACCTGGACATACCAAGGAAGAAGCTCACTTTGTCACTCTCGTCACTAAAACCAATTAAATAGAATAGGGCTTAAAAAAATTCTATAACATGGTGATAAATCCAATAACCATGAAACAAAGCCCATCTTTCTCCAAAGTATACTACCCCACTATGGAATCATTCACTACTTACGTGACTGGCCTATAGATCTCCTTAACGCCAATGAACTGAAGTTGTTCCATAATGTCGGGAATACTTGCACATCGAGTAAGATTAATTCTTGGGTAATAAAGAAGGTATGAAAGACACATTTCATTCCTGGTGCTTAGTCCTCCCTGAAAACGGAGATGTTTTATTTAGAAAAGTATTATGTTCCACCAAATCTGACACAGTACACAAGCCACCAATGTCATACAATTCCATCCAATATTGAAATGTAATAAAATCTTAAAGCTGAAAAATAATAATCTCGTTGGCAATTTTGTTCTCAAAAAAGGTAGAGATACATTGAAAAAGTAATAGAAATATTTCCATCTCTTTAAAAGTTGCCTTTCTTCAACAACCTAATAATCTCTTTCAAGTTCTGTTCATATCATGTGAACTTCTCACCACAGGGAGGATTATGGGAAGGTTTGGTTAACAGGGTACCAATCAGTCAGTTTGATGGAATCTTTACCTAATTGCACTGAATTTTCTATAATCTTGTTTTCATGTGCATAGACATCAGCAGATGCATACCATAGGGAAGACAGATTTCACATTTTCATCCAGGTAGTAAATTATCTACTGAAATTAAACAGGTCAAAAGTCCTTAGAAGAACAGAATCTAGAACAGAATCTAGAACTGCTACAATATATTATCCACGCTATTGAATTTTCAACCAAAAGTTATTAAATATAAGACAAAACAGGAAACTGGGAACTGTGCTCAGAAAAAAAGTTAGGAGCAGAAACTGACTGTGAGAAGATACAGATGCTGGATTTAGTAAAAACTTAAAAACAGATATAAATATGTTCAAAGAGTTAAAAAAAAAGATGTTCAAGTAATTAAAGCCAAATACACTAAAATGAGTAAACAAATAGAGAATGACACCAGAGAAAGGAAAACATAAAAAAGAACAAAATAAAACTTCTAGAGTTAAAAGTTATCATCTTTGAAAAAAAAGTCACAGGATAGGTTTAATTTATGGCAAAAGAAAGAATCAGTGACCTTGAAGATAGACCAATAGAAAATTTCCAATCCAAAGGACAGAGAAAGAAAGAAAAGAAAAAAACTACAGAAAATGAAAATATCCCAGAAAATATCTCAAAATACAATATTAAATGTTCCAACGTACATGTAATTAGAATTCCACAATGAGAAGGAAGAGAAAAAAAAGATAGAAAAAATATTTGAAAAAATAATGGCTGAATCTTCCCAAACTTAGTGAAAATATGAACTTACAGACCCAAGAAGGTCAACAAATGCCAAAGATAAATATGAAGAGAGCAATACCTAGACACATCAGCCATATAGCTGAAAGCCAAAGACAAAGAGAACATTTTGAAAGCAGCAAGAGAAAAATGACACACAGCATACAGACGAACAATAATAAAAATGACAGCTGACATTTCGTCATAAGTGATGGAAGTAACAAAAAGATACTGGGATTAATAAAGGAGCTCCTGGGTGGCTCAGTTGATTAAGAATCCTACTCTTGATTTTGGCTCAGGCCATGGTCTCACAGTCATGAGATCAAGCCCCGCACAGGACTCCTCACTGGGCATGGAGCCTGCTTCAGATTCTCTCTCTCTGTCCTTCCCCTGCTAGTGTTCTCTCTCACTCGCTCTCAAAAACAGACAGACAAAAAACATATTGGGGTTACATATTCAAGTGCTTCAGGGAAAAATAAACTAACAAAGAATTCTGTATCTAGTAAATCATCTATTATTCAAAAACGAAGGCAAGGAGCATCTGGGTGGCTTAGTTGGTTAAGCATCCGACTTCGGCTCAGGTCATGATCTCATGGTTCATGGGTTCGAGCCCCATGTCGAGCTCTGTGCTGACAGCTAGCTTGGAGCCTGGAGCCTGTCTTTGGATTCTGTGTCTCCCTCTCTCTCTGACCCTTCCCTGCTCACGCGGTCTCTTTCTCTCTCTCAAAAATAAATAATACATTTTTAAAAAATGAAGGCAAAAGAAAGACTTGGTAGTATCATTCATAGTTACTAATGCAATGGCTAATACGCAATGATTTTATAAATTGCAAAATGCAATGGGTTGCACTTGATGAGCAAAGCAGGATTGGGGAAAGGAAGAAGCTGATCTGCAAATGAGGTTGCAAGTGATGCCTCAGTAAATATCATATTTAACTTATCCTTCAGCTGGGATGGCTATTCATAGAGGTACCACATTGTTAGAAGGGAGCTGGGCAACTGCATCTTCCCATCAACCAGTCATCGGCTGCTGGCTGCCCCAATGCAGGGGGAATAACTTCAAGTGAGGTATTCCCTGACACCAAGGGTAGTGCCCGGTGAGTCATATTTTTAGTGGCTGTGGTTTAGCTGTACTGGACCTGAAGAGGGAGAGTATCCAGGCAGACCACCAAAATACACACTAAAATAACAATTTATTATGTCTGTAGTAAAATATTTTCTGCAAAGAAAATCATATACAAGGCACAAGATAAATAAAGCCAACATCAGTGGGCTGGCTGCACTCTGCTCATTTTTAATCCTCTCTTCCCCACCCTAACTGAAGACAATGATTATCTTACTATTTGATTTATCATTCTATTGTTTTTCAGACTCTTTACACTCAGTTTATTGACGTATGTATGCATCCCTGAATGACATTTTAATTTTGTATGTTCTACAACTTTAGATATGTTATCATATCTGTTGCAAATTTGCCCTTTTCAATCAACATTTTGTTCTTCAGGTATATCCATGTTGATAATGTGGTTTTTGTTCATTAATTTTTATAGACATATACTATAAATATATCGTATGAACATATTCTAGTGTATTTATGTGTTCTCCTTTTGATCAAGAGATGGGCTGTTCCAGCTTTTTGTTCCTGTACTGTTACATGTTACTATGAATAATTTACATATTTCTCTCCTGGAACACTCCTGCAAAAGGAACCTTAAGATGAAATCTATACAGGAATGGAACTTGGTAGAATGTATATGAATATCCAGCTTTACTAGATGATGTCATGCTTTTTCCCCAAAGTGGTTTTATAAGTTTACATTTAGCACTGTGTAAGGGTTCCAGTTTTAGCACACTGTAATTGCAACTTTAAATATTGCCAAACCGATGGGTATAAAATATCTCATTTTGGTTTATATATGCATGATACTGATTTCAATTGAAATTGAACATCCTTTCAGATGTTTATTACCTATCTGGGCTTTTATTTCTGTGAACTGTTTTTGTCTATTGCTCCTTTTCTATGGTATGTTTGTCTTACATTGCTGATTTATGAAATTTCTTTTTTTTAATTTTTGTCATCTATATACCCAATTGTGCTAATATTCTTTTATGGAAAGTCCATCCTTTGCCACTTAAATGAATACCGTGACTATTCTAAACCATATTCCATATTCAAACCTATATTCCATATAGGCAGTTATAGGTCAGTCTCCAAAACTCCCATTATGTTCTACTGTTCTAATTGGACTCAAGTACACTATCGATCACCATAGCTTTAAAATAGTCTTCGTATCCAGGAGTTTGTCTCCACCTTTTACATTTTAGTAGTGTCTTGCCTATTATTAACCTTTGCTCTTCTAGGCAGATTGTAGAATCAACTGGTTCTATATAAAAGCTGAAACTAAAATTTTTAGAAATACATTTTTTAAAAGGAGAAAAATGTTTGCAGCTATGACTAGACAAAGATTTCTTAGGTAGGATACAAAAATCTAAAGTCATAAAATTTCTGTGAAATTTTTACTGGTATTATATCAAATTTTTAGGCCAATTTGAATAAAAAGATTATTTTATTATGCTTTTCTATCCATGAACATAGTATCTCTTCATTTCTTTTGGTGTACTATAGTGTTTTGCAATCAAGATTTATACTTTTTTCCACAGAGACCAAATATATCTAATATTAGATTTTACTTCTATAGAACTTCTTGAGATAGTTTCTTATATACTAAACTACAGTTAATTTTAGATATCAATTTTGAGGAGGTTTTTGATGTAGAGAATTACAATGTCTGTGAATTCTGTGTTTTGCTTCTTTGTTTCTTCCTTTCTGATCTATGGATCTCTTTTTTTTCTCTTTTCTGTAATATGTTGAATAAAAATAGTCATAATAAATACCTGTCATCTCCCTGATATTAAACTAATACTTCCAATATTTCAGTTAATTAGATATTTGCTAAAGATTTTTCATAGTTAAGCTCTATCTGGTTAAGACAATTCTCCCCTATTCCTGCTTTGTGAAATGTTCTTTTTTTTTAATGACTGACTTAAATTTTATCAAGTTTTTCTTTCTGCCCGTATTGACGTGGTCACATGTCTTTTTCCTTCAGTCTCTTAATGTAGAATGATATTAATATATTTTCTATTTTAAACCAATTTTACATTCCTTAGCTAAGTTAGACCCAAATTTGCCTTAACATTTCATTTTTATATGACGCAGAATTTGGTTTGTCAATACTCTGTCAAAGATATTTCCATCAAGTGCATGTTGTTGACCTCTTTCATATTGTCATTATCAAATTTTAGTATTAAGAGTATGCTAACTTCATAAAATGAGCTGGTGGAAAGCGTTCTCTGGAAGAGATTGGGTAAGGCATGAATGTTTGTCAGGACTCCCCAGTAAATCTGTTTGGTCAGAAGACTGACCTTAGTTAGGGTCACACAATTCATTCTTCCTTTTGAAGTCTTGATTCATCTAAGTCCAAACTCAAGCAGATGGTCATTTGTGATCATAGGCCTTTAATAAGTTTTGGTGAGGAAAAACTAAAAGATTAAAGATAGCTTTTCATGAAAGAGTGAATATATTACACTGCAAATATTGCTATAGTATCACTAGTTAACCCGATAAAGTGCTAATTTCACTATTATGATGTTTCATGCTCAAGAGGTTCAGGAATTTTGCCTCTGAATGAGGATGCTTTTACATTTTCTCCTCTAAAATCACAGTTTATTTCTCTTTCTCCACAAATGAATTTTAATAATAATAAAAATTTTCTTACCCAAGTCATCCGGGCTCTATCTTTTGTGTTGTAACGACACTCAGTAATTAGATTATCTCCCTAAAACATAAAAATAAAAGCTTTCAGATAGGCGTTTTAGGTTGCTTTATTTATCTAATACATTTGTAGACCAATAGTTTTATTTGCTATATGAGTAGATTCATTAAGTAATTTGATTCAGGGAAACCTTTGATCTACTTAATTCTAAGAATGCTAGTATAATGAACAAACAAACAAACAAACACAAATAAGGCTCTCTCCGGCCAAACTCCACCATGTTCTAGCTGCATGACCTTAAGCGAGAAAAGAATTATCTGGGCACAATTTATTAATTTAAAAACTAATTATATAAAATAGCTATTGTTTTGCACAGCTGTTGTGAGGAGGTTAAATGATATAACACACATTCAGTTCTTAGATTAAATGTTCTTAGTTTCTATGTTTCCATAGATACTAGTTATTGTGTTACCTCTTCATTTATATAATTTCCTTTAAAAGTCTTTAGTCAAGTCTTTATTTCCTTGCTTCAGAATTCTGAAGCAAAATAATATTAATTTATTGCTCCAGTGTTTTCTAACCTTTGAACAATTCAGCACACATGGCAAATAATTTTTTATGGCTCACCACTCAGGTAAATGGACAGAAGGCTATTCACAGACCAAAGACAGCTTGCTCTGGGTGTTGGTCCCTAGCTTTGCTCACCCTGGACTACGAATCAAAAAGTGCCAAGATCAACATCGTCACACACCACCCTTCCATTATAAACCCAAGTATTGCTGCAAGCTCTATTGCAGAGTATAGTATAATTAGTTCTGTCCAAAAACTTTGTCAAATGAAGGAATTGTCCTTATATTCATTTTTACTGAAATGTAACTTCCCCAAACTATCCTATGGTATATAAAAAAAAAATCTCTGAATTTTTCCATTACCAGAATTGCAACCCAAAGGTTTACTGGAAAGTTCGGTAAGAAAAGAGTAATGTCTGGTACTCAGAACCGAAGTTTTTATTTTCTTTTTAAAACAACAACTTGACTTGCCCCTGGGAATAGTAAGAAAAATGAGTTTTGATTTTGGAAAACAGATCAAACACATTCCATCTGGTTGTGCCACACCCACGGTGGGTGGCTTGAAGAATGTGAGTACGATGCAATTCACTTTTCACGTAGGAACCTTGCTAGATCTCAGTAGACAGATGCCTTAACTCTTCTAATATTCAGTGAAAGAGAAGAAAACATTCATACTGGTAAGATTGTTTGTTCTTCCTTTAGATACTGAAACTCCTGAAAATTGAAGTCGAAATCGTCATCATAAGCCAGTGATCTCATTTCCTCCCCTTTCCGAAAATGACGGAGCCTGATGCCCCTGCCAGCCAGGTGAGCATGAAGAAGAACAGCGAACACGTGGATTCCACTCGGCTTCTCGGCTTCCAGAGCCTACGGGCAGGGCACGCAGGGGAAGACACGATTAGCCCAAACAAGCACGTGTTCAGACAGTTCACAGTAAAAGCGACTTGGAGGGACAACTGAGAAGAAAATCTAAAGCAACTTAAGTGAATGCTTGAGCAGCCAAACATTTTCAACTTGGATTTTCCATGACTTATTCCTAGCAGCGTTAGCTTTGTGAAGTAACATTTGGGGGCAGATAAGAAAGGGAACGAATATTACTGAGGACCTACAGGGCCAATCCTAAATGTTATCTTTCTTCCTGCTTCTTTCAGGAGGTAAAGAGTCAATCAAAGCTCCTGCCAAAAAGATTCCAGCATGTTAGTGATCTGTATATGGAAACTCTTAAAAGGACAAATTATTCCCACTTTTGAAGATAAGAAAACTAAGTGGAAGGGTGGAATTGTGTGAATTGCCCATGTCCTACAGCTAGTAAATGATGTAATGGCAATCCGAATCATGGTCTAAATAACTCAAAAGGCTTAACCTTTGCCCTTCAACAGCCTGCCATCCGTCTACAATTCTTTATGATTCATAAAGAATGTGATCGAGTATGATTGAAATATATTTGCTGAAGAAAACTATAAATGGAAGTAGCCATTATTAAATACTTTAAATGTTTTTTTCTTATCCAATATGTGTTTTTATATTTGGTATTCTTGCTCTTTGCTTTAAGTAGGGAAACTATAAAGCAGAGAAAAGGAGAAAAAATTGAAAATGAATACTGGAAAAAACAAAAGCAGATAAAAGGTAGAGAAATGAAAAAGAAACTAGATAGCCAAAGGTAGAACTTGTAAAAGATAAAACAAAACGTCCAATATAAAATAAACAAGGGAAGGAGGTGAGGAAGGAAAACACCCTAGATATTATTCTTGTCCAGAATTCTACTCCTATAGACTTCAAGATTTAAGAAACCATCAAATGTCTTGCCACAATGGTAAATAATGGCTTTAACACATGACAATAAGAAAAAGATTAATAATAATAAACATGAGATTTTCCAAACATAGTCTTCTAGAGCATTGATTAATAAATAAGTGGCAGCTTACAGACTTAGATGCTCCACATACCTCTTCTAGGCATTCCAGAGTACAGTGACCCTCAGACCGAAATTCAGGCATCCCTGGAGGGATGGTATGGAAAAGGCTTACCCAGAGGCCAGCCTCGATCACCCCAGCATCATACTTCCTTATATCTGTTGTATGAAATAACCTCAGTCCAGAATTATCTATTAAGCCTGGAATAAGAGCATATAGTTAAAAGTGAGTTTAAGTTCTTAAAAAAATAAAAATAAAAATAAGGTTCTCCACACTCAGTTGAAATGGGTTTATTTATTTTCCTTAAAACCTCATAAGGGAAAAAATTACAAGTAAAGATGACTGAAAGACCGCATTCAGTTTCACAAATAGGAATTAAAAGACACGCCGCCATATGGTCTGCAACCATTTTTGACTTGCACAGCCTACCATGGGAGAAATATTTGTGTGGTCTAGCTAATATAGTCCACAATTATCTAACATAAAGACAAAAGGAAAATTCTAAAGTCATTCAACAGAATGTAGAATAACTCAACAAAGGTTTTATTTTATATTGTTTTCAGGTAAAGTTCAGTAACATTTCTATAGAGGTAGAAGCTCCTTGGTTCAGAAGCGATCTGCTATTAGAATAAACTTCTAGTGAGAACTTTTTAAATAGTTTGCCACCATTGTTTTAATCATTCAATAAGTGGTCATTCAATCAACGGAAAATGTAAGAATCTATTATGTGAGTAGCAAGCACAATAATAGGCATGTGAGGGTGAAAGATGAGTAAGACACATTTCTTGCTGTGACAGTTTTCATAGAGGGGAAAGTATGAGTCCCAAATCCTTCATAAATATGTTCCACTGACTCTGAAATTAATTGATCCCTTTCTGCAGGGGTGACCTACCTACCTGTGACCAGTTAGGAACCACTGACATATACATAAATTTGTATTAATTGGTGTGATTAGTTTTATTGTTTCTCTTTCCCTCTACACCATAATTTTCATGAGGGTGCTTTGGTGTGTGTTTTTTGCTCACATTATATCATTAAGCACAGACCCAAGACAAAGTTGGTGCAACTGAATAATTGCACAAATCAATGTACAATAGTAACTTTCAATTGCTTCTGTTGATAGCATCATACTGAATCTTTCAACGTCTTGGTTTTGGAATATTACAGAAGTCAATTTAGAAAAGTAGATTTAGGAATCAAATGTAAGTACACTCCTCTCTTCATTTCAGTACCATATTACAGTGTCACTGCGTAAATATTTCCTGAGCATATTTATGGTTTTCCTACCACACAACAAAATCTTAATATTTTCTAGTGTGATGAATGGTAGCTTTTCATATGTGCAGTTAGAAAGAAAATGTTTCATGAATACCATGTATTTGGGGCTAATTTACATCACAAAGAGAAAAGTCTATTATTCTACTTTCTGGAAAGTAGCATGCGGATTGTTTTTTTTTTATTTTTTAAAATGTTTATTTATTTTATTTATTTATTATTATTTATTTATTTTTGAGAGACAGAGAGAGCATGAGTGGAGGAGAGGCAGAGACCGAGGGAGACAGAATCTGAGGCAAGCTCCAGGCTCCGAGCTGTCAGCACAGAGCCGGATGCGGGGCCAGAACCCAGGAACCGCGAGATCATGACCTGAGCTGAAGTCGGACGCTTTATCGACTGAACCATCCAGGTGCCCCGTGAATTGTTTTTTTAAGATCAGTAACCACATGTGCCCATTTGCCTGGTTCAGTACTGGTTAATCACTGTCATCCCGGTGTAATTATTAATAGTACCCTCTTTGGCTCTAAAGAGTATCCTAATTTGGATGGCAAATGTATAGGTTAATTCTTTCTAACAACAGATGCTAGTTTATTTCAACCCTGTTAAGTTAGGTGTTCTAAAACTTTTAAAAAACCAGAGGTGGACTATATGAAGAATAAACTCACCCTCCTTATATGTCGGATTGTCGTAGTGGACTTCCAGGAGCACATAGCGGGGATCTAACGGTGTGCCAAGAGATAATCCAACATGAGGTGGATAGGAAAAACCCTAAATAAGGAAAACTCCATGAGACATGCCCTATGAAAGTCCCTACAAGCTCTATTCCTCTCAAAAACCAACCATTCTCAAAGATATCCCGGAACCCCATAATCCATCGTGGATAAAAATAACGGGAAATTTTAAAATGTAAGGAAAGAATCACTGCCAATCTAAGCCATCCTCAGATCAGAAATAGTGCATAAAGCTTTACTTCTAAGTATTAGAACGGTGGGGGAAACACCATGATCAATGAACTGTGTCACATCTCACTAATCAGTCATCAGCCCCACCTCTCCACCAATGGCCCAGGCAAAAATCACGGTCTCGCAGGTGAGGAATGCATCGGGCATGTTGGGATGGTAGCACTCATGACCGTAGTCCAGAACGCTGTCATTAAAGCTGCTGCTGCATTGATAGAGCAGGATGTGGTGGACCAGACTCTCATGGCCTCTCTGTATCACTGGCTCCACCTAAACAGGCACAAATGAGAGGGAGGATATGATCAGTCAAACCCCCCACGATGCCCCACGGTAAGCATGAAACCAGCGTAAAAGATTAGCAGGCTTGCAAGGGAATAGTTTGCTCAACTATGCAAAGGTTATAATGGAGTTCAAGTTCTGGATATGAAAACCATGATGATGATGGTAACAATGGCCATGGCAAAAATGAGATAACGCTTTCCTCCAAGAATCAGAGGAGTTACTAATCTGTGTTTTGAACTCGCTTTTGTTTTCCTTATCACTCTGTGTGGCAGCTCTTTCAAAAGTTGCTTTCTTCCAGGCTACTTTGCCTTGTTCCCTTCCTTCTTTTTTACTTTCTTTTCTTTTTTTTTCTTCCCACATAGAAAAATAAAATTAAAGCTATAGCTAGGCATAAACTCCTTCAGTCTCCCTCTCTTCCACCTCAAAATATTACCTTTATCCATCCCCACTGAAAGTGATAGTATTATCTATCTGTTTATCTATCAATACCTATCTATCTATCATCTCTATATCTACCTGGTGCTAAGCATAGTGCTGTGCACAAAGAAGGGTTCAATAATGGATATTTTTATTCTAGCAATTAAAATCAAATTCTAATAAGAATCTTACTATTAGAATTTGGGAGAGAAAACAACGTTGTAGTGATGTGACACTGTGACACTGCTCAAATTAGGAGAGGGAAGGTAGAAACCAGTGCACAGAAAAGGAGCAATAAAGTTGCTGACAGTATATGTTTCTTCCATTTTCCTTCCTGTAAATTCCCTTCATGACACTTGCGTGCTTCAGCCCAGGGAACTCACAATGAGCTGAGCACATCCTAAGGTCCCAGAGTCCGTTACCTGCAGAGGACGTACAGGAGCCCTGTCTGTACTTAGTGTAGCTGGGCTATCAGTGCTTCCATCAGCCACAGGGTTCTCTGAACCCTCCATTCATCTGTTAAGAAACCCTGGTCTGTCCCCAAATTTCCAAGAATTAACGTGTCTTTGAGCTCAACACCCTCCGTCTTTAGCCTTGACTATTCAAATGCAGGTGAATGCATTTTGAAACTCTTGCTTGTTCTCTGCTTTAGAAGTGCTGTAAAGAGGAGGTGTTTTCAGCTATTGTCTCCTAAGCCTTTCCATTTTGATTTTCTACATGGTCTTCCTTCCTCCCCACTCCCCCCCTCTCTCACTCACTCTCTCTTTCTTTCTTTCTTTCTTTCCATCAGAAAATCTAAGCACCCAAATAGGGAAGCAGTAAGTAGTAGGCAGAGATCTGAATAGGCAGCCAGGGGTTCGACTGTTTAAATGCAGCCTGTCTTTGTGTTACATAGTGAGTCATGCCATAGCTAACCCACACGTACATTTTTAACATCACACTCACAGAAATGACACTGCACATGGCTTTGTTTGCACTTGTCTCATCTCTAAAAGACTGTGCACCCTGAAGGCAGAACCTATTTTCTATTTTGCTTGAAAATGACAGTTATTGTTCAAGCATGCTTGCATAATACATTACACAGAAGGGTGACCTAAGATTCCTATTAGATTTTAGTTTCCACATCTAGTTGGAGGTCTCTTGTGAGACTTGACTTATTCGGGTGCGTCAGCACTCCAAGCGGGACAGGGCACTGCTAATATGTCCACAGCACAATAGGGACGTGAGACATTTCGCTAAGTGCCTTATCAGTTGAGACAAAATCTGTAGTTTGTACTGACCTCCACAAGGTAGGTCCTACAAAGGAGCCATTAGGCCTTTAAAGAAAACCTGAGTGTTGCCAAGGCAGCTACAAAAACAGATGGCCTTCATCCAGGCACAGCAAGAGAAAGCTAAGAACGTGCATGAAGAACATGTGTGGCTGGGTGGTGCCTGCTTTGAAGGAGTGTCACTAAGTTTCTTGAAAGAAGCTTTTAAGAGCAAGTGTTGTTTTGCTGTTGTTTTTAATATAGGAAATGCTGAAACCAACACCAGGCTTCCAAACTACCGAACACATTCTAGGAATAATAATAGTGACAGCTGTATTTTACTTAGCATCTTCTATGTGCCAGCCGCTGAATGAGTCATTTGCTACATTTCATTTAATATGTACAATGAATCTATAAGGTATATATTATGGTCTCCATTTTACAGGTGAGAAAAACCGAGACTGAGAGGATTAGGCAACAAGCCCAAAATACCATAGCCAGCCAATAGTAGATGGGGATTTGAGACTAGACTGGTCTGACCCCAAAGTTGGTACTTCTCCCGCTGCAACACATCACTGGAGAAGGACACGCTGGAGATGCATCAGGACCTGGAAGCTCTTGCCTGTGAGTGGGGGGAGGAAAGACTGGGAGCCGTATGTCGGGGAGGGGAGTCTCCTGCCCTCACCCCAGGCCCGTATCCTTTGGCTCTTAGGGAGAGGAGACAGAGGCCTTTTGATATGTTCTTTCCTTTTTTTTTTTTTTTAATGTTTTATTTATTTCTAAGAGAGAGAGACAGCATGAGCAGGGGAGGGTCAGAGAGAGAGGGAGTGACAGACTCTGAAACAGGCTCCAGGCTCTGAGCTGGCAGTCAGCACAGAGCCAGACACGGGGCTCGAACCCACGAACCACGAGATCATGACCCAAGCGAAAGTCGGACGCTCAACCGACTAAGCCACCCAGGCGCCCCTGATATGTTCTTTCCTAAGGAGAGCAAATAACAAGGTCTCTCCTCAAAACCTGGTGAGGTCTTCAAGGAAAATTAAACTGTAATCTGATCTCCAGATTACAAANCAGAGCCTGGAGCCTGTTTCAGTCTGTGACTCCCTCTCTCTCTCCTGCTCACATTCTCTCTCTCTCCTAGAAATAAATAAAACATTAAGAAAAATACTTAAAAAAAAAAAGACAAAAAGAAGACGTTCTGCATGCAAACCTGAGCACTGATCGCAGGAGAAAATAAGAAAGCCAGGAAGAAACAAAGCTCTTGGCAAAACAGAGAGGACGTGGGAGATGAAAGTGCAAACCGAGAAAGAGAAGCGCCTCAGAAGGATAACTACTGAACTAAGAGGCCACTAATGTCGGAGGAAAAGTACAGGGCACCAAACTCTGAAGAACAGAAGAATTTTGGGGGAAGGAACTTGAAGGTGACCGTGTAGGAGACTTAAGGGTGACCCTAAGCGTATTCCTATAGGAAGGCATGACCTGCTCAGTGCAGGGGTCAAGTTCCAGGGAACGGGAGCACCTCCACTGAAGCGGGTCTGGCTCTCAGTGCCCCACACGGAGAAGAATTTCCTGCCACGCTGACCGAGCGCAGTGATGCCAGCACACAGCTACCGATCCCAAAAAAGCCTGCTGCTCAGTATCTGCTTCCCCAGCCAGGTCCACAAGCCTCTGAAGCAGTGACAGCTCCTGCTGTGACATTCCTCCTTAGCCCAAATAAGGCTTCTGCAGAGACCGGAGAGCACTGAGGAGGACGGAGAGAGAGGTGCTCCGTGATATGTCCTTCTTGTAAGTGGAATGCCAGCATTAACCACTGCTCTTTCTTGGGTATTCGGCAACTGTCCACACGAGAAAGACTTTTCCTTTTGCCTCACTGCATCGTTCGAAATAATGGTGGCGTTAGACATTTTTATATGCAAAAGATTTCTGAGACAAATAAAACTATAGTGTAGTGAATCACTGCTGTCAGCGGTAGCACTTCAAAAGGGCAACGTATTTTGGTTGCTTCTGAGATGTCACATTATTATCAAAATCTAAATGGGAATGCCAAAGGTTGCCTCTATTAAAACAAAAACTTCTAGAAATTGCCAAAGGAGGTCATGGCAACATAAAGTATACAAATGCGGATAAATTGGTATTTCTAAGATTAGAACAAACATTTAATTTAATTTTTGTTTTAGGCTGGCTCTATGACTGCAGAAGGAATAAATAAAAGGAATCGAACGCCGTGCATATGGAAGTGGGTGGCAATGACACAAACACCTGATGACATATTAAAGTGTGTTATTGGTTACTGTGTTCGCACACACAGGTGGCATTTACAGACCAGAATGGATGACAGTTCCATACACCCACCTTCGTATGCAAATAAAGGCCAGGAAAGGATGGCCTGACAGCTGTAAGTTACCTGTTAGCCCCAGTGCCTAGTAAAGGAACAGCCGAGAAAAGAAATCACAGGTGCAAAGGAGGGAAAGAGGAAGTCTTCAACCTGATGGATTCTTAAGAGTAAAATGGTCTTGGGGCACCTGGGCGGCTCAGTCGGTTAAGCGTCCGACTTCGGCTCAGGTCATGATCTCACGGTTTGTGGGTTCGAGCCCCGCTGGGCGCTGTGCTGACAGCTCAGAGCTTGGAGCCTGCTTTGCATTCTGTGTCTGCCTCTCCCCCATTCACACTGTCTCTCTCTTTCCCTCTCTCTCCCTCAAAAATAAATAAACATTAAAAAAAATTTTTTTAAAGAGTAAAATGGTCTTTTCTTGTACCCCGTGTCTTCAAGAAATTAAAAATAAAACTACCCTACAACCCAGCAATTCCACTACTAGGTATTTACCCAAAGATACAAAAATGCTGATTTGAAGGGGCACATGCACCCCAATGTTTATAGCAGCACTATTGACAGACAATAGACAAATTATGGAAAAAGCCCAAATGTCCATTGACAGAAGAATGGATAAAGATGTGATATATACATATATACAATGGAATATTACTCAGCAATCAAAAGGAGTGAAATCCTGCCATTTGCAACAACATGATAGAGCTAGAGTGTATTATGCTAAGCAAAATAAATCAGAGAAAGACAAATATCATGTGCTTTCACTCATATGTGGTACTTAAGAAACAGATGAATATAAGCAAAGGGAAGGAAAAATAAGATAAAAAGAGAGAGGGAGGCAAATCATAAGAGACTCTTAAATACAGAGAACAAACTGAGGGAATGGGCTTAATGGGCAATGGGTATTAAGGAGGGCATTTGTTGGAATGAGCACTGGGAGTTATATATAAAGTGGTGAATCACTGGGTTCTACTGAAACCAATACTATATTATATGTTAACTAACTTAAATTTAAATAAATAAATTTTTAAAAATTAAAATTAAAAAATGAGTAAAAAAGTCTCCAGTTAGTTCAGGTAACTGGGACTTTGAGGTACTCGTTTTAAAAAAAATTTTTAATGTTATATTTATCTCTGAGTGAGAGAGAGACAGCATGAGCAGGGGAGGGTCAGAGAGAGAGTGAGACACAGAATCGGAAGCAGGCTCCAGGCTCTGAGCTGGCTGTTAGCACAAAGCCCGACGCAGGGCTTGAACCCACAAACAGTGAGATCATGACCTGAGCCGAAGTCGGACGTTTAACTGACTGAGCCACCCAGGTGCCCCTGAGATACTCTTGATAAGACTTAGCAGTAAAAAAGCAAACAAGAATAAGAGAGCTGCTAAGCACAGCCAAGACCAAGGAGGAAATTAACATTAACTATAAAACTGGGTATTGAAAAGCTCCAAATATTATACTGTTCTCATGACCCCATCATCTTCTCTTACCCTCTTTCTCCAGGTCAATATGTCTAGCATAATCACTTCAACATGCAGACTGCTTAATACGTATTTATTGAATGGAAATGAAGCCTTTCCATGAAGTCTTTCCATCAACAACACGGAGTTAGCAAATTAAGTGCCTCCTAATTTCTTGATTCTCTCAACTCCAGTGACCTACCCTGCCCCCCACTGTAGCACCCAATCCCACTCTCCCAGCCTGCACACAGAACCACCCAGGACTGTGCTCCCTCTGAAACTCTCTTTCAGTCCCTCTTTCCTGCTCTGTTGGTCGTCTCTCGCCTCTCCAGCCTGTCCACATACCACTTCCTCCTGGGAGGCCACTTGAACTGCTTGTGTACCAGCCCCTCACAATCGACTCAGACACTCACAGCTGGGGATCAGTCTTGTAATCTCCCCCTTCTGATCCTCCACTTGGGAATACTAAACATACTTTCACAACTATTTTATAAAAGCTCAAAATCATGATTCACATTTGTGCTTCTATGCATCAATCCTTATTTTGCCGTGTCTGTTCCTTAGCTATGGAAGCGCATAACCTGTTCAGTGAATGGTACAAGTTTCAGAAAATGAAAGCAGTCTGCTCCCCTTGCAAACCTTTTAGAATCTATGCATACCTCCTAATCAACACTTGGTAAATTACTCGATTATTTTGGTAGGAGAGGAGAGAATCTCAATTCACTCTGCCTCTGCATGAGGGCAGAGTGGGGTGGAATTTGATACAAAGAACATAGTAAGATTGGAAAATTTTTAAAATTATATAATATAATGAAATGATCCAAGGAATTTTACTTGGTATGACCTTGTTCTATAGAACAGGATTAGATGGGGATTCGAATAGGATTAGACGGTCTCTAAGTGTCTCAGAATTCCTTAGAACCTAGAACCAAAGCACTGTATCAGAATATAAGGTTACAAAAACCTTGGTGGAAAATGTATATTGTCTTTCTGTCATTAAACGCTTGGTGTCCTTGACAAAACTGTGCCTGCCTGATGGTCTTGTATCTGCACCTACTGTGAAACTGATTCAGTTCCAAAAGGACTTCTCCCAAAAAACCACTGGGCATTGGCAAACAGAAGAATCCACATGCTTTTACAAACTTCAAATACCAATTACCTCAACAACAATAAAAATATATATTTTGGGGCGCCTGGGTGGCTAAGCTGGTTAAGTATTTGACTCTTGATTTTGGCTCAGGTCATGATCTCACAGTTCGTGAGTTTGAGCTCTGGGTCGGGCTCTGCGCTGACAGCTCAGAGCCTGCTTGGGATTCTGTCTGTTCCTGTCCCTTCCCTGCTTGCACACACGCATGCTCTCTCTCTCTCATTCAAAATAAATTTAAAATAAATATATATACACATATATATGTATTTAAATGTTTATTTGTTTTGAGAGAGAGAGAGCGGGGGAGGAGCAAAGAGAAAGAAAAAGAGAGAGAATCCCAAGCAAGCTCTACACTGACAGTGCAGAGCCCAACACAGAGCTCAAACTCATGAACCGTGAGATCATGTCTTGATCCAAAATCAAGAATCGGATGCTTAATTGACTGAGTCATACAGGCACTCCAAGAAATAGCTGTTTTACTTAATTCCCTTGTACTGGGTTGAATAGTGTCCCTCCAAAATTCATGCCCACCTGAAATCTGGGTATGTGATCTTACTTGCAAGGAGGGTCTTTGCAAATGTAATTAGTTAGGATGAAGTTACTCTATCTGTCCAATGACTAGTGTCTTTATAGAAAAGAGAAGGAGATTCAGATTCAGACACACACACAGAGAAGATGGCATGTGAAGATGGACACAGAGATTAGACTTAAGCTGCCACAAGTCAGGGAAAACCAGAGACCATCAGAAGCTGGAAAAGCCAAGGAAGGGTTGTCTCCTAGAGACTTTGGATGGAGGATGGCCCTGCCGAAGCCTTGATTTTGGACTTCTGGCCTCCAGAGCTGTGAGAGAATAAATTTCTGCTGTTTCAAGCTACATGGCTTGTAGCCACTTACCATAGCCTCCCTAGGAAGCTAATACATCCCCAGTGCTCAATTGTTTTCATCATAAACTAACAATTCACAGATCTGTACATTTATACCTAGGTCATGATTATCCCTGCATTTGTTTGTGACAAAAAGTTATTGCAAATATACATTGCTTCCCCTTACATGATTGTTGTTAAATAATTCCATGTAGTTACTTAGTCGTAAAGCTGTTTTACTTAATGAATATGCAAGTGCCCTTGACAGAGTTAAAGAAGTTTTACTATCTAGAGCTAAATGTATGTGTATCTTTAGGTTTTACATTTGGAGGGTAAAAATAAGTAGGTGGGAAGGGCATTCCAAGTAGGAGAGAAAAACAGGTGTGAGAAAAACAGGAGGTTATTAGAGCTCTTATGAGCAATTTTCCTATACTGATTCTTCCAAGTCTACCCATTTAAGATGTTGCTTGTTGAAACATGAGGTAAGGGCACAGCTCTCCAAAAACAACTTGCAATTCAATAAATTAGAAATTAAAACAAAAGGAGAGAGGTGATGGGTGAAATCCGTAATGAGCTGGAAATTTGGTAAATCTCCATCACTTTTCTTCCTGCCCATTCTTGTTCCTGGCACCCTGCTTTCCATCCACACCCCAGGCATAGGCTGCTGTCCATGTAAGAGCCAGTAAACCATCTCTGGCAGAGGTTATCCAAAGGGCAGCTGGTTCATAATGCAATGCAGCCTATGAAAACATTTCAGCCAGAGCTAGCAGTGTAGACAGACAATTATAAAATCATGCTAATATATGCTCATGGGGTTGTGGTAGCATAGGATAGTAGATAGTCTCTACCCATCTCTCTTTCCTTACCCTCCTCTCTAATGGGGAGAGCTCTTTTCCCAAGACAGTATATCCAACTTATGAGAGGAGACAACCAAATTGAGCGGGAAAATGGAATCATTGTCTCACTGGTAATCCACCTTGAAAAAGGTCAGAGTTCAAAGCAAAACCTGACTTGCTGATATGAAGCTCAAACTGAGGAACCGTGAGATCATAATGCGAGCCAAAGCCCATGTGCCCCTGTTTCTTAATATTCTTGCAGCTTTATGGCTTTGTGATTTCCAGCTGTACAAACGAGCATTCTACTAGCACTGTGAAACAACCAACAATTCCATTTTCTTCCATCTCAAAGACTGGGACAGTCACCATCTTGATACCTATAGCAATATCTAGAATGACAACACGAGGGGTCTCAACAAATATAACTTTCACCACCTCGGTGTCACAAAACATACCCCAGATGCCATCGACAATGACCACAACCCACAACAGTTCAGAGCCATCTGTTTCCTCATCAGTAACAAGTATGTATCAAAATTGACCTATGTTTCCTGTGCTGAAAATAGTAGTTAAATGCCACATTAATGCCTTTGTTCCAGTCTGCAAAAATAGAAATGATGTCATGTTAAATAAATTAAGGGTATAGGTCCTAGTATTCTTGTCCCTGTGGAAAATGAGTTTCCAATTTAATCAGGCCCAGTAATGACTATGAATAAGTGATTTTTCCTACCAGAGGACTGTACTTTGACATGAGTTGAAAATATGTCATGCCTTTACCTCCTGGACCCCTCCTTAGAGAACAGAATTAGGCAGCATCAGTCTACATGAGTTCTAAACCAAATGGTTGACTTTGATTTTCACTCATATGTGCCATAAAGATATTTTCCAACAGTATTAGATACAATCACATGTGTAGTAACAGAGTGTCAGTGCTCTTCATTTGCTGTATTTGTTTAAAATATAATGCCTGTGAAACTACAAATTCAGAACCTTCACATTTTCTTTTGAACTTATTCAAAGTTTAGTTCCACTTAAAAGCTAGTGATGACATTTTTGGCAAGAGCAGACTTTATGGTATCTTCAGTGTATTGTTTTAAATGTTTATTTATTTTTGAGAGAGACAGAAAGAGAGACAGCAGGGGAGGGGCAGAGAGAGAGGGAGACATGACCCAGAGCAGGCACCAGGCTCTGAGCAGAGCCTGACACGGGCCTTGAACTCACAAACCGTGAGACCATGACCTGAGCCAAAGTTGGACACTCAACCAATTGAGCCATGCAGGCTCCCCTTGTGTATTTTTATATGTTTCTACTCCACAGTTTTATTACTACAACTTATATTTTGAAGTCAACTGTAACATCTCAAGGCCTTGTGATGTGATAAAATCAAAACAGTCTCAACTTCCAATTTATTCAAAGGGAGAAATTTCAGTTAGAACCATTTATTCAGATTGGATCCAGTTGCAAGATTACAGCTGTGTTGTCCAGACCTATTGTTAAGGCATGAACCCTTAAAAGGATCAGTAAGGGGAAAAAAAAAAAATCCCCAAATCATGCTGACTCTGAAGTTGTGGTAGGCGATCCAAGTTCAGCACCACAAACAGCTTCAGATGCTGGGATCGCAGTTCTGGGGCGGAAGGCGATGGGGAGAAGTGTTAGATCAACTAGAGCCCAGCAGTCACTAAACACGAAACAGGCTGGAAAGCAACTTTCTACAAGGAGACGTCCTCTTCCCCCATTCAGCATTCTTAAGTTTTAGCCTATGAGGACGTTTCTTAAAAACACCAAAGCATATTCTTTTTTGTTTTCTTCTAGTCACAGCAACTATTAATTCTAAAAAAAAAATACAATATCAAAATTTGGTGGTATTGCATTAACACTGGAAGTCTGTTGATTCTTTACAGTGGATGTAAAATGTATTATTCAAGAAGAGGCATCTGGTATAGAACTATGTGAGTTTTGATCAGCCAGGACATTTCTGTGCTTCTTCAAATGTCACAAGAAAATACCAGACCGGGGCCACAGATTCACGAATTACATTCCTGCTAATCCTCTATGCCCAAAGTAGATTGTTTAAAAACATGAAAGGTGTCACAAGTTTGCGTGTCATCCTTGCACAGAGCCCATGCTAATCTTCTCTGTACCATTCCAATTTTAGTATGTGTGCGGCCAAAGTAAGCACTATTAAAGTTGTTTTATTGATGAATATGCAAGTACCCTTGAGAGTTAAAAACATTATGGTTTACAGTCATCAGTTTCTGAATGTGAATTAATTAGGTTCTTTTGCCAAACACTTCAACAACATAAAAATACATAAATATAAAATATTTTAAAATTATCTTTAAGAAAGTTTATAACAGCATTCTTAGTACACATATTATTCTTTGAATTTTAATAGATTATTAATAAACTCTGAAGTTGCTTTTAGCCTTACATTAACAAGTATTAATGTTCAGTTAACGGAGATATTCAGTAAACTGGAGGTCACCTAGCTCCTCTAAGAAATGTTACATTAATACCAATATGGCCTGCAAGCGTTGTGAGAGATCTGATGGTCAGGAGACTTAGGTCCCTTCTTAGCTGTGCCATTAAACAGCTATGTGACATCACTGTGAGCAAGTCACAGCACACTGGCTTTCTTTCCATCATTATATCTATTATATTTAATATATTTATATTAATATAATATATTTAATATAAAATAGATATTACATATATATATATATTAGAGCTTTTAAGAGCTCTAATAACCTCCTGTCTTTCTCACACCAAGCTAGTATACTTGGACAAGTCAAGAAGGACATTCCATCCTTCCCACCCAGTTTTATTTTACCCTGCAAATGTAAAAGCAAAAGTAAGATGCAGACATATTTAGCTATAGATAATAAAACTTCTTTAACTCTCTCAAGGGCACTTGCATATATATTTTTTACATATATATAAAATACAACATAGAATTCTCAAAACAACCTCATGAGTTTAGGTAATAGAATTATCACATATTTTATAAATGCAGACAATAACGCACATGTAAGTTAAGAAATGTACCCAACTGTCAGAGCCCAGATTTGGCCACTGGTGACCTGAATCAGGAATTAGTGTCCCTAAACCACCATGCTGATATACAGTAAAACCTTGGTTTATGAGCATAATTCATTCCAGAAACACGCTTGTAATCCAAAGCACTTGTATATCAAAGCAAATTTCCCCATAAGAAATAATGGCAACTTAGAGGATTCTTTCCACAGACCCAAAATACCCATATAAAATGATTATAATACCATAATATAATTAAAAATAATAAGGAAAATACAAAATAGAAAGGAAAATAAACAAATTAACCTGCATTTACTTTTGAAAACCTTCATGGCTGGCGTGAGGGAAATGAGAGCAGAGGATTACTGTGTAGGACGACTTTCACTATCACTAATGAAATCACTGCGACCAATAGGCTCAATGGAATCTTTTTCTGCATGGGGGCCATTGTATACATTAGCATGGATGTTCACTACAGTACAGTATTAATAAATTCTTGTCATATACTGTATTTAATGTAGCTGGCAATAAGGCAGCAAAGGGTCTATATCTGCAGACAGCCTGACCTAGAATGAAACAAAGCGTTCCTAAGCTGTCTCGTGTATAGAAAAGCAAAGGACTGTCCCACTGGTGCTTTGAAGTGACCAAAAATTCACTAGTGCCAGTTGTGGGCACCTTCCAACAATCTAAAAATCACTGATTTCTGTCAAACACTGAGGCCTGAGACTGAGCATCCAAGCATGGGAGACAATCACCCACAACCCCACAGCGAGAGACAGAGAGTGACAGACAGACAGACACTGAGAGACAGAGAGACAGAGAAGAACCATTGGCTAAGTTGTGATGATGTGACATTTGGTGTCATGTACTATGTATGTTGCAAGACAGTGCTCATTTACCTAGTTAAAATTTATTAGAAATGTTTGCTCGTCTTGCAGAACAAGCTACTTGCAATCCAAGGTTTTACTGTCCTCCTATCTTGAATGGCAGGGGAGTAAGTGAGACAGTGTCAGTGCTCTACCAAGGTCCCTCCAGGTTTCTTTAACCTTTTCTGTATACCTGTCACCCAGGTTCTGGGGGCCTGGCTTCCAACCACTTGCACTTGTGACTTTCCTCAAAGGCCTGGTCTTGGACTCACTTCCCAAGGAGCAAGAAATGCCCAACAATACACATTACTCTGAAGAAAGTGAAAGGGACATCTCTAAACAAAATGTGTGTTTTCCCTGGGTGCTATGGACTGAATAGTTACGTCTCCCTCAAATTCATATATGGCTATTCTAACTCCCAAGGTGATGGCATTGGAAGGTGGGCCTCTGGGGGACAATTAAGTCATGATGGTAGATTTCTCATACATGGGATCAGTGCCTTTATAAAAGAGACCTCATAGAATTCCTTTGCCCCTTTCAGCATGTAGGGACCCAGTGAGAAGATGGCCGTTGATGAACAAATTTATCTCACCAGATACACAATCCTCTGGCATCCTGATCTTGGATTCCAGAGCTGTAAGAAACAAATTTCTGCTGTTTCTTAGCTGCCCAGTCTATGGTGCTCTGTTAGAGCACCCTGAGTGGACTAAGATAATGGGATTAGGCTAAAGTTGGAAATACAATGCAATCACACCCTTGCTTGTCTCTTCCATTCCTTACCCTTACTCTCCCACTTCTCCTGGCACTTCCTTCATTAGTCATTTGCACACATATCCTTCTCTCAAGGGACTGCATCTGAGAACCCAGTATAAAACAAGTAGCATAATGGAAGAGCATTTTATTAGGCCACATGTTTTGGGGTTTCAATCTAATTTGAGGGGCTTAAAATCTTGCCCCCTTACTTTCTATTACTTATTTCTTACTTATTTCTCTATATTGTAGTATATTTGACATACAACATTGTGTAAATTTAAGGTGGACGGCATGTTGATTTGAAACATTTATATACTGTGGGGACTCCTGGGTGGCTCAGTTGGTTAAGCGTCTGACTTCAGCTCAGGTCGTGATCTTGCAGTTTGTGGGGTCGAGTCCTGCAAGGGGCTCTGTGCTGACAGCTCAGAGCCTGGACTCTACATTGGATTCTGTGTGTGTCTCTCTCTCTGCCTCTTCCCTGCTCACTCTCCATCTCTCTCTTTCTCTCTCAAAAATAAACTTAAAAAAAAAAATTAAATATAAACTTTTTTAAAAAAAGAAACATGTATATACTGTAATACAATTGTCATTATATGATCATCAAACATGCTAAAAGACTAGGTCTTAATTATTCCCACCACAAAAATGAATTGATAGTTATGTGACTTTCCATCTCTTTTTCCTAGTTGCTCAACTTCTGTCTCAGTTTCCTTATCAGTAAATTAGTGATAAGAAGGTTTACTTAGAAGGTTACTTGAGCATCAAATAGCTGGGACATCTGAAGCAACTGACACCTTGTAGGTGTTCAAAGAATGATGTATTTTTATTATAAGTTGGATTCTTGGCTTTAAATACAATTTTAACATTGCACCCAAATAAATAACAAGTCCGTGCTAGTAATTTATTCACAAGGTCCAGTATTTCAAAATCTAATTTTAAGACTTTTATGTTACAAATATTCAGGCAAAAAAAATATATATCCATGGTCACATGCTTTATTGCAAATACGTAATCATATGAAATATATATTTATGTGTGTCATGCCAATTTATTTAGGATTCGATTGTCAAAGTTTTTTTTATGTAATAATATTTTCTCTACAGAGAACGTTTTCTGCAATATGACCTCCTCCTTCTTCTAAAAAGAAACATGATTACACTGACACTTCTTTATTTTATTTTATTTTTTTTTATTTTGACAGAGAGAGAGCACTCAAGCTGGGGAGAGAGGCAGAGGAAGAGAGAGAATCTTTTTTTTTAAGTTCATTTATTTATTTTGAGAGAGAGGGAGAGCAAATGAACAGAGGATGAGCAGAGAGACAGGGAGAGAGGGAATCCCAAGCAGAATCCACACTGTGAGCACAGAGCCTGATGTGGGACTCGATGTGAGATCATGACATGAGCCGAAATCAAGAGTTGAACAGTTAACTGACTTAGCCACCCAGACATCCTGAGAGAGAGAGAAAATCTTAAGCAGGCTCCATGCTCAGCATGAAGCTGGACACAGGGCTTGATCCCATAACCCTGGGATCATGACCTGAGCTGAAATCAAGAGTCAGACGCTCAAACGCCTGAGCCACCCAAGCACCCCTACACTGACATTTCTCATGTGTATTTATGCACCGTTTTGAATATAGATTTCCCTTACCATTTTGCTCTGAAAATGTTTTCTCTCAAAGAGATGTCTTCCATTCATTCATGCATTCTTCATTCATTCATTCATTCACTCAACTAACTAAAGAAAAAATACCCCACCTATGACTCTTTGTCAGATGCCAAGAAGTAAACCAACATGGATTTGACAGTCTAGCAGTTTACATTCCAGAAAGGTAGAGAAGTTAAGGCTAGAGAATGATAATTTTTGGTTGCTTCCCAGCATCAGTTCCCCCAGAAGAACTACCAGGATCCTGCATTAGCTCAGCCACACCATTTGACAAATGATTCCCACTTCCCTTAAGTGGCCTAAATCCATCTGCATGATCTCAATCTTGAAATGAACTTAAATTTGTTAAACCACAGGGACTTTTTACATGGTGGCTGACAGAAGAGCTGTCCTCCCAAAATAAAAGACAAAGTGCTATTTCAGGAGTTTGGGCTACCATTTTTCTACCATAAGGGAAAAGGATGCCTAAGGATGAGGCCCACACAGTATTAAGGGCAAAGCTCAAAATGAGGCTGTAGCTCTTGAAACATCATAGATCTCTGCACAGAAGGATATGCTTGAAATAAACCCAAGCGACATTCAGCTGAAATAAAAATGAGTTCGATGCTGATAATAATTATCAATGACAATTGTTTTCTTCAATCACCTTTGGTTTCCTTCCCCTCTTCATGGAAACTGAGCTGACTACTACTACTTCTGGATTAATTCAGAAGCTTTGTTAATTCAGACTTCTGAAAAACACAAAAAGAAGTTCCCCAAATAACTAGTAGTTGTGTCCTATAATGTGTCTGGAAACCACATATTCTCATGAGAACACTGAATATTTAGAGCATGCCAAAACAGTATGAGTCATCTTAATTTCTATTTCTCATTTTCAAAATATTTTTCAAGTTATTCTCTAGGCACAGCATACATCCCAGTCCACACTTCTATACATCCCACTTGGATTACACCAATAGCCACCTACTTATTCTTGGACGCTTAGGAGGTAGCTTTCCGGACAATACCCCATATCCCAACCAATCTTCCCAAATCACTTTTAATCTTGTACATTTGATCGATAATATTCAATGGCTCCACACCACCCATTCTATAGCTGATCAAGTCCACTCTTCTTTTTCTAACATTCAGGATCTTATGTGGTTTGCTGCATGTTACCTACACAGTCCCCTATGCATGAATTCCCGGTCACAGGGATCCGTTCCTTTTATGCACCATGTTGTTCTTACCTCCATGGTTTCATTCCGTGTTTTCTTCACCCAATATGTCCTCCTCCTGACTCTTGAAAGTCCAGGTTTTGTTTCCCCTGGATACCTTCTCTGATTACTTTGGCACACATTTGCCTTGTTTCTCTAAGCTTCTTTCAGGAGGCAGTACTATGTGGTAGCATGAGGCCAAAGACTTGGTTTGGAATTCAACATCTGGCACTTACTAGCTGTGTGACCTAAGACAGATTGCTTAACTTTACTGAAACTCAGTTTTCTTATTTACAAAATAAAAATACAAATCAACTTTTAATCCATTATAAAAAGTAAAGGAGAAAATGTGCCTAGCACATAATCCCTTGCATCAAGCAGTCTCAAACTAGACTCAGTTCTGTACAACTTAGTACTTTTTTTATTGAATGTAATTAGTGCATACACAACAGTTTCTCTCCTTATTTGGAGTAGCAACTTGCTGTTTTGCCAACTTGTTGACAATTCATTGTGTGGAGCAGACTTTTTCAAGGACTGTATTATTTGTTGTAATTGTCTGTTGTAATAAAAATATACCATCAAGACTAACTCTTGCTAGCTTTCTTTTTGGTATGCTCTTGCTTACATCTTTATAAGTATGAGCTGCTTTTAAACAATACATTGAATTGTTTTTCAGATTAATCTGCATTTCATGGCAATTCATGGAATTGAAAGTTCATAGAAAGTAGATGTGATTTTACTGTTTCACTCTGCAGGATTTAAAGTTCTCTAAACTAATTTTATTACTTCAACACATGACTTTCCATGCAACAACATGTATATCAGAGATATGAGCATATATGGATTTCTTCAAATGCTGTGCAGAGCAGGGAGACACATGTGGATCAACAGGTTTTACAGAGGATAAGAATTCAGAAAATGGGGGGCTTCTCATAGGAACATAGCTCATCACAGAACGACAGAGGACAAAGATCTGTGTAATAAAATGCACAGGAACTACAACTTTATTTTATGTGACCCTTCTCGTACCCTGGAGAAATGAATTAAAGGTTAATAGAGGAAAGAACTGGAAGCAGCACTCACTTGAGCAAAAAGATAAGTAAACATTAAATTACCAAAACAATGAGGAGAATAGTTGCAACATTTATGTCACGTAAAGGGCTGGTTCCTTTAACACAGTGAGAAGGTAGCCATAACTGCTACGTCCAGATACAAGACCTCAGAATTAAACCTACCTTGCTGGGTTAAGGCAGCCCAAGCAGACTAATACAGAAAATTTGTAAATGGCATCAAACTGAAAATAATTTAATGTTGTTCTTTATTAAATTATATGAAATTTAGGCAATGAACCACCATACAATCAAAAAAGAACAGGATAGTTTTATATATAACGTAGTGGAGTATTTCCAGTACATACCATTAAATGTAAAAAGCAAGTGTCAAAATATATAACGTAATCCTATTGAGGTCTAAAAATAAAAGCAAGAACTTTATAAACTTAAAACTTAAAAATATAAACTTTATATTTTATAATAAATATAAAGAAAGAGGGATGAAAATACACACAGAAATAAACATAAACATAAAGGTATATGATTGCATACATATAGAAAATTTCAGGGGCACCTGGGTGGCTAAGTCAGTTAAGTGTCTGGCTTTGGCTCGGGTTATGATCTCACCGTTTGTGAGTTCAAGTCCTGCATCAAGCTCTGTGGTGACAGCTCAGAGCCTGGAGCCTGCTTCAGACTCTGTGTCTCCCTCTCTCTCTGCCCCTCCCCAGCTTGTTTGCTTTCTCTCTCTCTCAAAAATAAATAAACATTAAAATTTTTTTTTCAAAAAAAAATAAAATTTCAGAAAAGTACAAGAAAATATTAATTTGGCTTACAGGAAATAGAACTTGAATGGTAGAAGTTAGAGCTTTTTGCTTTTTACTTCATGTCTTTCTGTATTTGAACTTTTTACACAGAACAAATATTAATTTTATAATATATTTTTAAAATTCTGGTTTCATCACCTACAATTTGAATGTCCCTGACAAGTTAATGAATATGTGAGGTAGAGATTATCTGTCTCCTACTTCACAAGGTGATCTTAAGAATTACATGAGAGAATGGGATGCCTGGGTGGCTCAGTCGGCTAAGAGGCCAACTTCAGTTCAGGTCATGACTTCACAGTCTGTGAGTTCAAGCCCTGCAACAGGCTCTGTGCTGACAGCTCAGAGCCTGGTGCCTGCCTCAGATTCTGTGTCTCCCTCTCTTTCTGCCCCACCTCTACTCATGCTCTCTGTTTCTCTCTATTTCTCAAAAAATGAATAAAAATGTTAAAAAAAAAAAAAAGAATTACATGAGAGGGGAGCCTGGGTGGCTCAGTAGGTTGAGCGTCCGACTTCAACTCAGGTCATGATCTCACAGCTCCTGAGTTTGAGTCCCGCATTGGGCTCTGGGCTGACAGCTCAGAGCCTGCAGCCTGTTTCGGATTCTGTGACCCCCTCTCTCTCCACCTCTCCCCTGCTCATGCTCTGTCTCTGTTTCTGTCTCTTAAAAATGAATAACATTAAAAAAATTTTTTAGAAAAAAAAGAATTACATGAGATATTGGGAAACTCCTCACAGTGCTTGGTATATACAAAGCGTTCATCAAATGTTCGTTTTGATATTTCCCATGCATAATCTATCTATGTTATTACATATGAATTAGATATATGCTATGCTATTATACTTAATCATATAAAACAGAGCCTCCAAGAACCTTCAAAATTGTTTCTTTCCCTACACAATGCAAATTAATCTAGTTCCTCTCATGGTGTTTTAAATTAAAACTTGTTATTTAGAGAAATAATTGACCGGGATGTATATGGGGCTAGGGTTCTAGAACAATATGTTGATCCTCTGCAAACCCAATTATATATTCCGAGTTTTTAGGCTCTTAGAAAAACAAAAAGAAAAAACAATAAATACCAAAAGAGTTTTCTACCCCAAACCTGTTGTCAAAACTTCACAGTCCCACAGCAGATGTGAGTATAGGTGGCTCCCCTTTGACTAGGTGCAGCTCCCGCTGGTAGGGTCTCCACAGGGACCCTCAGACCTTTCTTGGTTCTGCATCAAACGTTTTCTGTCTCTGGACTGTTTTGCACTTTGTAATCTCCTTTGAAGTAATGGTTGCTAGTCTGCTTTTTGTAGTTGTTGTTGTTGTGTGTGATTTTTCTTTCTTTTACAGTTTAAAGGCCTAATAATTCCATCCATGAAAGGACAGAACTCAATTACTAACAGATGATCCTTATGATAAAATGTCACAACCCCAAACTAGAGGAAAGAAAAACAACTTCATTTTTCATTTACTCCAGTACAACTTAAACATAAAAAGAACCAATTTAATTGTCTGTATTATAAACTATCTTTTGAAAACTTATTTTCAGGGCACCTGGGTGGCTCAGTCGGTTGAGTGTCCAACTTCGGCTCAGGTCATGATTTCTCGGTTCGTGAGTTTGAGACCCGTGTCCGGCTCTGTGCTGACAGCTAAGATTCTGCATCTCTCTCTCTCTCTCGGCTCTTCCCCTGCTCATACTCTGTCTATTTCTGTCTCTCAAAAATAAATAAACATTAGCCTGGGTGGCTCAGTTGGTTAAGCGTCGGACTTCAGCTCAGGTCATGATCTAGCAGTTTGTTGGGTTCGAGTCCCGAGTTGAGCTCTGTGCTGACAGCTCAGAGCCTGGAGCCTGCTTCAGATTCTGTGTCCCCCCTTCTCTCTGCCCCGCCCCTCCTCATGCTCTGTCTCTGTTTCTCTCTCTCTCTCTTTTTTTATAATTTATTTATTTTTGAGACAGAGAGAGACAGAGCACAAGTTGGGGGGGAGGGGATGGAGAGAGAGGAGGAGACACAGAATCTGAAACAGGCTCCAGGCTCTGAGCTGTCAGCACAGAGCCTGAAGCCGGGCTCGAACTCAAGAACTGTGAGATCATGACCTAAGCTGAAGTCGGACGCCTAATTGACTGAGCCACCCAGGTGCCTCTGTTTCTTGATAATAAATAAATGTTCAAAAAAATTTTTTAAATTAATAAACATTAAAAAAATTTTAACTTCTTTTCATATCCTAAAACTTCTAGTACTTGTGTTTGTACATAATTTACCTTAATAATTTGGCCATTTTAAATAAAATATATTATTTTAACATTTACTCATCATAATTTAAGGATTGTATTTCCTGAAGAAATTTAACTGAGAGTAGGAAAATCATCATTGAATAACATTTCCTATTCCTTCAGGCACAATTTAAATATTAGACCTAACTGTCGGCAATACAAATTAATAACACTGCCTCATGCAGAACTCTTTGCTGGCTTTAATCCAGAGGTCTTGAATTCATTGCTCTTTAATTTTAAATTAAATTTAAATTGTAAAGTATATTCTGGTTTATCCTATAATGAAAAGAGAAACTGATGTTGAATGTTTTTCTCTCTGATATCGAACAATGTTGCTTTAGAACTGATAATAAATGCAGGTCTTCAAATCAGACTTAATTTTATTGACTTTTGGGCCTCTCTATGAAGTGTCTGCAAGCAGCAGAACAGGGCTGTTCAGCTCAGCCTTAACTTAGTTACACAATCCACACGTTGTTTACAACTCACCATTATTGAATTAAGTCTAGATTCGAGTCATTAATCCAACACTCACTCACTGAACACCACTATCAGGAAGTGTTCCCCAGGCTGAAAATCCCAGGATGAGGTGGCGCAATGGGAGGGGGCTTCTGTGCTCTGGCCTGGTAAAGAGAGGAGTCGCATAGCCAATATGGTGGTGTAATGGCATCAATCATAGCTACCGCTTGCGAGCATTTACATGTACCAGGCACATTGCACGTATCATCACATTTAATTTCATTACATCTTCCTGCGTTCCGGAGACAGGCATTACTCTCTTTGTTGCCCAGACCAGGAAACTGAGGCACAGCTAAGTAAACTGAACAAACTTGCAGGGCTGCCGTGTGGTAGGCTTTAACGGCACCCAGGGCTGACCACCAAGGGCCATTCTCTGAGAAAGTGTGCCTTCCTCCCTTCTCATCTGAACAGGCTGCTGTGGGGTTGTGAAAGGGCAGTGATGGTTAGAAAGGGAGCTGAAGTAGGTTCAATAATTTTGTACTTTAATATTACAGTATGCTTTAGAAAGCCATTTGATTTTTTTAAATGAATATTTGCCTTCTGGTTGGAAAAGGGATAATAAAAAAAAGAAAAAAAGAAAAAGACTACCTTTGCTTGACCTCATCCAATTTGCTTCACCATCACTATAATTAAGAAATATAGTCTTTTATATTTCAAGAAAGGAAATAAATGAGTAACGGTGGATGGCTTCTGTACTTCTGGCTCCTGTCTTATTTTCTGTGTGTTTCAAACATGAGTTCTCCATAAAGAGAAGTCTTAGTTTGTAGGGCAATTCCAAGAAAACGGGAAAACAAAAAAACTGGAGTGTGTGCAGACTATGACTGAATTAAACACTAGTCTTCTGTGGGTGACTCTCCACTCTGGGTGGATAACCCCTATTCCACGGCGCCTTTGCTCAGCTTAGTAAACAGGTTCACACTGAATTCACCTTTTCAAAGCCTTTAAGTCTCCTGCTGCCTTCCACCTATTTGAATAAAGAAGACTCCTCTTTCCAGATGTAGGTTTCTGGAAAGCAAAGCAAATGTTTTATTAATCTTTGAAGTTATTTGTTTGCTTGCTTGCTTTTGAAAAGTTTATATATAGAGAAAATAATATCACATTATTCATATAAAAACCATCCAGAGTTAGGTAACATCTTGACATTATTCCTACTTTGCTAACCATCTTTGCTCCCACTTACTCCAGCACATGTCTCTGTTCCCTCTAGGTACTCATGGTGACCTGAATTGCCAACCTGACCATCAAGGTGAGTGCCAAGTGCAATCTCAGGTAGTTAGCCTTAACAAGTCTGATCTGCCTTTTTTTCCCAAACATGCCAGCCAACTCCTTTAAATCAAACCTAAAGTAACGTTTGCAATCAATACTTTTTATCAGTTTAAATAGTCTCGGGTCTGCAGTTATAGAAATTACATTAAAAAGGGATCTACTTATGAAGGAAACATAAAAAGCATGGGTGATTTATGCCACATTTTCTCAATCAGATAAAAGCCACACTCAACTTAAATGTCATAATTTACGACCTGCGGAGATATTCAAAGAGAATTTTGCAGTTTGAGAAATGTGGCCAACATCCTTTCTTGACAGTTGAAAGAAGAAACCTAAAAAGGATCTGATAAAAACTGAGTTGTGGTAATAGTTCCAAAAGAGAACAATCATCTTCTCTCCCCCATGAGCCATCACTTCCTTCAGACTTGTTTAAAAGTCCTAACCCCTAACATCAAGCCAGGGGGGAGGGTTTCAGTCTCTACTTCCACAGCGACCATTGTGTGCACTCTTTCCTTATTTCCAAGGACACTTCCCAATTGAGGTTGTTTTTTCCTCTCACACACATTTTCCCAACATGTCCAGGCTAACCTCTTGGCTCTAATCCTCAGTATTCTAAAATATCTACAACAAATCATACCATTTCTCCAACAAAAACCCAATAGTGCCACTTTGCCTCAAGAGAAACTCACTTCTTGTCTTACAATATGTGTTCTCTGTGGCCCTTTCACAAGATCCCCAAACATTACCAGGAATACGTGTTCTCTGTGCCTTTGGATCATGGCATTCGAGACTTCTCATCCTGAATCTGGCAAAATTGAATTTTATCCATTAGAACTTGAGCTTCCAGTAGGAAAACTAAATGTTCAGAACACCTCTCAGTTGGAAGACATCTGAATTCTCAAAACTTAAGACAATGGTGCCTTGAAATATATTGATACACTCAGTAAGAAATTAAGGAAGACCAAAGGTAAAAGAAAAAGAATATAAAGTCGAAATCAAAGCAATAAAAACAGAAACTAAGGCTCCAGTGGGAACATATGTGATATTATGATCCTAGAGTCTCCAGGAATAATGGTCATAGGTCAGGATCATCCAATGATGTTGAGACTAAACTTGACACATACCTCTCCCTCCTGCACCATTCATTTAAATATAGAACCTGAACCCTCCAAGCTCATACTAATCCAGTAAAATGGTGAACTAGAAAAAAAATCTAACTACCAACAAAGGCAGCGGATGAAAAAACTTGTCTGTTTCTGCCACAGTTTTGGGTTATTATGGATCAAATGTTTTTCTCCCCTCCCCCCTCAAATTTATAGGTTGAAGTCCCAACTTCTAATGAGATGGTATTTGAAGATGGGGTCTTTGAGAGGTAGTTACGGTGCATGAGGTGATGAAGGTGGGGCCCCCATGATGGGATTATACCTTTGTAAGAGACACCAGAAATCTTGCTGTACTCCTCCTCTGCACCCCATGCTTACACAAGGAAGTGGTCGTATGGGCACAAAGTGAAATGACAGCTGTCCACACGCCAAGAGAGGAGGCCTCAGAATGAAACCTACCTGACAGCACCTTGATCTTGGCTTCCTGGCCTCTACAACTGCGAGAAATAAATTTCTGTTGTTTACCAGTCTATGGTATTTTGTTATGGTAGCCCCAGCTAAGACATGGGTAGAAGAAAAATAGTAACAATTTTCGCCCCTGGAGATGTGTAAACAAAAGTCCAGCCTCAAGAGACAGTAAGATTTGAATTTATAGTCCTGTATGGCTGGGGAAATTTCAAACCAAGAAAATAAAGGATCCCTCATGGGTTGCCATCCCCTGGCATCTGGCAAAAGTAAATATAAATGTAATACCTCCTGGAGGGAGCATCCTCTCCTCCGGTACCTTGTGATTTCCATGGATTACATTAACTTGGCAAAACTTAGCAAACACTTGGGGAAACAAGAGACTTTCCATGACATATTTAGATTCCCAATGATTTAGGCCAGTGGAATTATTAAACATAAAATAAAAAATAACTATATTTCATTTTTTAAATGTTATTTATTATCTTTACATGTTTAAAGAATAAAAGATGGGCTTCAAAAGATGAGCAAGGAATATCAAGATTGAATCAGCATATTTGAAAAAGAACAAAATTGAATTTCTAGAATTAAAAAATAATTGGAATTTACAACTCTATGGATGAGTTAAATAGCATATTAAAAACAATTTAAGGAAGAATTACTAAAGGTGAAATATCATTCGGACCTCAAACTTCTCCAAGACAACATTTCTCTCACTTTTATTAAGATATAATCTGGGGCGCCTGGGTGGCTTAGTCGGTTAAGCGTCCGACTTTAGCTTAGGTCATGATCTCGCGGTTTGTGGGTTCGAGCCCCGCATTGGGCTCTGTGATGACTGCCAGCTCAGAGACTGGAGCCTATTTCAGAGTCTGTGTCTCCCTCTCTCTGACCCTCCCCTGCTCACGCTGTCTCTCTCTCTCTCTCTCTCCTAGAAATAAATAAAAATATTTAAAAAAAAAAAAGATATAATTTGACAGGGGTGCCTGAGTGGCTCAGTTCGTTAAGCATCCAACTTCAGCCCAGGTCATGATCCCATAGTCCGTGAGTTTAAGCCCCACATTGGGCTCTCTGCTGTCAGCATAGAACCGACTTGGGATCCTCTGTCTACCCCCTACCCCCACACCCCTCCCCTGCTCACACTCTCTCTCAACAATAAATAAACATTTTTTAAAAAGGTATAATTTGACATACACTAAGCTGCATATACTTAAAGTATAAAATCTGTTAAGTTTTGACATATGTACATATGCATAAAACCATAGTCAAGATAATGAATATGCACATTATCCCCCAAAGTTTCCCCATGGTCCTTGCCAACCTCTCATTGCCTTCCCATCTTCCTTCATACTCATCCCTGGACACGACTCAAATGGCTTCATGTCACTACAGATTACTTGCATTTTTAGAATTTTATAAAAACTAGAATCACATTATATGTACTCATTTTTACTGGCTTCGTTCATTCAGCAAAATTATTTTCAGATTAATCTGCTGGTTTTATGTATCAATAGCTCATCCATTTTAATTGAGGAGTGGTATTCCATCATACGTATACACTTGATGTGTGTACCCATTTACTGATTAATACACGTTTGGATTGTTTTCATTTCTTGGCTATTATGAAGTAAGCTGCTATGAAAACTCTTTTACAAGTTTTTGTATGATCATATGCTTCCATTACTCTTGGGTACATAGCGAATAGCAGAGTAGCTAAAATATACGACAATGTATGTTTAATTATTTAAGAAATTGTCAAATGATTTTTCAAAGTGGTGTACCACTTTATATTCCCATCTGCAGTATATTAGAGTTCCAGTCGTTCCACAAATTGCCAACTCTTTAATTTTCAAACGGCAATTCTTATAGGTGGGATCCCAATGTGATTTTAATTTACACTTCCTTAATAAGCAATGATGCTGGGCATTGTCTTAAGGAAGTGGACATCAGGCAGAGAAGGAGAGTGGTTTCTGAGGAACAAGAAACAAGTGAGGTTAGTCCTATGATTTGTTCAGATGACGGTCTGGAAAGATTTTTCAGGCTATTGCATAGGAAAGTGAAACTCAGGCAGAACCTGGCATTCTCCTTGAGTTGTGGAGATTGAATTGGGAGTCTAATGAGGCCAAGTAGGTTACAGTTCACAGAATATAATATGGGAGAGGGAAGAGATGCACAGAGAGACAGCTCAGGACATCTACATAAGGTCTGCTTCAAGTGCGTTACCGAGTACTGATCCTTTTATAACAGGTAAAAATCGCCCTGAAACATCCTACCCAAGACAAGGTAAAAGTTATTCTAAAGGATTAGAAGAAACAATGATGGAAATATCACAATGCAGAGAATAGAGTCTTTCCCCAACAGAGTGGAAAATCTTCTAATTCACGCAGCATTAGGTAAAAGTACTCAGAAGGGCTTGCCTTGCAGTGGGTAAAATGAGTATCTAACAAAGCTCATAAATAAGAAGTGAAAGGTCTGATTTCAAGTAACTTGTAACCACATCCCAGAACAAAGCTCAAAATAACCAACATCCAGTAAAGTAAATTAAAAATGTCTGGCATCCAACCAAATATTACTAGTTATACAAAGAAGTAGAAAAATAAAACCCATAATGACAAAATTCAAACCACACTAACCCAGAACTCATGCAAATAAAAGGAGCTGTGGATAAGGATATTAAAACAGATATTACAACTGTATCTCATATGTCCCAAAAGATAGGTCAAAGACTGAATATGTTAAAAAGAGACATGGAAGATCCTTTTAAAATACTCAAATCTAAGTTTTAGAGATTAAAACTACAATGACTGAGGTTAAAAATACAGTGTACAGTGTTAAGAGCATAGATCATAAAGAAGAAAACATTGGTAAGTTTGAGGATAGAATAATAAAACTATCCAAAATAAAAGCAAGCTAAATCAATAAAATGCAAGTGAGTTGCGGGATAACTTGAAACAGCTGATATACTTACAGTTGGGGTCACCATAAAAGGGGAAAGACCGAAAAACCTATAACTAACAAGAAACCTATAACTAACAACAGACTGACTACTTTCACCCTAAAGGAAGGAAAAAGCAAGGAATCCATTCTCACCATTCCTATTCATCATTATACTGGAGGTTCTATACAATGAAATGAAGATGAAATTTTTAAAATAAATTCCTATTTATTTAATAAGTAACGGGTAAATTCCTAGCAGTGCTATTGCTGGGTCATAGGGGAGTTCTATTGTTAGTTTCCTGAGGAACCTCCACACTGTTTTCCAGAGGGGCTGTACCAGTTTACATTCCCACCAACAGTGGAGGAGGGTGCCCGTTTCTCCACATCCTCGCCAGCATCTAGAGTCCTCTGATTTGCTCATTTTAGCCACTCTGACTGGCGTGAGGTGGTATCTCAGCCAACAACTGAATTCTAACAATGCTGCTAGAACTAACAGGTGTGTTTAGCACACTTAAAGGATACAAGATCTGTATATAAAATTCATTTGTACACACTGGTAACAAATATTCAGAAAATGAAATTTGGAAGTAAATACCAACAAAAATATTAGATATTTAGGAATAAATTTGATAAATGGTGTATATGACCCCTATATTAAAATTAAAAACACTGCTTAGAGAAATCAAATAAAATATTCATGACCTAGAGTTAGGCAAAAATTTCTTACTTATAACTCCAAAAGCATAATCATAAAATTTTAAAAAACAGACTAGGCTTTGCCAAAATTAAGAACTTCTGTTCTTCAGAAATACTGTTAAGTGTGAAAAGACAAACCACAGATTAAGACAAAATATTTGCAAATCAAATACATGGTAAACAAATTGTATCCAGGATATTAAAGCCTATTCAAGGCTCAATAATGAGAAAACAACCATCCAATTTTAAAAATGGACAAAGATTTGAAGAGGCGCTTCACCAAAGAAAATAGAAGAATGGCAAATAAGCACAAGAAAAGGTGTTCAACATCCTTGGTTAGTAGGGAAATGCAAATTTAAACCACAATGAGATACAACTATTAAAATGACTAAAATTTTAAAAGACTGACTATTCCAAGTGACGGTGAGGACGTGGAGCACCTGAAACAATCACATATTTCTGCTGTGAATGTAAGATAGTGCAACACTTTGGAAGACAGTCTGACAGCTGTAAAAAGTGTTAAACACATCGCATCCCATATGACCCAGTCATTCCACTCTGAGGTATACATCCAAGGGAAAAGAAAGCATATGTTCATAGAAAGAGTTGTGCACAAATGTTTGGGGCAACTTTATTTGTCATAGCTCCAAAATAAAGGCATGCAAATATCCATCAGGTGAATGGATAAACCAACTGTGCTATATCCATACAATGGAACCCTACCCCACAATAGAAATAATGAACTATTACGAAAAACTGTCTTGTATCTCGGTTAGAACTGCTTCTTGGGGCAAGGGTACTGGTGTGCCAGTCCCAAGACCAGACCTAAATGGCCTTAAGTTTCTCCTCTCTTATTTGGAACCTTGCCACCCCCATTAGAACAAGTTTAATTTAGATGTCTGGAAAACAAGATCCATTCTATAAAGGAGAACCCACTTCCCCGCTGAGGCCTCCTAGACCCGCCCACAAAGAGCTGACTCCGACCACAGAAGAAAGCCCAGGCACCATTCAAGAAGCTGCCGCCCCAGCCTAAGCCGGTTACCCGTTACAGACGTAAGAGTAGGCAAAGCGATAAATAGAAGAAGCCCCTGGTTGATCTGTAAACTGCAGTAAGTGTGTATTTATCTACTGCCTTTGACTGTTGGGTGGTTTGGTGCATAGTAATGGCTGATACAAAATGAATTTAAAAATTCTGGTATATTCAGATAATTAAACTCTATAAAAAGATGAAAATAAACACATTTTTTTTTTGGACACACAAAAGCATGGCAGACTCATATACTGTGCTGAGCAAGAGAAGCCAGACACAAAAGAGTCTAAAGTTCATAAAGTTTAAAACAGGCAAAAGTAATAAGTAGTGATCAGAGTCAGAAGAGTAGTTATGTCCAGAGAGAGGAAGTTACCTGGAAGGGGTCTTAAGGGCCACTTTTTGTGGACTGCTAGTGTTCTATTTCTTGACCTTAATTCTGATTCCATGAGTTAGTTCACCTTATGAAAATCCAATGGGTTGTATGTGATATTTGTGAATTTTTATGTATGTAACTCAATAAAAGGGGCTTTTAAAAATATTTTGGTTGAACAGGAAATTCACCAAAGAGGAAAGATAAATAAAAAGAGCATCAGTCTCACTGCTAGTCTGAGAAAAGCAACTGTAAACGATCATAAATATCAGTTTTCACCCATCAGTAGACAATAAATTTAAAAGACTGCAATACTCCGGCTTGAGAGGAAATGAGGAAATATTCACACATTGCTAGTGTGCAAATTTTAGAAGGTAATCGACAAATATATTCGATTTTGGAATGCATATAACCTTAACACATTTAGAAATCTTTCCTACAGAAATGAAACCACTAAGGATACATAGAAAACAATGTTTATTAAAGCATTGTTTACAGCAGCAAAAACATTAAGTCACCTTGAAAGTGAATCAACTATAGTTGGCTGTAAAAAAATGTGGTTTATACATATTAGGGGATTTCATTATGCAGATATTAAAAAAAAGGTGTTATTATATTTTGACTTGCACTTATATGGGTGGAAATTTGAAAAAGCAAACTTCAAAGTAGTATGTATGGTGATCTTACTTTTTTTTTAAAAAAAAAGGGCGATTAACTCAATAAAATCGTACATAATTTTCTAAGTGTTTTCGTAAACATAAAGGTATAGAAGGATGCAAATAAATATGTTAACATTGGTCACCTCCAAACTGGATTTTAGAAAATGGGGACACCACTATTATACACATTTCACTTTTTTCTTCTTGTGATAAGTATATGTCACATTAAAAATGAAACAAATACACATTAGGTACTACTTTTTTTTAATTTCCAGCATTTAAATTTTTTAAAAAAGAACATCAAGTCACTTAATAAATGCAGTTTTCAAATCTTATGTCAAATCAGTGCGGGGAGACACAGACTTCATACAACATTGGTTTAAAAAGGAGGAAAAAGTGGACGTCTGGGTGGCTCAGTTGGTTAAGCGTCTGTCTGACTCTTGACTTCAGCTCAGGTCATGATCTCACAGTTCATTTGGGGGGACTGAGCCCCACCTCAGGCTCTCTGCTAACAGCAAGGAGCCTGCTTAGGATTCTCTCTCCCTCTCTCTCTGCTACTACCCTGCATGCATGCTCATGTGCGCCTGTGTTCTCTCTCTCTCAAAATAAATAAACCAAAAAAAAAAAAAAAAAAAGAGAGAGAAAAAGCTAGGTGTTCCCTTAAGAAAACAGGGTACAGTACAAACTCCTTAACCTTTCAAACAGTGAGGGATAAAAATTTAACAGTTGTGATCTCTTTTCAGTATTATTAGAGGAGCACCTCATATCACATATGAAATTCATGATTATTAATTCAAGCTGAAGAAAAAATAAATTATCCATAAAATATCTTAGCAACTTGGAATAAATATGCTTTGAAATAATGTGACTGAATCAACAATCTGTTGGAAAATTTTATTTGCTATATGAGCGGAAAATATTACTCAGTACTGACACTTCCTGTTTATCATTAAAAAAAGAACTGAGCTCTCTAACCTTGCAAATTTAATTCAGTAGTAAATCTTACAACCTCTTGCAATAAGACCTTGCCTTACATAACAAATAAAATGTGACTTGGCAGGCTCCTTCTTAAAAGAACTAAGCTTTATATCTTGAAAGTGAATATAGAAATAAAGAGCAAAGGTAGTAGAAACAGTGAAATCCAAAAAAAAAAAAAAAATTAACATACCCTATGAAATGCAGTTGGATATAAACAAGTCTATTTCAATCCTTTCCCTTTTTAATGTCTCAGAAAAGTCACTGAAATCGAAATGAGTTTTACAACTGCTCTAAATTATTGGATAATTATATCTAAGTAATTTAAAGCTTTGAAAATGCTTTAAAAATTATTTCATTATAGATTATTAAAAGATGTCAGAGCGGAAAGGGACACAAACATCTAGGGTATATTTTTTATCTTGAAATTGTTTTACATTTCATATCTTGAAAAAGAAATACAGACAAGTAATAGCAATTTGGAATTTATGGCCTAAATTTGAATTCTAGTTTCAATTAATTAACTGGAGGAGAAAAGCAGAGTTTTTTTTCCTAGAATTCATTTTCTTCAACCATGAAATAAAATGTTGCCAAAAGCAAACAGGTTTAGAGTGTCAGAGTAAAAAGAAAGTGACTGTAGAATGACAGTATTTCATATCTACCATTCAGGTGCTTTATAAAAACATCTTCAGATAATTTTCCCAGCCATCTTCTGAATAGGTAGGATCTCTATTTTGCCATTGAAGAAACTGAGCTTCGGAGCCCTATTGAAGTTACCCAAGTTCACGTGAGTGGTAACTGAGCCCGGATTTGAAGCCAGCTCTAAGTGAACAGGAAGACAGGGACCTCCAAACTCAGGCTCATATAAACTAAATGAATTGTGCAAGTTCCCACTGCTAGATTATGTGAATGATGTTTTATAATACTAAGTACTCTGTGATGTTAAGTAAAACACCTACTTTTCCTGAGCCTCAGTTTCCTAATCTGCAAAATGGCATAAGTAGGAAATAAAGCACAATTTCTGTTACATAATGAGTAATCAACAAATATTTGTTTTCTAAAATTCAATGCTTTTAAAGCACTTTCAGAGTAATCTTGAGAAAATGGGAATTGTTATTTCCATTCTACATATGGGTATGTAATCTTACCAATATAAAATGTAAGAGAGAAGCAAAGAGACATGTTTAATGACATGTTCCTCACTGTCGTGATGCGAAACAACAGTGTTCAGTCTCCATCCAAAAGGACTAATTTTGCCTTGAAGTCATGAAGTTAAATCAGCTATTCTGAAGGATGTGCCCAATTTCATTCATACAGATGAGTTTAGAAAGCGGAAAATTTTAATACTTACAAACATTATCACCTACATTTGAAGCCTCGTTTCAATTAATTAACTGGAAGAGAAAAGCAGCTTTGTTCACTACACTTCATTTTCTGCAAATCAAATAAAATGTTTTCAAACGATAAGGGTTATAAAATTTAATGGCTGTGGTCTCTTTTCAGGATTGTGAAAGACCATTTCCCTGAGCAATTCATGTCACATACGAACGTCATATGATTATCAATTCAAGCTGAAGAAGAAATAAATTATTCCATAAAATGTCTTTCAGGGTGGTTTTAAAGCAGCATTTTTCTTTTAAATCTTGGGCCATAAGTAAATTATCTCTTGAGATCTACATTAGGCTGGTGGTCCAATAAAATGAAAAACTAAATGATACAAACTTCTTCTACAAAGAAGCTCACATACATTACATACATTTAAATTATTAACAACACATAGCTGACATTGACAATGGGAACAGAGGTCCAACAAACTCAATAGTGAACAAGTCTACAGTGACAGCAACTCTAAGGAAGATCCCTTCATTTCCACAGAAGCTGAAAGGCCACCACTCTCTTCCCAGGAACAGCCTGCAGCTTTTCTTTCAAGAACTAAATGGTTCTAAGCACATCGCGCAATTAGGAGGTAGCCTTGATTTCTATTTTGGAGAATATGACGCAACTTACCAGAGTTTTCACATTAAGTAAAACTGGTAAGTTCATGTCTGGGGATAAAGCCACACAATGGTATCATTCAAGATAAAAATCAGTGACCCCATTTAGGTACTAAAGGCCAGTCTGCACTCCCTTTCAGTATTTCACACTAGGGGCTTTGGTACCATTCAGACATTCTCTGATCAGAAAATGCAGTTACCCTGACAACAAGCCATTGGAGAGATTCTGCATTCTAATCTGACAGAACTCGGGGATGGATTTCAACGTTAGCCAACAGCTGTGAGTTGGCTCAAGCACGGGCAGATGTTGGTTTCAGCATCAAGTATTCTTTGCCACATGTGGGACCAGACGGAGCTTCTGCACAGACAAATGTGTTAATACTTGGGAATTGTTAACGCTGAAGCAAGAGTCTTACTTTTTAGCCGGTGAATGCTGCTCTGTGCAAACCTGAAAGTCATGGTTTGAGACTCAACTAGCAAAAGTGCTCATACATGTTTATTTAAAAAATATACTGTCTTCTTCAGGGAAAAGTATACGAACAGGGAACTTAATCAACTATGGGCAAGTTAGTTAACTTCTCTGGGCTTCAATGCCTTCCTCTGTAATATGAGGATAATACGACTATCTACTTCCTAGTTTTTTTCTGATGATTGATGATCCATAAAAGGTCCAATGCTCTCAATTTTATCAGGTGCTTAAGCATGGGAATGGAGTTTGTGTCCTAGGCATCCTCCCCACACATCTCTACCTCCCTAAGATCGATTTAGTTGTACTTTCCGCAAATTATTCTTTCCATACGGCTTGAGATGGTGTTCAGACCTTCACTCCTTTCTTTTGCCTATGCTTTGGACTTTGACAGCAACGTTCACTCTCCACGGCTAGGGTTTCTCTGTTATTCAGGTGTGCATGTCTTTTCTCCACCTAAGCTAGGAGGACCTTGGGGTGAAAGACTATGTCTTACATAGCCTTATATCTGACAAAAGGCATAGTACTGGGGCACCTGTGTGGCTCATTCAGTTAAGCATTGAACTCATGATTTTGGCTCAGGTCATGATCTCACAGTTCGTGGGATCGAGCCTGGCATTCGACTCTGGGCTGACAGCGTGCAGCCTGGGTTCTCTCTCTCCCTCTCTCATGGTCCCTCTTCTGCTTGCTCTCTCACAAAATAAATAATAAACATTAAAAAAAAAAAAGACTTAGCTGAGGTAACACATCATCTGGAAAATATTTTTTAAAAAAAGACATAGTAGTGAGTGCTGTCCAAAGCAGGCATTCATTAGACACACTGATTCTTCTTTGCAATCGGGAGGGTGGTGCAAAGGGATGTCTCCAGATGATTAAGATATAGACTACATTAAATACACTGATTTCTGAAACATACCACAAAGGACCTCTCCTATATTCTCAGGACTTCCTCATGCCAAGCTAAAGGCGGAAAGGCTATAGGTATGATTTATATGCTCATTAACAGTTATTTACATGGTCTTGCCCTTACTTAATATTTAAAGTTCCGCCTAAAACAATTCAGTGAGATTTCAGCAATAAAAAAGGTCTCTCCTTATTGGCAATGAATGCATTTAGTGTCAGCAAGGTCGCCTTCAGTATGCAGTTTCTAAAAGAAGCCATTACATTATAAACATTAATGTATAGAGTTAACTTCGATGTATATATTTCACTAGGTCATAAATCTTTTCCCTTCATAGGCGAAAGTATCCCTTATATCTGAATTAGTTCATGTTGAAATTTTATAATGAAAGTCAGCTGTGGTTCCAGGAAACAGCTGGTGTTTTTGCCTCTCTCCTTCCATGAAGAAATATGCAATGCATCAAGGAATGACCTACCTCAAAACCATAAACTGCTTAAATTTTTTTCATGTGCAGGCAACTAGCAGTGTATTTTGATAGTAGATGTTCGATGTGTGTTCAGTTTTTACAATATGTGTTGACTGAAACGGCATATTACTACAAAAATGTGTATCGATGCTACTTAACATGAAGAATCTTTTACTAGGTGCTAGAAAATATAACCTAAAAACAGCCTTTCCCGGTCTGCTGGGAAGTTCTAGTAAACAGAGAACAATGATTCTCAGTCAAGGAGCTTGTTATCAAAATGACTTGGGAACTTTTCCAAAGGACAACCACCACCACCACCAACAAAAGGGCCTGGGCTCCATCCCTAAAGATTCTACTAAGATGATTCATCCTAGGAAAGGAATCAAAAAAACTGATTCAATGAAGCAAGAATCAACCATAATGTTTTTGATATGTGAGAGTAAAGTTTTCTTTATAAAACGGAAATATTATTAAGCTTTTATGTATAATCTAATTTTTTTATTTTTTTAAATGTTTTATTTACTTTTGAGAGAGAGAGAGAGTGCAAGCTGGGGAGGGGGAGAGAGAGAGAGGGAGACAGAATCTGAAGCAGGCCCCAGGCTCTGAGCTGTCAGCACAGAGCCCAATGCAGGGCTTGAACTCACGAAGCAAGAGATCATGACCTGACCAACGTCAGACGCTGAACCGACTGAGCCACCCAGGTGCCCCATTTTTTTTTTAATATTTTANATATTATTAAGCTTTTATGTATAATCTAATTTTTTTATTTTTTTAAATGTTTTATTTATTTTTGAGAGAGAGAGAGAGTGCAAGCTGGGGAGGGGGAGAGAGAGAGAGGGAGACAGAATCTGAAGCAGGCCCCAGGCTCTGAGCTGTCAGCACAGAGCCCAATGCAGGGCTTGAACTCACGAAGCAAGAGATCACGACCTGACCAACGTCAGACGCTGAACCAACTGAGCCACCCAGGTGCCCCATTTTTTTTTTAAATATTTTAATGTTTATTTTTGAGAAAGAGAGAGAGGCAGAGAGAGAGGGAGACACAGAATCTGAAGCAGGTTCCAGGCTCTGAGCTGTCAGCACAGAGCCCAACGTGCCTCAAACCCATGGACCACAAGACCATGACCTGAGCTGAAGTTGGATGCTCAACCGAGTCACCCAGATGCCCCTAATCTAAGTTTTTGATAGAGAAATACATTCATTTAGGGGCACCTGGGTGGTTCAGCCGGTTAAGCGCCCAATTTCCTGCCTCAGGTTTTGTGTCTCCCTCTCTCTTTGCCCCCTCCCCTGCTCGAGTTCTCTATCTCTCAAAACTAAACATTGAAAAAAAATTTTTTTAGAAAAAGAAACATTCATTTTAAATGCTCCAAGAGAGGCTTGATATTTTAAAGAACACATCTATCCAGTCCTTTATAATTTGATTAGGGTTATATGAAACTAACCTTTGATTTATGCATTTTATAAACTTGAATAGTAGATATCTCATTTATTTAAAGTGAGTTTAGGGGCTCCTGGGTGGCTCAGTCAGTTAAGCATCCGACTTCGGCTCACATCATAACCTCGCGGTTCGTGGGTTCGAGCCCCGCATCGGGTTCTATGCTGGCAGCTCAGAGCCTGGAGCCTGTTTCAGATTCTGTGTCTCCCTTTCTCTCTGCTCCCCCCTGCTCATGTTCTGTCTCTCTCTGTCTCAAAAACAAAAGTATAAAAAAAATTTAAAAAAATAAAGTGAAATCATACCACATATATAACATTTTTCTGCTGATTACTAAAAGTCCCATTCATAAAAACTAAAAAAAAATCAGTGTTGCAATCAAAAAAGAAATAATGGATGTCATCCTGTTTTGACAGGTGTATAATTTTTTACAGCAAAATAAAATTGACATATCTTGTGGGAACACACACAAAAATTATCATTTCTTTTACAACTTTTTAGGACAACTTTTATTAGAGCTTATTTTCTGAATTTTACACAGATATCAAATTTATAAATTTGTTTTATAAATTTCTGGATTCCAACACTTAACTAAAGTCATTGAATTTTGAGGGCTAACAATTACTTAGAACAACCTCTCGGTTACACAGATTTATAGTCTCTGAATTGTTATTAACATGAATGAATCTCTGGAGAAGCGCTGTGGTGTAGCCACATTAACTTTCAGCTGAGTGAGGGCCAGTGCAGGATTAAAACATGTGCCCTCAGTCTGGTTCACAGGCCACACTGAGATGCCAGTACTTTCAGCTCTTTCTCCAACAACAGAGCTCTTCTTGTTTTTAGGGTACTTTTCTCTGGGTATTTTGCCATAAATTACACTCCCAAATTAAAATGTTAGTATTTCAGGGCACCTGGGTGGCTTAATTGGTTGAACATCTGACTCTTGATTTTGGCTCAGGTCATGATCTCATGGTTCGTGAGATTAAGCCCTGAGTCGGGCTCTGCACTGACAGTGTGGAGCCTATTTGGGATTCTCTCTCTCTCTCTCTCTCTCTCTCTCTCTCTCTCTCCCTTGCTCTCTGCTCCTCCACTGCTCTCGCTCTCTCTCTTCCCCCCAAAATAAAAATAAACTTTAAAAAATAAATAAAATGTTAGTATTTCTTTCCACAAGTCTCTTTTCATAGACCATTATAGTGAAGGGGGATAAAATAGGTCATTATCATTATTTTCACTTAACTCCAAAGAGGACTATGCCTCTGCTCAAACAGGAGGCTATGGTCTTCTTCACAATGATCCTTATGCTATAAGATGTGTCCCGTAAGATTAGTAGGCTACTCTCTTTTCAATGAAATTATTTCCAATTCCTTTCTCCCTAACATCATCTGTGAGATTTAACATTCTGCACCTTTTTATAGCATAAAAGATGCATAATCTTCCACCTAATCATCTTAATTTGTCTTATTTAAATAACTTCCTAAATCACAAATGATATTTTATATATGTTTTTTCCTGTTAAGAAGCATTTCCAAACCATGTGTGAAAACAGCAGAGTTCTGTGTGCTCAAATGCTGCCCAAGTAGGGCTAAGTCAATTCCCAAGATCTTTGAGCTGATATCTCTGGCAGGTTCGGATGATATTACTCATGTGTTCTTTGGCCTAAGCACTGATCCTGTAGGATTCAAAAACATCCCTGGTTCTGAGAAACTGACTCAAAGGCCCTGTGGCTGCATATAAGCTATCTGACATGTTTCACCCAAATTATTTGTCACTGCTGTATATACCAGCTAGGAGGCTTGGGCCAGCAGAACTACATAGAGAAAAGTCCACTGTAGATCTGTACTCAGTCTTGGCTCTGTGTCTCAGAATTCATGTATAGGGTTAAGCAAGTTACTTATGCAAACTATGCCTCGGTGTGTTCATCTGCAAAGTGGTGGTAATTCAACTTGCCTTGAGGGAGGCTGTGAAAATCTCACAAGAGAATCTATTTAAACTAGTAAGAAATAGGTAAGTATGCTACCTGCATTTAATTAAAAGTCATTCCTATTTTAATATTCCTATGTTTGGGACACCTGGGTGGCTCAGTCAGTTAAACATCTGACTTTGGCTCAGGTCAATCTCGCAGTTTGTCAGTTCGAGCCCCGCATTGGGCTCTGTGCTGACAGCTTAGAGTCTGGAGCCTGCTTCTGATTCTGGGTCTCCCTCTCTCTCTGCCCCTCCCCTGCTCATGCTATCTCTCTCTCTCTCTCTCAAAAATAAATAAAACATTTTAAAAAATATTCCCATATTTCTACTTAAACCTACTTTGCCATCAACACCTAGAATCCAACATAAATATCTTAGTACGAATTTAGTGCTTTCAATAAAAGTGCTGTTCATTAAATTATTTACCAACTTTTATGGCCAATAATTATCAATAAATGTTCTGATGCTTTTCAATTTTGTCATCCAATGTTTTAGACTACTTTAAAAAGATGTACTAGACTGGGAAGAGAATTGGGCAGTAGAAGAGTAATAAAGAAAAATAAGTATCTCTTTCTGTCTGTTTAAAATGGTATTATTCAAGACCAACTTAAGGAAGGCTAATGGTGACCTAAGAATGTGAAAGAATATTTCCCAGAGGATAGTCACAGCTGGCCTTTATCCTTACTGAGACAAGAACAGGAGGAAATTAGCTTAAATTTCATTTGGGTTAGAATAATGAGAGCAAGCTATGAAATCTAATTCCCAGGGAATCTTTTCTTCAAAATAAAACAAAAACTGACTTCCTACCATGGTTTCAGGGCAGCCCTGATAACTATGAGAAAATACTGGATGAAGTCTGAGTCATCTGTCTCTATAATCCCCATCAAGAGAAGAAAACGAGCAATTATGAGCCCTTTATGCAACAGGTGTTTTCACTGGTACTCATTACATCTCCACTGGAAAGCATTTTTCCTACTTTACAAGTGAAGATGCAAACTCTGAGAGCTGAGTTTGCCCAAGGTCATCAAGCTAATGAAAAGCAGAGTTGGATTACAATCCCTACCTATCTCCAGAGCCCATACTAGGCGCTGTACCAATCTGTCAGCCTTGCTCACCCTGCACTCTTAGTTTCTATTCTTACTTAAAACTTAAATTCTGTCCAAGATTCAGATTTAAATTTGGATTTAGATTTAGATTTATTTACCTTTCTTTCTTCCTTTCCTTTCTTTACTTTTCCTTCCCTTTCTCTTTTCTTTCTTCATTCTTTCTCTCTTTATTTCTTTCTTCCTTTTTCTTTTTCTTTCTTTCTTTCTTTCTTTCTCTCTTTCTTTTCCTTCCTTCCTTATCTATTTACTTATTTATTTATTTACTTATTTATTTGTTTACTTAGGTATACTTCATTTTGATTATTTCCAAGATTTAGAGGTATCTGGAATCCAATGTAAATTGGAAATACAGCCAGTATTTATGAGCTACTTAATATATGCCAAACATCTAAGAACTCTATGGATATTATTTCATTTGATAATGGCAGTTACCATCTGAGACAAATCCTATAATTATTCCCATTTACAGATGGAAATCTAGGTTTCAAAATACATGCTAGAAGAGCCCAGGCCCACGGGACTAAAGAAAGGGGCTTTTAAACTTCAAGGGGAGTAGTGGGGTCCTAAGCTTTTTTACCAGGTATGCCTAGGGATAGTGAGAAGCAGGCATACCAGGAATTCAGACCACAGGGCATCCAAACCCCAGCACATATTTCACTATTAGTTTTAGCAAGTCACAGATATTTAGAAGTAAAAAGAGCCATTTGGAATCATCGAATCCCATCCCTTTATCTTACAGACAAGGAATTTGAGGACCATGGCGAGGTTAAGTACTTTCTCTAGGGTCAGAAAGCTAATTAGTGACAGAGTTAGCAATAAATCACTTCCATGAAAAGACATGCTTTCAAAGTGAATTCAATTACCTTGTACTCTCAAGTGGCTATTAAGAACACCCAAGTAGTTAGACAATCTCTAATATTTCTGTGAAGCAGATGTAACTTGAGAAGATTTAGAAAGAACTTTGCAACAATGAACACTAACTCAGAAAGCTTTAAAAATGTGCTAATTTGAGTCAACTCAGCAGTGTTAGGAGCAATGTTCCTTTCACTTTTATTTTCTGTACAAAGTTATAATTTCAGCCACACTAAATGGCCAAGTACTTTCATCTCTTGGATAAATGACATATATAAAATTTCAAATCCACTAATATATATATTATATATACAGTTGTTAATAATTACAAACCTTTGACACAAATTTCCAAAGAAGAGGATGATTCTTATGACTTTACAGCATAATTTTTCTACAAGATAAAGAATTATCCATTTTGTCAATGGACACCAATGGTAATGCATTGGTATTAAGAATTTAATAGTGTGGCCAAATAGTGTGGCCATGTATTTAAAATGACTGAAAAGTACTTTCCCAGAAAGCATACTTTGAAAGCAAATTTCTTTCAACAAACTATATAGATCTAACTATGTATATAGTTAGATATCCAATGAAATATGGTTGAATTGGTAAATAAATAAATAAAGGGAAACATTGGTAAGCCAAAAAAGTTCCACAGAATTGGAGTGAAAACACAACTATTTGGTCAACAGTCAATAGCAAACACCTGCTAATCTGCCACCTAATTAATAAAAGGAAACTGAAGGTGAAGACATGATAAAAGAATGATAAGTAAAGCACAGAGTCTGTGGAAATGCATCCTAATGAGAAACCGATTCTGTCAGGGAAGAAAAACATTTCCATCAGGGAAGAAAAATCACATCAATGAAAATACATTTTGAAATATCATTTCAGGGAAAAAATGGGAGAATATATCCTGACAAAGAAGAAGCCATTCTAGTAGTCAAATCATGTAGTTTGACACTGAAAATTCTTACAATTCACTGAATTTAACCTGGAAGTCTTACACATTTTCAGAAATAGAAATCCTCTATCACACTTGACATTTCAGAATATGTTAGTGCTGAAGTTTCTCATGCGATGTTCTTTTATTTAGAAGAAGAAAGGAGAGGAGGAAGAGGAGGAAGGAGGAGAGGAAAGAGGGAGGAGGAGGAGAGGAAGAAATAAACATAATCGGGAAACTGACCAGGAATGTTGATTTAACATGGTACATAAACCCAGATGTTCATACTACGTGTCTAAGATAGGAAAATCAAGTTTTAGGTGACTATTTCATGGCTGTACAGCACTCTGGCTTCAAGGACATTTCATGGTCATTCAATATCAATTATTCTTAGATTTTTCTGGTTCGAGGAAACATTCCCCCAAATTAAATCACTCAGATTTATGAGTACCACCAATGGAAAAAAAACAGTGTATCTAATATCAAGTCAAGAAAGATGCTCTGTTCAGTACCAATTTTTTATACAGCAGAGTATATCATTCTTGAATCTATTGATGAAAAGAAAAATGACAGTGTTTGGTTTATCTCCACTTCACATTTCTCCACAGCCGAAAGTTTTCAGGGTGGCCTCCTTATATGAAATGAGTGACAATCTAGGTTTTATTTGGAATTCTGACTGTCTAGAAAGGATTGGCTGGTTTGGGATCCCTCAGCAACCCAGAAACCTAAGAAGATGATAACAGATTAGCAACTGTGTTTATTGCTAGTGATCTACATAATTGTATTTAGTTACTTTATTTAAAACTATGTGCCAGGCATTTTTCTAATTACGTTAAAATCCTTTGATTCACTTAACAGTCGTAACAACCCTATTAGCTGAGAACTATTACGCCCATTTTCCAGATGAGAAAACTGGGGCACAAGGAAGTAAATAATTTGTCTGAGGTCACACAAGTAAAGGGAATCCTCTCTTAAAACTCAGCAATGGTCAATCTTTTAGCATGATTGTCCTTCTTTTTCTGGGTCTCCTTATTAAACAGCAGTTTTCAATGAAAAATCATTCAAACAGCAACACTGAAAATAAATGGCCTGATAATAACAGTTGGGTTTGTTAAGAGTTTTCTATGTGTCAGATATTGTGCTAAGTGGTAATAAAATTTTATTAACTGCTATTTAATCTTTAGTCTAAACAATTCCATAAGGAGGGTACCATGCGAATTTAAATGACAAAATTGAGCTGTGGGTGAAAGATTAAGTCTCCCAGGGTTAAATGACTGATAATGGAAAGAAAGGATCCAAATCTGGCCCATCAGAGTGCAGAATCCTCCTATGTTACCACGAGGTGTACTGCTTCCCTTTTAGAAAGGTGGGCCTTTAAGGAAAGATGGCGATGGGATCATGAGTCAGCAGAGTGTTTTCCTTTTTTAACCTCTTTAACATAATAGGCCATCAGCAAGCATTTATTAAATCAAATAAGATAGATCATGCTTAAACGGATGAGTTAGGAGTTTAGTTTATCTATGAGGAACATTCTCTGACAGTAAAAGTTCCCCCCCCCCACACACATACACATACACACACACACACACACAAAACCAGTGTGTTAAACCAACTGATAACCTCAGCTTCTACCAGAGCATATCCAATCGTTACCATTAGGTGATAATGATGTCGCTATTGACTAAAGAGAGTGGAATCACTTTCTCTAAAATAAATTTAAATATAGGGTAAAGCTACATATTTGGCAAAGCTTAAGTAGGGTCATATTTAAATATGGAGATATAGGCTCGACAGTGGCTAGAGAGATAGAGACACAAGGCGATCCCATATGAGGAGTTGTGGTTTTAATATAAATTAGCAAGAGCTTTCTTTTTTTTTTTAATATTTTATTTATTTTTGAGAGAGAGAGAGAGACAGCATGAGCAGGGGAGGGTCAGACAGAAAGGGAGACACAGAATCTGAAATAGGCTCCAGGCTCTGAGCTAGCTGTCAGCACAGAGCCTGATGCGGGGCTCGAACCCACGAACCGCGAGATCATGACCTGAGCTGAAGTCGGACGCTCAACCGACTGAGCCACCCAGGCGCCCCAGAGCTTTCTTTTTTATAATCTCCATTTTTGTCTTCTAGTGTGATATGCTGTCATCTGACAATACCGTTTTGAAACCACAATTTTAAACATCTTTCACAAAAATCAAAATGCAAATCAATAAATCTGAATCTCAGGGGAACTGAAATCCCCAATAATTTTTATCATCATCCCGTTATTCCTGTGGATGAAATTATTTACCTCTGTTAGTTTATAATTTTAGAAATGATTTACCTTATTATTTTATATTTTGGGTAGTAAATAGTTTTTATCATTATATGATTAAAATTTAAATTAAAAGCATAATTGTTTTTAACTTCAGTCATTCACGTGAAGTATATTCACACACAGCCACTGATATATTTTATTTATCTGCTTAGTTTTATAGGTATTACAACTACAACATGTATGTTGGGCAGTACTATTAACATTCAATTGCAATCACACACTTCTCTTTGTTTGAAATGAGAGTCCAAACAATAAACTGGTTTCTCACAATATTAGTATCATCAATATGCTCTTAAAACTCGCTGCAAATGACACATCATATAATACAATATAAAAGCAATGTTCTTTTTTCTGAGAAAGTACTTTTTGGTTATTTTCTCAGAGAAGGACTGAGGCTTTTTGATACAGTGATTCGTGGGACATAAAATACGGAATAAGGATAGGCATCTAGCTGACAGCTCTTCAAAACACAGGCGTCTTTGAGTCTATGAAAAGAAGATATATTTTTCTTAAACCACTAGACATCATCTCTGCTAAGGAAAAGAGAATGGAAATTGGGTAATTTCTTAAGGTAAGTTTTAGATCTATGAATTCTACTTGAGAAATGCATTAACATTTTATTGTAAACTGGCATGAGCTGTGAATTAAAACTATTTTTTAAAACCTGTCTCAAAACGCATACAACCTGAATTTTTTACAACATAGATATTTTGAATTTATTTCCCAATAGAGCCCTTTCTTCTCTCTCTTAAGATTTTATTTTTACGTAATCTCTACACCCAACATGGGGCTCAAACTCATGACCTTGAGATCAAGAGTCCCCACATGCTCCTCCGATTGAGCCAGCCAGTCTGTTTAAGTTCTTTTTTTGGAAAATGTTTCATAGTACTTGATGACCTTTAGGATATTTTGGGATTTAACAACAAACTCGGGAATCTATTCTGTAAGTGGTATTCTTAAGTAATAATAGAATTTTAAATGCCAGCCACCCACCCTCTGTCCCTGAAGCAACCAAATCTTGTATAACCAACCACTCCTCTCTGACCTGCAGCCTCTTCCCCAAGCCCCCGCCCCTTGCTAGGAGTAAAGAACTTCCATCATCTGGGGTGCCTGGGTGGCTTAGTCGGNAAAAAAAAAAAAGAACTTCCATCATCTTACAGAACTCCAAATACTCAATACATGCCCAAATATCTGAGTATTACTGTAAAAGCATGCCCTGGGAAAGCTCGCTAAAAATTCTTAGATAAGATACCAGGTAAAAGTCCTACATAGAGAGTTAGAACATATACTGACCTCCCTTAAGAACAAATACTTTTATTTCATTCGACTTAATTATTAGCATTAATAATAAGAATAAAAATGCATTAATGTAAGTAGTTCAGGGCTTTATATCCTATCAGTTAACATCTGCTGAAAAACAAATCTGGGGTCCATTTTGTGAAACATTTGCTTTTATTTCTGAACTGGTGGTTTTACATTTGTCCCTTAAGATGGGTTCCCATTAAATTTGCTGCAAATGACACACAGTATTATATGACACATAGTATATATAAATATAGCATTCTCTTTTCTGAGAAAGACTTTTCATTGGCATAAGGCAAGGTCTTAGGCACTGGTATTAAGGAACATGCAAGAAACAGAAAATAACATTGCACAGAGGTAAACAGCTTATTCGAAGTCTCATTGTTGGTAAATCTTCTGATTGCATCAATATTCTACAATTATTTAGGACTACTTAGTAATTCAATAAACATTCCCTTCACCCGCTCTTTCCTCTGCAAGGTAGTGACGAATCATATCGGTAAGCAAAAGGCAGCTCTGTGGTGTTACACGAATATATTAGAAACTGACAAATCTAAGTCTCTATGTAAAATGTACTCGGTGTTTCCATCTCTGCCAAAATGTTTTGAGGTTAACAGGGAAAGTGTTATGATGACCACCCTTTGTAGAGGAAGAAACCAGGCATTACCCCAGGGCAACTTACCTGAGAGCACACACTTAGTTAAAAGAGACGACCTGCAAGTCAAACCCATGTATTTCCCTCTCGATTGTAGAATCTACACGTTTTCCTCCTTTCTCACATCCACACTGCTTTGTTACAGTCTGAAGACTGACAAAAAGCTGATGATATCTGGCCTTCTGAATGCTTAGAATTTATATGCCTGATTTAATTATATCTTACTCTTCCCTGTGTCTAGGACACTTCTACACTCTTACTATAGTTTCCTGGAGAGTACGAATCATATATTCAGCCTCTGTATAATGACCAGGCAGTGCCTAGCACAGAGTCAAGGACATGGAATTCCTTAAAAATGTGTGTTCATTCACTAGCTAGATGCAAAAGTTTTGGAGGACTGTTCCTGGTGGAGTTGGGAGGGAATTAGGTGCCACAGGCAAACTGGGTTTCTTTATCACACAATCCTGTAATTTTTAATTCTGTAGGAATCCATTAATTTTCTTATTTTCAAAACACCACTGTAAAAATCATTTTTTGACAATATCCAATGTTTACAATGAAACGGCCATTCTCAGACAATCTTGGCATGGAATGTAATGTTCCTATATGTAGTTTATCTATATGCAAATATATTATTTAAACTGCAAGTCCAGCAATTCCAACTATATAACATGTTGCCTAAGAAATAGCTAGGGTTGGGGGCACCTGGGTGGCTCAGTTGGTTAAGTGTCCGACTTCAACTCAGGTCATGATCTCATGGTTCGTGGGTTTGAGCCCCGCATCGGGCTCTGTGCTGACAGCTAGCTCATAGCCTGGAGCGTGCTTCAGATTCTGTATCTCCCTCTATCTCTGACCCTCCTCTGCTCACATTCTCTCTCTCTCTCTCTCTCCGAAATAAAAAAAAAAAAAAAAACATTTAAAAAATTAAAAAAAGAAATAGCTAGGGCTGTTCAAATGCATCCTTAAATTTTACCTTAAAATGTAAAATTAGGAACCAAAAGCCAAAATCCTAGCTGCGATCCAAGATTTCTCTCTAAATTCAGTGAGTCGTAAAACATGGTGTGAGTCAGAGAAGCCAGTTCTTTGTTCTTGAAATAACTTTCAAACAATTGAAAATCATTTCTATTTTTTAAATCATTCTCATCTTAACAACAATTTCTCCTCCGTTTGTACAAATTAAATTTAGCCTGTGAATGAGTCACATACCTTTATTACATGATGCTTTTCCTGGAATACAGGAATCTTAAACATTTGGCACCAGTAGGTCGTACCTTTGTTTGGGATGGGGACCTGTCTTAATAAAAAGGGGAGGGGGACACAAAGTCACATTCTCTTGACACACTATTAAACACGAGAGTGTAAGTAAAATCTCTTACATGCTTTCCATAAACCCACCCGTCCAATCATAAAACCTGAAAAAACTTACGTCCTGATTTACCAGGTCAAAGTATGGTACGGCTGTAGACAACATGCTGGTTTTCTCAGGATTCAACAGCCGCAGACTCTTGGTGCCACGATTGGAGTCATGATACTTGGGGCCAGCTTCTCCCACATCTTCATGGTGGTAAGCCCAGATCACTCTCACTGTGCTCTCCTAGTGAGCAGACATGGGCACCATTATGTCTCATGAGAGCACTCCCCTTACCATTGAGCTGAGTTTAAGGAATTCTATTTAAAGCAGTATAGAGATGTGAAAAAAAAGAGAATAATGACATTTGGAGTTCTTAACATGGTCTCTAGCATTAATTGTGTCCATTTGATTCAATCATTACGTGTCCACATAGATGAGTTGCTTTTTGGAAGAAACCGTACCTCTTAGCACGCAAGACTATATCTTCCAAGACAGAAGGAAAGGCAACTGACTCAGAGGTTATACTTCCGTGCACATGGCAACAGTAAGTCATCGTCACGCCAGATCTGCACGCTAGCAACTAGTAGTTACCAAGCAAACATTCTTGTTAAGAGGCAAGGATTCTGGAAAACTAAACCCTGTTTTAATGCCAGGCAACGTTTTAGGGAAAAATAAATAAATGGAGTGAAAACTAAAGTTACTTTCCAGGTTAGCACCTTTACGTTCACTATAGATTTTTCCCAGGACTAGCCCTGTCACATGTACGAATTGACAGAAAGTGTAAACACAGGAGGAATTTCTGGTTCTGGGTTTACTATCCTAGAATCTAACATTAGTCATTTTATGAATCCTGGGACTTTCCAAGGGACTAGGGAATCCCATCAAGGGAAAGTACTGTCAGGTGAAATTGGTTTCCATGTAGCAANAGGAGGCATTTCCTGGGGGGCGGGGGGGCAGGGGGAGGGCTTGCTGAGGTATGAAGAAATTGTTCAGTCCTCCCACAGATAAAGGTGTCTTCGCCAGATCTTTGTAATAAGAACTTTGAAAATAAATAATAAAGCAAGCCATTTATTTTAAAAGCTATATTCTTTCTTAATAAGTCAAACAACTATAATTATTTTTCCAATTAAAGTGTAATTGCACTGTATATTACATAAAAAGGGATCTACATTTTTGCATGGGTTTTTTTCTCCCTCTTTACTCTTTATGCTGAATGTTAATAAAAACTGCTTCAGATTTTTACATTCCCATTTTTAAAGCTTTGATTTATCAAATAAAAAGGATAATTTGATTGATCTATACAAAATGAAATTGATCCAAGAAAGTCATGGAAACTTCCAAAGTACCACATGAATTATATGCTGTCTAAATATTTAATCTGCATATGCATAAAGATATTAATTTTTGCATGAAGTCTGACAATAAGAAATCTTGTGTCAGTAGGCAATTTTAATCAGTCTACCATTCATCTTGATTTTAGAAATTTACAAAAATGAATCAGTAATAAATCAGATGAATTATGCCCTAAAATTCAGTGTCATAATTCCCTCTTGTATAATGCATTTTTTTCAAACTTTATCTATTGTGTAGTCTCAAATTTTATGGAGGAAAAACCAGAAATCTTACTGATAAAATCATCCCCACTTTAAATGGCCCTTCCAAAGGTTAAGTTCACACAAAAATTGCCTTCACTGAAATGTATAGTCTTAGATTTTCTGTGGCTTCTAAAGAGAATTCAAAGATATTCCAAAACAGACTGTGTGACTTTGTTTTCAAAGGTTATTTTTAAACATTTGTTCCTTTTTTTCTACAAAGTGTATCACCACTGTAAACAAGCGTACAATTTATTCACGTGGCAGTCACTCACAGACTACTCACCGTTATACTCTTGTCATTTACGTCACATGTATGCAGTTCTCTGGTAAATTCGATTATTGTGTGAGTACTATTTTCCATGGCATATTCCAGGTGGTAATCTTGCTGAGCATCTTTTTTCAATTCTCTATTTGCATTTGTAAAATAATCCTGTGGAAAGTATGAAAAAGAAAAATTAGGATGTCCCAAATTCACAGTGAAAAAAATTTGGGCTAAGGATATTTAGGGGTACCTGGGTGGTTCAGGCAATTGAGTGTCCAACTCTTGATTTTGGCTCAGGTCATAATCTCACAGTTCGTGTTCAAGCCCTGCATCAGGCTCTGCACTGACAGTGAGGAGCTTGCTTAGGATTCTCTCTCTGCCCCTCTCTCTGCCTGCCCCCTGCTCACACCCACTCTCTCTCAAAATAAATAAATTTTAAAAACTTTAAAAAAGGAATATTTATAAAACCTGAAAAACAAATTCTGGATTTGCTTACTATAGGATACTGTATCTCTAGCCATTTGTAAAGTCCAGGGAATTTTGAAGGAACTGGAGTATCCCAACTAGGAAATCAGTTCCCCAAGAAAGGGGTTCATATTTGAATTTCGGGCCCTTCAGGAATATGTGGGAAGGATTTTGTAGTATTATAGAGCATCAAAAGAAATGGAATAAACAGACATTCAAGATCACCTAGTACTTTCCCTTCATTAATACAAATGAAAAGAGGAATTTCAACACTGTGAAATGGCTTGTCCCAAATGGAATTGACTAGTTTGTGACAAAGACAGAATCAACCCCAAGGTAAGCACTTTTCTTACTATTACACCAAGTAGAGGTTCCCTTCATCACTGCTGAAAGCTACGAGATCCCATCTGAGGTTATAGGTTATTTTAGTATGTGCTTTAATAGCGAATGCTTATTAAAATGAAATGCAATGGAAAATTAAACAAAACTAGTTGAATTATAAGATACTGAAAAACTGGAGAAATTTGTTTTTATGAATCAGCTATGATTTTTGTACTAAACTGATCAAAGTGGTATGCAGATCACTTCTGAGAGGCAGAATGCCTGCAATGGAGAGATCATGGGTTTTCAAATCAAGAGGCTAGGATCTGACCCCTAGCTCTATCCCTTAATAGCCTTGGATAATTGTTGAAGTCAAACTCTGAGCTTTTGTTCCAACATTAGTAAAATGGGGATAATACATACCTATTTTACGGATTTTGAAAGATAAAGAAATAAAACCATACATATGGGGGAGTTGCCTATTTAATATTGCCCATTTAATGCTAATTTCCTTCCCCCTTTTGCAATATCATTTGGTTTTTATCCAAACTATTTCCCGATATCATTTACCATTTGTTTACTATATCAAGAGTCATAAAATTCATGCTGCTAATTTTCATTTCTTATAGAAGACACAAAGTTTGCCTTAATTATACTGGTTTTTCCATACATGGTGATTTTTATCTTTAAAAACTCATAAATGGTTGGGGCACCTGGGTGGCTCAGTCAGTTAGGCATCTGACTCTTGACTTTGGCTCAGTCATGATTTCATGGTTTGTGAGATAGAGCCCCACGACAGGCTCCCCACTGACAGCATAGATTCTCTCGTGGAAGTCTGTCTCTTCCGCTCTCTCTGCCCCTCCCCACTCCTCTGTCTCTCTCTCTCTCACAAAATAATAAAATAAGCTTTAAAAAAATGAAAATTTCTATTTAAAAAATATCACAAATGACTGATTTAGAAAACGCCTGCTGAAACATAGTTACGCATATTTTTATTAACATTGAAATTACATTTGAAGAACTGATTGCTCTGCTTAGCAAAAATAAATAAAATAAATATAAATAAGTTATACAAGAAAAACCTTAAATTGTAAATTTCACACTCAAATGGACGGCATTTGGTATTTTTATTCCTAGGACCTTTCCAAGGTAGCTATCAAGTGTATGTAAATTTCACATCCACATACTGCTCAAAACCCACATTATTAGTGATGCGTAGAGCCTAAGTAACCTTTTTTCATGCTGGTAACAACTACAACTCACTGAGTACATACCATGCACCAGGCCCAGTTAAAGCCATGTATTGATACATGCATATGTATTAACTCAGTTGACCTTTACATCAAGTCTATGAGATAGAACTGTTTTCTTATTTCACTGATAAAGACACTAAAGCATAAAGTTAAGCATCTTGGCAAGTTCACACAGCTGGTAAATAGTAAAGTCAGTATTCAAAGCCAGACAGTCTGACTTGAGTCTGTATCCTCTTCATTGTTATACACCGTGGAGGCCATCACAGGAAAAGTATGAGTTAGTTTGTGTCTACAGAAAATATCTACACTAAGGGGTTTTTTTTTTTTTTAGGTAAAATGTTACTTTTTCTACTGCTAAACTTGGAGGCTGTCAAAAAATGTGTTCTGAGAACCAGTTGTAACTGTGAAAACAATTCAAATGAACTACTCCTATCACATTGTGATTTTCCCACTTTTGATCACATAGATCTTCAATATGTAGATGAGATAGCAATGCCTATGGACAATGAGGGATTCAGATATATTGTGCCTTTATACTGAGTTCACATTTCACTACATGATTCAAGCAATCACAGTTTTTGCAAACAAAAAGAACACAACCCAAAATGCAAACAGCTGGAAGAGTACAATAATTACCCTAGTCTTGCAAATATGTTTCCAAAACCATTAGTCCCACAGAGTATTCAGCTGGCTGGCCAACTTTCATTCTTTCTATTTCCACTCACCAATAACAATCCCTTTCAGCTATCCCACCTTCTTCCGGCTTTTCAGATAACTTAGCTACGAGAAAATGGGAGAAACTGAACTCAGGTCTCACTGCATATTCCTTGAGTGCATCCACCCTGCGTAAACCACTGAGCGTCCAATATTTCAAAAAGATGGCTGCTGGATATGTCAAAGCTCCGGCCTCCTGGCAAAATGTGATTGTCTAAAAGATGCTGGTATCTTCAACCTTCTTGAGGGAAAACATGAATGGGTTTTATTACAACTGAAATGTAAAATATCCTAACCACCACCATAATGTCATTATAATTTGTTCACATTTTCCAATTCTTAAGGCCTATCTTAATAGTATTATTTGCTACATGTTTACTTAAGCTGGGTTCCTACGAATGCTTAGAAATCTACGTGTTAATCTCTTATTATTTTTTTTAGGATGCCTCCCAAGACAAATATTCTAACTTTCTCTGTTTAAGACGCCAATGTTTCCCCACCCTCAACTTGTGATCATGTATGTCACTTTAAGAGAATTTCAGTTATGACACATGACAGCCCACACCTTGCCTTTTATTCTATCCCAAATAATATCCATTCTTTTGGAATCATAAAAATACCCAGTCTAAAAGAAAGCAGGAGCTGGGCATCTGGGTGGCTTAGCTGGTTGGACGTCCAACTTCAGTTCAGGTCATGATCTTGCAGTCTGTGAGTTCAAGTTCAAGCCCCACATCAGGCTCTGTGCTGACAGCTCAGAACCTGGCGCCTGCTTTGGATTCTCTGTCTCCATCTCTCTCTGTCCCTCCCTCACTCATGCTCTTCTCCCTCTCTCTCTCTGTCAAAAATAAACATTAAAAATTTTTTTTAAAGAAAGCAGGAGGAGAGAAATAGAAAACAAACAGCAGATGGTACAAGTACAAACAAATACTTATAAATGAAGTAAAAAGGAAATATTACAATAGATCCTACAGACATTAAAAAGTTAATGATACTATGGAGATGCATGGTTGGATCAGTCTTTTAAGCTTCTGAATTTGGCTCAGGTCATGATCTTGTGAGTTCGAGCCCCACATCAGGCTCTGCACTGGTGATTCAGAGCCTGGTTGGGATTCTCTCTCTCCCTCTCTCTCTCTCTCTCTGCCTCTTCCCCACTTGCACCCTCACATTCTCTCTCAAAATAAATAAATAAACTTTTTTTTTAAAAAGGTTAATAATATTATGCACACCTGGACATAAAAAACTTGGATAATTTTGACAAGAAATGAGCAAAGGTTTTGAAAGACACAAACCAGCAAAATTTATTAAAGAAAACAGATATTCTGAAGAGCCCTATAATCTATTGAGGAGTAAAAAAAACCTTCCTACCAAAAAAAAAAATCTAAGCCAAGCTGCTTTCACTTGGAATTTTACCAAATACGTAAGGAAGAGTTAATCCGAATCCATCACAAACTCTTCCAGAAGATAAAGAACCAAGGGCACCGCCCAACTCCTTTTTTGATGACAGCCTTATTCTGATACCAAAATCAAAGACATTATGGAAAAAAAATGTACAGAGCAATATTTTTCATGGGCCAAAATACAAATTTTCTTTAAAATATATATTAGCAAAGTGAATTTAGTGATATATTTTTAAAAAGATAATATACCACAAACACGCAGAGTTGATTCAACATTATAAAATCAATCAATACAATTCATCATATCAAAGCCTAAAAAAGAAAACCATACAATCATCTTAATAAATGCAGAAAAACTATCTGAAACATTCATTCATGGTGAAATCTCTCAGGAAACAGCATCTTATAAAGAGCGCCTGTAAAAAATCCTACAGCAAACATCATATTTAATGATGAAAGACTAAATTTTTCCACTAAATTTGGGAACAACTCAGTCTTGGGAACAAGGCAAGGATGTCCACATTGCCAGCTTCCAGACAGCCCCACTACTGACTGTCCACTTCTGACAGTTTATCTCTATTTCTCCCATTCCCTAACCATACACGTCAAAGTTCTGTCCTTGACATTATACTCGTGTCTTTGTATTTCATCCTTTGGGAATCTCATCTACTCCAAGAGTTTCCAATCATCACCTTCATTCAGTATCACACATCCAAAAGTCTAACTCCACTTGGAAGTCTTAGTGTCATTTCAAAATGCCATATATCCAAAATTGTATTTCCCCTTTGTCTGTAAGACTAGTTTCCCTGATTTTCTCTCATTACACTGCCATTCTCCCATCATCCAGATTCAAAACTGCAATCTTCGTAAACTTCTTCCTCGATTACTCACACCTCCACAGTACCCATCAGTTCCTCCTTTGAAAAACTAACCCATCTTTCACTTCTACTCTATTACAACTTCCTCTACCTCACTTCAGACTATCACCTGCATTATTTCTGTCAGTCTTCCTTGAAAATCACTCTCAGTGTCACTGTATTTTATTCAATGGTATGTAGTTCAGAGTTCCAGAATTCAGATTCAAGGTTTTCTACAATTTAGCCTAACTTGATTTTTCATTGTTTATCATTAATCCTACCACATGCTCTGTTATCTATTTATTACTCCCCTCAAATTCTGCCCTTTTCCATCCTTTCCTTTTGTTCACACTCTTCTTCTTTACTCCCCCCCTACTCTCTTCACCCCACTGAGAAAACTAACTCCACCCATTGAAACTTAACTCCATTGAAATGCTTCCTTCTCTTCAAGACTCATTATTCTATCTGATCTATGAAGTTTTCTTTGATCATTCCAACTGGAAATGATCATTCCCTCTTAGAATTCTGACTCCTCTTTTGCATTCTCATGTAGCCTGCAATATATTCTAGACATAGAATTATCTTCTCAACCATGTGGTAACTGCCTAAAAATAGAAAGCCAATCTTATCAACCAGTTATAAATTTGTACTTTCAATATAGTTGTGTGCACTGTAAATGGAGCAAAAAGAGGGAGACATTATTTTCCCAATTGCTCTCAATTACATTTACATATGGTTAAGATCCGTGTGGAATGTGCCTAACCAGATGCTTGGGATGAGTTGAGTCTGCAAGATCGGCCATGTAGACACATCTGGCATTGAAATCTGGGAACATTGTTGTGACCTTTTAGCCCCTAAATGGACATGAATCTTATGGAACTGACATCAGGATTCAGAAAAAAAGAGTTTATGCATGCAACAGCTCTTTGAAATCCTTTTACACTAAGAGGGCATTCCCCACGTATTTTAAAGAAATAAGACCAAAAAAAAAAAAAAAAAAAAAAAACACATA
>NW_027532015.1:18392909-18407795 GCF_008692635.1 Crocuta crocuta | reverse complement strand
AGTTTTTAAAAAAAAAAAAAAAAAAAAAAAAAAAAAAAAAAAACAGATCTAAGAGAGAGAAACCATAATTTCAAAATGTTTTCTAATGTGGATTTAGATCCTGAGTGACGTATGTTGCAGATGCTTATTAAATATGTGTAATTTTAAAAGGAGCATCCTGCCTTTCCTTTTGCTAATTCTAAACAAGGGAACACTTATGGAAATAAAAGATAAGAACTCAAGAACCATAATCCAATATTCACATCTTAATAGTATGAGAATAGATTAACTTGGGGGTGCAAAATTATTCCCTAGACGTACCTTCTTTCTTCCTTCAGCCTGTGTTAAGAAAATACATGAACTATAACCAAACACAATCTTAATGGTGTCGACATTATACAATTAAAAAAATGGCATATTGGCAAACCTTAAAAGGATAATTAAGTGAAGCAAGAAGAGAGAAAAAGACCAAAAAAAAAAAATCTGCATCCTAAATTTCCTATCTTTCAACTATTCTTGCCAGGAGGAAGAAAAGAAGGAAGGGAGGGATAAAAGAAGAGATGAAAGGAAAGCAAGTCAATCAAAGAACAGTTGAACTTGAAAATCCTTCATGCAGACTGGCTAAACCTAAAAGAGTATGCTCAGTGAGGTTAATGGTTTCCTGACAGTTTGACAAAGGGATAAATGTTATCTCAGTAGATAATTAAATGGAATCTTTATTTTGTACTATTATCTTCTTGGAGAAAAAATAAACTGGAGAATGAAACTGATAGTAAAACATCGACCAATTAAGAATCTGATACCAATAATATCACTTAGAAATTTATATTCACAAAACCATACTGTGCAGTACTTATGAGATATTTATGGAATTCTCCCAGATCATTATTGATCCCTGATTTTCACCTTTACAATTAGAGCCAAATGGTGCCCCTTTCCCCACTCCCAGTCCTTTAGATGCAGCACTATCGTACATCCATGGTAAAGACCATTCCTCAGCCATCTTCCTATGGTACTTGATATTCCAGTACTTTTAAAATAAAAATAGGGGGTTCCTGCATGGCTCAGTTGGTTAAGCATCCAACTCTTGGTTTTGGCTCAAGTCATGATCTTGTGGCTTGTGAGTTCACGCCTGGCACAGGACTCCACGCTGGCAGTGTAGAGCCTGCTTGGGATTCTCTCTTCCTCTCTGCTCCTCCCCTACTTGCGTTTTCTCTCTCTCTCTCTCTCCCTCTCTCTCCTCTCTTTTTCTCAAAAATAAATAAATAAACTTAAAATAAATAGGATTATTGATCCACAATGCACAGTCGGATGTCAGCCATTATAAAAATCAATTGTATGATATATATTGCATATATTATAAATTAACATAAATACAATAATTTGTATTTTAATGTATGTTATGTATGTTAATATATTGTATGTTAATATAAATTAACATAAATACAAAATAACAAAGTTAACATAAATTTGATAAATAAAAGGTAGGCTTCAATTAAGTACCATTAATAATGGACTTTATGAGGACAAGAGGGTTGAGGAGACTCAGAGAACCATGGTTCTGTAAAGATTTTGTAAAAGTTTAAAAATGAAAATTGAAGATGTTTTAATTATGTAAATATAAAGCCGATTTGCAGAAGTCATTCTTCTTCATATTTATTCAGCTTTAATATTCTGTAAAGTGAAATGTGAAGTAATGTTACCCTAGATGAGTGGCATTATGTGGATTTCAATCATATTCTAACTCAGCTGCCTACATTCAGGTCAACTTTAATAAGAATTGTCATTTTTGGTTTTTATGGCGGATTATTATTATTTTAATCAGCTATTTATCTTGTTTTATTTTTTAAAGATAGAATATTACCTGCTACCCTTGAAAATCTCAGTTGATAATTAGACTCCAGCAATAAAGTTAATCCGTGGTTGTGTCATAAAAATGAAACATGTTCTTGCAGGATATTTTTTCTTTTGAACACTATGCTTTGAAAAAGATTATGAAATATACCATTGAGGTTTCAAAATGCTGTGTGGCAAGAGTAACGTAAGTCGGCATCAGTATCCACCAGCATTTATCAGTTAGCATGACAGCAGTGATCCTGACTGCCACTTTAAAACTAACCTCCAAAAAGCTGGCTGTGATAATCCGCAAGATTGCTTCAACCTCATGTTAAAAAACATGATTACACAGATGTTAAATTGGTTCTTAAGCATTGTCAGTCTTTTTCTCTCTCTTGAATAGAATCTCTGCAGCAGAAAAGAGCTTCCACTGGTACTGTGTTAAACAGGATGAAGTGAAAACCCTTCTGGGTGTAATAAAAGATATGAATAAACCCAGCGCAGCCTGGAGAACTGAATGTAAGCACAGCTGCAAAGGAACCTTGAGAAAAATGTTACCATCTGTCATCATTTTCTTCAACAGGTGCTTGTAGTTTTCCTTCTTTTTCGAAATCTCAAAAAGCCTTGTTACTTCAAACATTTCTGTTTGGAATATCAGCTTCTATAATAAGTGTTATGGTGGTTTAATAATATTGATAGTATAATAATAAATATTTTTGTGTTAAAGAGAATCTTTGATCCTAAAATAAAATCACAAACTGGATAAACAAACTTCATAAACATAATCTTCAGATTTCAGTGTAAGCTGGTTTTAATAAGTCATTTCTTCACTAATCTTAGAAATTGGAGAAGAATGTCAAAACAGAAGGGGTTTGCCTTCTAGAAACCACTTCAGATAAAATCGAAACTCTTTAGGTCTAATAAGGGATCTGTGAAACAGCTACTGGAATGCCAAAATAGAAACCCTGTTGGCTTCTGTTGCAATGAGGGGCCCACCTGAGCAATCTGGCCTCCCTTTAAGTGCCACCTTCTGAAAATACACATCCTGCGTTTTCCCCTCCAGCCAATCATCTCAGTTCAGTTTTCATGTAGAGTAATTTAATACTTTGCTATAATTATAGGATTATCAGAGATAGAGTGTAAAATGAACATTTTGACTCTTTAGGTCTAATAATAAACTTCAATAGAAAAACCAATTTCAGATGTTATCATAGAAATAAGATGTGTTCTAGCTTCATTGCATCCTATTCCACCAGCTTAAGTTTGTTAAAGTTTGCATGACTTCTTTTAACTGCCCATGACCAGTGAATGCAAGATATAAAAAATTTGAGAAGAAAACTCCCTCTTTTCCTTCCTTTCTCCCTTCCTCCCTTCCTTCCTCCCTTCCTTCTTTCTTCCCTTCCTCCCTCCCTCCCTCTTCTCCTTTCTTCCAACATATTTCATTGAGCAACTAGTATTCCTCAACTTCTATTGTAGGCCTGAGAGCACATGACTATTCAGGAGAGCAGACAAAGTCCACACTATAATGAAACTTACAGTTTAGTCTGGGGTGGGTGGAGGCAAACAATTTAAAAAATTTTTTAATAATAATATAATCAAAATGCTTAGATAATAAGTACTTAAAAGACAATAAAACAGATTATAGAGAAGAATTGGAAAGCCTTCAGGCTGAGTTATCAGAAAAGTCACCACTGAGGTGATGATATTTACTCTGAGAAATTAACTACAGTTAGAAGCCAGTCATGAGAAATATGGAGGAAGCAGGTTCCAGGAAGGGAGAGTTGCTACTGGAAAGGATTTGAATGGGGGTGGGTATCCATTCTGATGAAGCAAATAAAAGCCAGTATGGATGAATTATATAGCGCCCAGGAGAGAGGTCAACAGGAATCAAATGAGGCCCCGGGCATTGCAATACCTTATAGGTTAGTGTAGAAAGTTCAAATTTAATACTAAGCTTCTATCAAAGTCATCCCAGCTTTAAGCAGCAAGTGATATATTCTGATTGACATGAAGTGTGTGTGTGTGTGTGTGTGTGTGTGTGTGTGTGTATAAAATGGCATCTACCATGTTGAGGATGCCAAGGAATAAGAGTGGAGGTCAGAAGACAGGAGTCATGTGGTGGTCCCAGCGGTCTGTGCTTGAGGGCTCATGGTAAAACTGAAGGGAAGTGGGCAGGTTTTAGATTTAGTTTAGAGGAAGAGTCAACAGAACCTGGACCTGTGTTTCATATGTGGGGTGAAGCAAAGAGAAGAAAAAAGTATGACTACTAATTCTTTACAAGAGTTACCAGAAGGTGCCATTTACTGAGACTGGGAAGGCTGGGAAAGAAACAGGTTGAGGTGAGTAAGATTAAATTTGAGAGGCCTACCTAGACATCCCAGTGGGAAGGTCAGAAGACAGAGAATATGCAGACTGGTAGGAGAGAAACCAAAATAATGCAGCGATCAAGTTTCAAAAATTCACCAACTTCACATTCAGCTTCCCTCTTGAAGCCCTCCCAATTCTTCTGAGTTATGTACAAGTCACGAAGCATTCTTTTTCTTTATTTTTTTTCAGATTTCAAACACACATCCACTAATATACATTCACTAAACATAAATTAAATATAGTGAAATACATGGGAGAGAGATGAAATTCTCTCACAGGCACTATAATGGCCTAGGGCCCACCCACTCACAGAGACAGGACAACTCGTGAGACAAGTTAAAAAAACATCAACACTTTCCAATATAGTTGCTAGTATCTTCTCTCCTATTAAGGTCTTGAATAACCTAAATGCATGCATGCAGAATAAAGTTATTTTCAGCATCTCACTAAAGCTGGAAGGCAACCTGAGGGACACCTGTTCCTAGCTCCCACCAAAGGATTTCTCCCAGAAATACTTTTAAAGAGATGATTACACAGTATTTAATGCATCATGAGTGACAAGCTCATGAATTTACAGCTTCGCAAGGCAACCCGTTCAATTTTAAGACCTCTCACTGTCAGAAATGGATTTGTTATATTGAGCTAAAATCTTCTACTCTTTAATGTGTATTAATTGGGTCTTTTTTTTCTTCCTTCTGGAGCCTAACAGGGAGCATCTAATCCATATTTCTTGAGGAAGACTGTCCACCACTCTACAAACAATGATCCCGTCTCTTCTAATCATTTTATTCTCTGGGCACAACATTGAAAACTGTTTCCCATTGCCCAGGGAACCCCGATTTGCAGATATTTCAACCCTGTTTGTAATCCTCTTTTAGAATATTTTTTAAAATGTTATTCTAGAACCTATCTTCTGATGTGATTAGCCTAGTACAGAGTACTATGTCAATATTACTCTCCTTGATGTAAACAGCAGAGTTTATAGGCTAATATTGCATCTGTGTGTATAGCAAACACATGTTTTGAGTTTAAAATAACCTTACAGACCTTTTCCATATGAATTCCAGTTAAATTCAACTTTATACATTTTTAACCAAGTGTTTAATTCTATTTGTATTCTCAGTGAATTTTTAACTTTGAGTGTCCTCTCATTATTTTAATATATCACCATCTTTGAGTCTTTATCCTGTAGTCTAATGCAGATAGTCTGTTATCAACATATTTGGGGCATGAATGTTTAAATATTTATGATTGTAACGAACTCAACTTTATTAGTCATCTTATACAAGAAATCATGGGGGGCGCCTGGGTGGCTTAGTCGGTTAAGCGTCCGACTTTTGCTTAGGTCATGATCTCGCGGTTCGTGGGTTCGAGCCCCGTGTCGGGCTCTGTGCTGACTGCCAGCTCAGAGCCTGGAGCCTGTTTCAGAGTCTGTATCTCCCTCTCTCTCTGACCCTCCCCTGCTCACCCTGTCTCTCTCTCTCCTAGAAATAAAAATATTTAAAAAAATAAAAGAAAGTAATCATGGGAAACCTTGCTAATTACCTTACCATCATTCAGATGCGCCATTTATTTAATACTACAACTCCACATCCGGCAAATCAAATGCAAGAGAAAATGCAGTCTTGTCCGTATAATCTGTGTTTGTTGAAACCAGGCCGGTCTCTAGTCATTGTAATTGCAGAGTATTCACAAATCAATTGCTTAAAGTTTGTCCTGAGATTTTCTTAAAAATTGTTATCAATATCCCCATCTATACCGTTAGCAGATACCTTTTCCCCAAGTTGAAAAGCTGCCATATTTGTCTCCATGTCATCTTCTGACAATTCTGACATTTCACTGATTGCTTGATTGATTACAATAATATGCTGTATTTATTAAGTACTTTCAATGTGCCACATGCTTTGCTTAAGAGCTTTACATGCCTATTTCACTTAACCCTCACCCAAACCCCATGCTTTCGATGTCAAGAGTCCCTTCTTCATAAAGGAAACTGTCACTTAGAGAGGGGAAGGGTTTGCTAAGGACCACGCATCCAATATGTAGCCAGCAGTGCCGGGATTCACACCAAGAATTCCCGCTTTTAAGCATTCAGCAGTTAGTTATTCAGCAGGGATTTCTTGACGACCTGCCAAGTACACGGAACTGGTCTTGGTACCTCGGGAAGATGTGGCAACACTGACATTCATCAACTTGTAAATGTTCCATCCATACCCTAATAAAATATTAATTATCTACCACTCCTGCTACTTTTTCTCCTTCTCCCTTCTGTGGTGATGGCTTTAGGGCATTTCACTGCTTATTAGTAAGCTTGGAGAATGGAGGAAGGCAGGGAGAGGGTATCTATTCACCTAACTGGAAAGACACTTGAGAAATTTTCCAAATACAAAGGGAGAGCATTTTGTTACTGTTAATTCTAATGAAAGATTTCAAAGTGGAACATGTCCCTTGGCTTAAATACAGGCTGAGAATTATCTGGAACTTTCATTTATTAACGTTCCTTTGATGCCCTGTAGCCATATATAACTTATAAATTTTAGACTCTGTGTGGGCAGATATTCCGGTTGCCTAGAAATAAAGCAGCTAGTACCAACTGGCAAAAGTTGTGTAGAAATGATGGAGAGTATGAGAAGGAGAGAGATTTCTGGTCAAGCATATGTTGAAATACACCACTACCTACAGTCTTCTCATTGCTACTCTTGTTTCAGCATGTAAGTTTAAAAATATACTTAGAATTGTCAATAGCTTTGTTAAACTCATCTCAGAAGCATTCCCATTTTAGGGAAATCCAGTTTATTCTTCTATTTTATAAAATAACTTTCAGCATCCAAACATATGCTAGCTCGTGCTTCAAACATCAAACGTCAAAGGCACTCTGAATTGCTGTGTATGGAGTTCTCCTTTGCATGCCCATGCCCAAAGCCTGGAATCTTTGAAGCTTCTGTAGGTCTACCACAAAGGAGTCACCTGATTCCTAGCAAAGAACTTGACCAAATGAGATCAGTAGTTCCCGAACATGTCTGCTGATCATAATCACCTGGGAAACTTCAAAACATTTGTCCACCTCCTCAGATTGTGATTTAATTGGTATGGGAGGGGGAGGGCGGTTACCTGGACACTGGAATTTTTTAAAAGCCCCCAAGTGATGCTAATACACAGAGAAGTTCGGGAGCTCTGGCATAGGAAGTATCTTTCCCAGTTCTCGGCTCTCTGTTGGCTCTGCTCCTCATCACTGGGCTGTGATCTGTCACAGCATGATTCCATTCTGGCCCTGGATGTCCAAGTACCAGCAGGCCTAGCTCGACCCATGAGTTTCCTTGTAAGTCAGTTTCAGAGCACGACATTTGTGGGGTGGAAAAGGACAGCAACTTAGTTTTATCTAACAAGCTGAGACTTCAGAGTTTTAGTTTAAAAATTGCCTAAAAGATAGAAATCTACAGGCACATGTAGTTTTGTTGATCTAGCTTCTCCACGTTCTTTAGGTCTCTAATATTACTACAGATGAGAAAGAACAGAGTGTAAGAGAAAAAGCATTCGCACCTAGAATTAAGAAAGAAACTCACTCTTAGAAAATCACCAAGTCTCTATCATCAAAGCTTGAGAGACTCTAGTGTAGCTTACTAAACATCTGTGTAGAAATGCCACAGAAATAGAAAAGAGAGCTTGTGTGGATCAGACACATTTGTTAAAACATTAATTATATTTCTTCCAGGTAGGCAGTTTCCTATATTCAAAGTCTACTAACTTCTTTGATGCACATGCCAGATAATCTTCTTCATAGTATATAATATTTTGAGTTGTAAACACTATGATTAATCTCCAAAGACAACCTTTAAGACTTGGGACATTTGCTTCCCTTCATGTCTTGATTATAAGCATCCTCGTCTGAAATAGCCACGTGGTTACCCCTTATCACATCTCTATTTTAATTCTCAGCACTTCCTTATATTTTTCTTGTTTATGTACTTCTTTATCCCCCACCAAACTGTGAGCTCCATGATACCACCGACTTCACCTCACTTAATGCTATGCCCTTATAACCAGTCATTGGTTAAATGAGTGAACGAACATTCCAATATTCACTGCCTATAGGTAAGTATGTCACTCAGTCATGTGAGAGTCACAAGTGACTCCCTATTGTGTGACCTGAAGCCTCAACTTTATACATCTACAAACTGGGAGAAATAAGACATTGTTCTCACAAGGATATCATCATAATTACCGGAGAGTACACACTTTAAGGACTTATCAAAATGTATGGCATATATTAACAACTCAGTGATTGAAAACTCATATGATACAAATGTATCTCTATGACACTTATAGTGGCACAAAAGTAAGAGAAATACTCTGTTTTTATTTTGCCAATCTGTTTTAATATGGATTTCATGATACATGTTCTTTCAGTAGTAAGGATGAAAGTTGGAATATGTATTTTTTAAGTTTGTTTATTTTGAGAGAGAGAGAGAGAGAGAATGCATGCACAATCAGGAGAGGAGTAGAAAGAGAGGGAGAAAGAATCCCAAGCAGGCTCCATGCTGTTAACACAGAGCCCGATGCTGGGGCTTGATCCCACAAACCATGAGGTCATGACCTGAGCAGAAATCAAGTTGGATGCTTAACTGACTGAGCCACCAGGTGCCCCTGGAATTTGAGTTTATGGGTGCTACTGCTTACCTACAGAAGAAAGAACAGCAAATCAGAACTCAGAGGAAATAAATCCAGGCTGCTGATCTGTATGGCCTCCAACAAGCCATTTAACAGGTACCTAACATTCAGTTTCTCAGCTATAAAATTGGGGGTGTGGGGAAAGTTAGGAAATTTGAGGGGAATCAACTGAACTCTGAGCTCTTTTTAAGTCTGTTTATTTTTTAGTAATCTCTACACCCAATGTGGGGCTTGAAATCACAACCCTGAGATCAAGAGTCACATGGTCATCCGACTGAGCCAACCAGGTGCCCCTGAACTCTTAAGAGCAACAATACACAAAATCAACATTTAACTTATAAAAGCAATAATTGTTTAAAGATCTTCTCATAATTTTGGGCTATATGAGATGAATAGGAATGACCTCAACAGCAAATTAAATCTGGTCTATACATTATTTGCATAACCCTAGATATATTATTCTAACTTTACAGTTAACAAAAGTATCCATTTGAAGTTATTTTTGTAGAATTTTCTGCTTATGTGCTATATGCTATCATTATGAGCAGCCTTTTTTTTTTTTTTTTAAGTTAAAAGACAGACTGGGAAGAAGTTTCCTGGAGAAATAACTTTCTATTTAAAAGTTCTGTACTAGTTATTTTCTTAAGTTACAATAAACAGCCTTGTGAGGCATCCATATGCACAGTTTTGTCTTTTTTTTTTTTTTTACATATGGACCAAACATTTTCAAAAACACGATGATGTATAATGAATTCACTCCTTTTGCCAGCAACTTTATTGTAATAGGGCTGTATTTCCAAAAAAAAAAAAAAAGAAAAAAAAAAGAAGAAGAAGAATCAATAAGCTTTGAAGTGGACTCTGCCTTCCCTTCCCAGAGTCCAGAAATATGCCATTGGCTGTTCAAAGCCTTGAACACTGTTGGTCAATTCAGGTGTATCGCTCCCTTGGTTCTCAGGTCTGCCTTGTTTCCTCAGGCTGGCATTTTGAAATCATCTGCTCTGCCAGGGAGAACCACACAGCTGAAGAGTATCATCTTGTGTGGAGCATTACACTGGTGCGTGTGTCCTTACTGCTAATGCACAAAGCACGAAGCTTGGAGAGATCCCCTCGTCATCTGGAAATTGGGGTGTGTGTGGGGAGGGGGGCATAATCTGAAGACTTATAAATATCTCTTAACAAAGCCCCAGCTGAGCTGTGTCAGGACTGTAGGCTCTCTTCATCTTTCCCTTACAGCTTTTCAATTTGCTTTCCAAACATTTCTTTGTTGCCGTTGGCTGGGGTGCACTTAAAAGCAGCACATCGTTAACCACAAAGAATGCTCGCTGTTTTCTGTGATTTCAAATCACAGCACAATTTCCAAGCACTTCCTCAGCGAGCAGCCCGGCAGCAATTACCCGGCTGCTGAAGACTTACTTCTCGGCACAGAAATGTTTCAGTTTTAGAGACAGCCAACACCACAAGCCTGTAACAAATGATGACATATGCTTCAGCCTCCATTCACTAGTGATTTCTACCCCCAAAGGAAGAGTGAATCAATTTTTGTGCAAATTCAACGGGCACATCCGACAATGCTGCCCTCTTCTCTTAACTCACACAAACTAGGCATTCATCAACCCGGATTACTTGCCTCCAATGGGGACCCACAGTTGCTAAGTGGCTGGGGTGGGGGTGGGATTGCACCGTGTCAAAAAGGGGCAAAGTACAAGGAAAGGACATGAATCCATCAGGGAAGTGAGAGTTGAGTTAATTCATTGAGACAAAATGGTGAGGTTTCAAAAGCCAATGCAAGAGGAAAGCCTGCTTCCCACCCCCCACCCCGGGGCAATCCTGTGAAAGACAGTGCAGAAACTGACCTCAGCAGCATCCGAGGGGTCACGTCACCCCAAGAGCAAGCTGCTCTACAACAGTGTGTCTGATAGAGACAGGCTCCACCTCCCAACAACATTTTTCTCTCCCATTAGATGGTACCTGGTTATACACCATCTGAGGAACTTTCTCCAGGCTGGGTTGGTGGGTTACAAAATGGGAAGGGCAAATTTCCATAATGCCTCATCTGTGGGTCTATAGGTTTAAGGGTGGCCAAGCCTATTGCCTTGAGGCAAGGAAATCAAAATTTGATTTTTCACTCCACGAGCCCACAAGCAAATGTCACACTGCCCTCCGGAGGTATTCTCATTGGGTCCAACCCTGAATTAGTGATTGGCAACCACTGAAAAAGATGGGGCTGTAGAGGTTCACTGGTCTTTTTTGGCAGGGGTGTATGGAGGAGGAGAACTAAGTGTTCACTAATTCCTTGTGAGTGGTGTGGGAGAGAGAGTACAAGGAAAGAAGGTGAATAAGTAAGTATCGCCTCCCAATCTCAGCAGCGTCAAGAGAGATTAGATGCTCGAGTAGACAGACACTTGCAAGTGGTGGTAAGGAGACTGTGACAAGTCAGTGGGGATGGGTGTGGAAGGAGGTATTTTGCAAAGATGGCCTCACTTGCATATTCCATTCCCCTGTGATATTGGGGTTTATGTTTCCTCTTGAATAGATAGGATAGGACCACAACAGAAGATTCCTCAAAGCTAATTTACAAAAGGCTATCCAGTTTCTCGGGATATTCACTTTTAGGACCCAGCCACTCGGCTGTGAAGAAGCTGAGTAGCTGCGTGACTCCAACCACTCACATTGGACTTGGCATCAGGTAAAATAGAGATCTGTCCCCACTTAGCTCCTCCTCAAGTTGCAGGTGGGTGAGCAAACGAAGTGTCCCTGTATTGAGCCACTATGTCTTGAGTTGGTTTGTTAGACAAGAGACAACCAAAAAAAAAAAAAAAGGTCCCCTCTTACACTAGACATTTCTTGGCACAGAAAAGTGGGGCCTGAAGAGACATGGGACTTTGGTTCTCTGCCTTTCATGGCTTTTCATAATTTGGGTCATTTCTTTACTAACCTTAGCTTTTTCCCTCTTGGCCCCAGATTAAGTTGTCCATGGGCTATATCTCAACTAAAATTGTGTGTACATACATGTTCTACATGGTTACATGGTGCTCTGCACAAAATGGAATTGCCGCCAGTATTTAGTAATCGGATTTACCCACATCTAAATTTCTGTCTTCTCCCCCCCAAAAAAGCAAAAACAAAAACAGAAGATCTGCCAATACTTGATCTGCATTCCCATGTAACAGCAATTTGGTCGCAAAAACTCTTTTTTCCTCAATCCTCTGTCCTGTCTGTTGCATTAGATCAAGTCCATTACTTTGTTATACTTGCTGTCTGACCTCAAAGGCATGTGGGTTTGTGGCATCTATTTTAACCAACAATTCTTTACTGGTTGGCTGGAATTTATTCTCACACAGTTATCCAGGAGTTCAGATCTTACTGAAAAGTTTAAGATAATCAGCAAAATGGAAGTCAGAATGATTTAAAAGAATACATCTAAAGGTCAAGTTTTTAAAAATTAGATAAGAACGGATGACATAAAATATATGAAAAAAAAGGCCACAAGGGGAGGTGACTGGGGTGTCAACTTGGGTTATTACCAGGCAGCTTGAAGCCATCTCCAACCTTCAGCAGCTGTTGCATATACTTTTGAGCCCTCCACCCCCCCCCTTCAGGGAGCTAATGCTTTGTCTTGCAAAGTTCGTTCTCACAGGAAGCAAAACTACCTGAAAGCCAGTCTACTAATTGAATTGAATACACTGCTTAAGAACCCTATTTACCTTTCGGTATAGTTGCTGAGGATAGCCTTATTACACCACTGTATGAAGACTCTCAAATTAATAGTTTTTAGAGAGAAGATTCGATTTCAAGTTTTGGACAATCACCTAGCCTAGACCACCCAGCTGGAGCTGATACATTTCATTTTATTTTCAGTGTTTGGTGTTTTTGATTAAAGAGGTTTTTAATAATTTTTTCCACATAACTGACTAGCATAGTTTTTACTGTATTTTATATGTCGTAGGAAATAGACCAGTAAAGGCTGTCAGTCCACTAAGAAAATAATTACCATTTGTATATGAAAATAAGAATTTTATTTCCTTAAAAATAAAGATGGAAAGGAATATCCTATTTCGTGCTCATTAAATATACTGGGGAAGTGACCGTTTTCTAAGGTTTATCTCATAGTGATAGGTATTCACTGATTATTTTAAGAAAAGTTCCATGGTTCAAAGTCAACCCAAAGAGCGCTTAGTCAATTCTCATGCAGTCTTTATGAGAACCACCAGCAGTGTGAAAACACTCTAGATTAATGAAGTCTGTTTTTGTTATGGGCCAGTTATGGCATGTTGAAATAGGACTCTACTTGTGGTCTTTCACTTTATATCGAATTGGATGGGCTTTCTAGAAATGCTACTCTCTGGAGAGAAGCAATATCAAGTTATCCTTTAAAGTATACCCTGTTTAGGGGTGCCTGGGTGGCTCAGTCAGTTAAGCATCTTGATTTCAGCTCAGGTGATGATCTTCTGGGGTTCCTGGGTTTGAGCCCCATGTCAGGCTCTGTGCTGATAGCTCAGAGCCTGGAGCCTGTTCCGGATTCTGTGTGTGTGTGTGTGTGTCTCTCTGCCCCTTCCCTGCTTGCACTCTGTCTGTCTCTCTTTCTCTCTCTCAAAAATAAATAAACATTATAAAGTATACCCTGTTTTAGGACATTACCACAGTAAGATTTTCCATGTCCCTTTCAACAAAACATGCAAGGAGAATTAAGGGGTCTATTACCTTCCCCACCCAAAACAAACAAGCAAACAAACAAAAAGACTTGGCTCAAATAAGTATTTAAATAAGGTATTTTCTACTTCATATCAGAAGAGAGTTACTTTATTCTAGCCAGTGAGGCCCATGTTTGGAGTCAAATTCTTGGTTTACAAATGTAATGTCTGCTGCAGGAAGAAATGTATGCATCAATGACTTCAACCAAGTGCAGTCACAATTCTTTTCTCCATCCTCATAAAACTTAACTTTATTGGAGCTGTAGCATACTTATTTTGGGAGGGGAGGATTAATTTATGAAAAAACAGACAATGGGATGGTTTAGAACTTTTTATTACTGTCATTTTCTTTATTTCTACCCAGAGTTAATAGCTCAGTGACAGAATTAGGGTTAAAATTGGATGGCATCTCGGCCAGAAAGTTGTGGAAATCAAACTTAGAAGTCAGGAATAAAGTTACTGAGAAAGGCACTTTGAAATCCATCGGGGTCTTTGATTTTCATATCATCAAACCTTAACACAATGCCAGAACCGCAAGGAGTCTTCATTTGGAAGAAGAGACTTTTAGCAAAGGGCAGTATTTTTGGATGAACTTTTATAAGTAAGAGTATAGTCACCACGATGTTATGTAACTGTGGAAAAGTGTCCAAATGTTGTCGAGATCAAATAAACAAAGATGTCCAGAAAANCATGCATATATATGCATGCCTGTGAACAGGCAACATATCTACTCTGACTCTTTCAAAGCAAATCAGCAGCTGTCAAATTAACTTTGTTGGCTATTAAAGTAAGCGAGAAGTTTCTCCGCTTAATAGAGGATTTTGCCCCGGGGAAACTGAAGACTTTGCAGGTCTCTGAATGCGGCGTTTTAACGGGCTCCCAGAATAGCAAAGTTCCTAAAGAATTCTTGGGGATCTTTGAATGATCTCAGATGAGGCAGCGGACCTCAGCTCCGTGCCTGGGACTCCAGAATAGCTATGATTTGGGAAGCTCTGGGATCCTGGTCCTAGACAGCAAGACAGCAAAGTGCTATAAAGCTCACAAGTCCCTCCAACCCCGAGAGCCGTCCCGTTAGATCCCCAAAGGGTCGCTCTCCTTCCCCCTTAGGGGCGAATGGGGATGCGAGGCAGGTGTGTACGTAGGGGATCTGTTAACGGGATGCCTGCCGGGGACAGGGAGCGTTCAGGGACAAGCTGCCCGAGGTCACCCGTGCTCAGCTTCCCGGGGCAAAAACTCGGGGCCGGGCTGGAGAAGTGGGGAGCCCAGCCGCGGGCGCCTTTGGCTCCGGGGTGCGGGAGCTGACCGCCCAGAGGAGCGCCTGCGGGACCGGGGCTGCGGGGGGCGG
>NW_027532015.1:18325367-18392812 GCF_008692635.1 Crocuta crocuta | reverse complement strand
GGGGGTCCCTGGGCCCGTCGGGCTCACAGCCCATCCACCTGCCGCCCCGCACCCCGGGCTTGGTCCCCGGGGCCTGGGTTCCGTGGGGAGGGAAGAGAGGGGCGTCCTGGGTGGAGAGGGCAGAAGATGAGAAAAGGGGACTGGGGCCCGGGGCAAAGGAGAGGGTTTGCTCATCCTGGGAGAGCGTGGGCACCTGCTGGGGCCTTAGGGTGGGGGGTGCGGGTGAAGGAGGAGGTGCGGGGTGAATCCCTGCGGCAAGGAGAAATTGGTGAGGGAGGACAAGTTTCATCTATGAGGGAAGGGGAGGAGCTGAGTGATGAAAAGGGATAATCTTGGGTTTGGTGGAGGGAAAATGAGGGAAAGTCCCAGCCCGGGCAACTCTTCAACATCTCTGTGTCCACTGCGGTTGATTTTCCGAAGCCATTGTACCCAGGGATCCGCCTACCCCACGGAGGGACACCATTCATCTCTTCCAGGACATTTCTCTCACCCGTTCACCCCGTAGGAACCCTAAATTGGGGAAGTGTGGCTCACGATGGGTGGCAAGAATCCGGCTCTCCGATGCTTGCCTTCCACCTGCGTTTGGTTTACTTTGGTTTTGATGGGACAGCTACTGGCAAACTACTTTGCCACCAGTGGGGTAGGTCAGAATTAAAGTATCTTTTATTTTTTTTAATTTTTTAAGATATTTTTATTTATTTCTAGGAGAGAGAGAGAGAGAGAGACAGCGTGAGCAGGGGAGGGTCAGAGAGAGAGGGAGATACAGACTCTGAAACAGGCTCCAGGCTCTGAGCTGGCAGTCAGCACAGAGCCCGACGCGGGGCTCGAACCCACGAACCGCGAGATCATGACCTAAGTGAAAGTCGGACTCTTAACCGACTAAGCCACCCAGGCGCCCCTAAAGTATCTTTTAGAAGTTAGATCATAATTTGGAATCTTTTCCGATTTCAAGTTTTGATCGTAGTCATGTTTAGCATAAAGTGTTTTTGCCTCTACCTTTGACCACATCACTCCTGTCTTCAGAACGCTAATAACTCAATGTGGCAACTGTAGATTACCTTCTTTATTTAGTCATTTATTTATATTCTGTCATGTTTCCAAAAAAAAAAAAAAGGTTTTAAGGTAGCTTACAAATAGACAAACAATGTAAAATAGAAATCAAATACTAAAGGATTTCAGATGAAAAATAGGTATAAGAAGACTACAAATGTGTACTATTAATTCTGGATTTGGAGATTCCACACAAGCCACCTGTACATCCTGTTCCCCCTCTTGAAGTCGTAGTTCAGCCTGCTGTTTCTTCCTCCTAGTTTCTTTCCATTTCTTTCCCCAGAACTTTTCCAAAGTTACCAATCCACATCAAAACTGTGTTCTCCCAAGGATCCAGGCATATTCAACCATGTCTGGAAGGAAACCAAGTGGATCGGCTCACCAGAGAGATCAAGGAATGTCCTAAGAAGAACCTATCCCAAGAAGAGAGAAAATAGAGATCTACAGGGTTAGCCAATGACAATAGGCCAGCAACAGAGAAGAGTGTCATTGAAACTGTCGGACAAGGCAAGAAATGAAAAAGCCGGAGATGCTGCAGTCTTAGAGCTGAGTTTCTATAATCATCAGGGACATGGCTAGTGCTGCTGGCTCCAGCCATGAAGAGAAGAGGAAATGTGGAGAGAGAGGAACAAGATGGTGGACATGGGGCCAAGAGGAATGGGTCTTAGCACCATGTGAGGCTCACTCACCACACTGAGCAGGATTTCATGGAAATTCAATTATTCCAGAGCCATCAAAGGCAAACTTCCTGCTCTGTGACCCTACTTTTATTCTAGCATGGAGGGACCTGGGATACACAGCTCTACTTGCTTCCTGAGGCTTGTTATAGAAGTCCCAAATCCCCATCTAGAACCTGACTCCTGTTTAGTGTTCTAGCCTCACCTTCCCTCCCTCTCATCTCTCACCCCAGACCCTCTAGACACATGAAAACTAGCTCTAGAATTTTCAAAAGAGAGTCCTGCTGTTTCACATCACTGCGCCTTTTCAGATTGCTCATTCTGCCACATTTGCCTTTTCTCCCCTATGTTCTTTCAAGTATTTTCTGATCCTTCCTCCCGTACTCTTGCCAGATGACACTGGACCCTCCATGGTAGTGTTCATGTAATGTTCCATCCAAACTTCATGATTACAGCCCTAACACCTTGATATCTTTATGTCTGTCTTCCTCCATTAGCCTCTTTAGATCAGGAACCACTTCTGGTTCCTGGTTATAAACGCATAGGCCAGCAGGCAATAGGTGCTTAATAAGCATCTGTAGAAAAAGTGAATAGATGCATTTCCAGCTCCTCCTCGATCCTCTTTACAAAGATGGACAGTGGGGGGAAAGCTTGGCCCCTAGATACGTTGGATATTCTGCTCTGCATTAGCATTATTGAAGCAAAAGCAGAAAAGAAGACCACATGTGGATCACAAAAGGGAAAGTCTTAAGTGGTGTTTATTATTTCATTAAGTAAAAGCATTGAATGCCAAGTTTACTGTCTTTTGTTTGTCTGTAACTGACATTGTATCTGAAAACCCTGAGTGCTCAAGAAATATTAAAACTAATAAAATCATCTTGAGATTTGGCTCAAGAATAATAATAAGCAGATCATTATTAGCATAAGTCATATGCAGGAGACCGGCTCTGCTTTGGCTTGAATTATCTCAGTAAATAAAGACAAAAAAGAAAATTTTATCTAAGCGCTTCATACGCTGCCTGAGTTCCCGAGATCGACACCAACTGCCCACTCAGTTGCACAGAGGACTCACTTTCCCAATTTGGAAGTTAATTACTGTATAACTGCTTGTCTTAAATTTGTAAGGAAAGCAAGATGAAAGCATAGGTCTATTGAAAATTCAGACTAATATGGCAGACAGGAGAATGAAATCAATGGTGAGGGGTTTCAGTGTTATTATTTTTTTAAACTATTGTTTTGGTAAAAATGGTACTTCCTCCTTATTTAAAGGGGAAAAAAGTCAGGAAATGCAGGAAAGTATGAATAAGAAAGTAAACTAAAAAGATCACCTGAAATTCCACCATCCAAAAATATCCCTTGTATGCATTCCGAGAACATCATTCCAGAACTTACTCCCATTAAAATCTTGGAGGAAAAGCCTCTTGGACAAGAATTTGCAAAGAAACAGGTGAATTAATTTTGGAAGACTCCACTGGAAATAAACAGACTCTAAACATGCCGGTTACAATCCATTTTTTAGGTTTCTTCTCTCCACGTGTATCCAAAAAAGAAACAGAAGCAACAACAGTAGAGCTTCAGTAAGGTCTTACCCAAGTACAGAACATTCAACCAAATTACTCATTCTTAAAATGAATCATTTTCTCACACGTTTCAATCGGGAATTTTAAATGTAGTGTTTATTTTGAATCCTCACCCATTCTGATACACAGCTTGAGATCAGCCAGTGTGACTACCCCCATGCTGAGCTCCTCACCTTCCTACCCTCTGCTGTGGAGGTTTATTTATATTTCCACATTCATCAACTGCAAGGGGGGAGGAGGAGACAGCAAAAAAGCCCAAGGGACTCTAACAAACCAATGCAAAGTTCCTAGGTCTGAGCTGCGATTGTCTGAAATAGGTTATTTCTTACTTAAATATGGGGGTATCATAATTTTCCCGTCTACTTGTACCTAAGGTGCAACAATAATACTAAATATTTATAAAGTTCCTGTCTTCTAGGGAACTCAAAGAAAAATATTTATATAAGTGATCTTAGTAGTTCTCCAGCATTCAAATAGGGAAACTGAAGCATTTTCTCACTCTTATGAGGATAGGCTCAGTTAACAGAGGACAAAAGCTCATCATTGTGGTGTGGGAAACAAAGGCAGAAGGAAATGATAGAGAAGTGAAGTATCTTTATAGTCCGCAGCCCACTGACAAATACTAGAGGCAGGCAGAACATAGCATTCCTCCAGGAACTTCCATCTTAATGTTAATGCTTTGTCAGAGGAAAAAACAACCTTAGTTTGACAATAGCTAGGCCTCCAGTATTCTGTGAGTCTTCCTTAGCACATGGCAATCTTTTTGGAATAATCAGTCCCTCCTCACAATCCCAGGGCAGATCTTTCTGCCCACAGGTCCTGTTTCTGTGATTTAGTAAACCATCTTTTTGAATCCAAGATGTCTCCAGAATTCTTTCTTGGCCGTGTGCTCCGATTCCCTACCACCACTCCAAAATCCATCAATCAGTTCAAGTTAATACTATGAGTCAGTACAGAAAAGCCAAAAATAGAACTTTGGTTCCTTCCTCCCTCTTCGTCTCTCCCTCCCTTCCTTCCTCCCTTCCCCCCTCCCTCCCTTCCTCCCTCCCTCCCTCCCTCCTTTTCCTTCCCTCCCTCCCTTTCCTTCTCTCCCTCCCTCCCTCCTTCCTTCTTTCTTTCCTTCCTTCCTTTCTCTCTTTTTTTCTCTTTCTTTCTGTTTTTCTTATATCTCCATATTTTCTCTAGCTCTCACCTCACCTTCAATAAAAAATAATAATTTTAAAAGCCAACAGGTCATCAACATGACATTTTCTTCCAGAAGAGCTGATACTTTTCACATGAGCAAGATGCTATGATCCACTACTAGCCCAATAATACACTCCTCACTCCAATAAGGGGTGAGAGTAATGATGAATGTGGTGTGTAGGACGAAAGTGAGGCTATGGTGCATGTACTTTCATTATGAGGAAACTGAAATGGGCTTAACTAACTTCTTGAAGTTACTTTGAAATGGAGGGCCAGTTGCCATTGGAAATCACCGTTAGACTCTTACGTATGAAAACAAATATCACAGCAAGCAAACCACTTTCTCTGTTGCACAACCTACACTTTGGTGTTATCCATAAACTATATTCTGAAATAAAACTGTTTCAACTTAAGAAAAAAGTCTGTGAATGAAAAAAAATATTCTATTTTATTGCTAATGACCATCTGTTAGAATTTCCCTTTACCGGGAACCATGATGTAGTACCAATAATGTGGTGGGGAAGAAATTGATTTATACTAGTATTTAGCCTATATTATTGTAAAGCCATGCTTAAAAAGTTGTTTTGGTACTGAAGAGAGCAATAGGCCCTGGAATTATGCCCTTCATCAGAGTGATCTGTAGCATATTGAAAATAACCAGGTCCTCACATTTTGGCAAACTGCCCTTCTGCGGGGAGGAAGCCATATTAGCTGTCAGTGACTGTGGGAGGAAAATGAGGCGTGGTAATGTGTGCTGAGTCAATCCTGGGAATATCAGTTTTGGAAGGAGCCTAGTCAGAACTCTCATCCTGCAGCTGGGGAAAGTACGTACTGGAGAGAAGTGAATTGTTCAAGGTTCCAACGATTTAATAGACACAAGCAGGATGCTTAGGTGCGGGGCACAGGTAACAATGTTTGACTGCTTCCACATCCTTCTCTTCACAGTTAGTTCTTTTAGATGCCTCATGTTCAACATTGGTATTGGTTTTACCAAGTTCCAACTTCTGTAGCCATGTTTGGAGAAAGAATAGAGAGGAAGACGACAACATGAATACAGTGCTATTCTCCCACTCCTAGGGCTCCCTAGATATTATCCTTCTGGTTATGCAGTAGATTTGGCATCTAAGTAAGTACTCGTGCTTCTGTGTGCTTACACTTCTGTGGATGTCAATTTAAAGAAAAGCCTAAATGCTTAGATAAAATGAGCAACAAGTATCAATTCAAAGCTGAATATGAAGCTGTCTCCATGCCAAGAATGAGATGATTCAGTACCACTTGACTCTCAAGTTCTGCATGTGGTTTTGGAAAAATTTAAAGAAATCTGTGCTATAATGAAAACTCATATAAATATAAAAACGTCATTCTCCAAAAAGTTAATTGAAGTCATTGCAATACATAGGCATAATAAATAATAAAAAATAGGCATAAAATGAAAATAGTAAATAATGAAAAAACAGGCATAATAAATAATGAAAAGAGGTTTCCTTAAACAAAAAACTGGAATACTTAGCAATTATTTTCCCATGTAGAAACTGTCAAATATAAGACACAGTCTGGGAATGAGTGTTAAATAAGGCTTTGACACTCTCTAATCAATACTTGGATAATGGAGAAAAATGTGGCAGTGTGGCAGGTTGGAGACCCTGAAGGGGAAGCATCGTGATGCCAGAGACCTTGGGGGTGACGGGGGTGGTAGGAATGGAGATGATGCTTCCCAGGCCTCCTGGGCCCACAGGTCTGTTGGAGATAGTGAACAGGCCACAAGAAATGGGCCAACACCATCCCAGAAAGCAATAGGAATTGAGAAAGGAGATAAAAAAGGGATTAAGGGCCAAAACATGGGAACCAGAGAGATGGGCAGCACTGGTAGGCACCTCGAAGGAGACGACTTTTGAGCTGAGACCTGGATGATGACTAAGAAACGACCTGGGAAGATCCATAGGCAAGATGTTCCAGAAGGAACAGCAAGTGCAAAGGCCCTGCCTCGAGGGGTTGACTAGAGTCAGAGGTTGCAAAACCTGAATTGAGCACAAAGCCCCACAGGGAAATGGAGCCCTAATTCTAGCCCAGTTCTTTATGACCCACGGCCCCCGTGGTCATTACATTTCATCTTTACATTGCCTCTCAACACAAAACTTCTGGCCCTGAAAATTCATCTTTTTGATTCAGTAGAGCTCCTTGGAGCTGTGTGGTCTTATTTACGATGGTGAAACTCTGGAAAGCACCAAAACCCAACTACAGAAGAACAGCGAAGCAAATTGTGGCCCACTTCACAAGCAATCTTTTGCAGTAGTTGAAAAGGCTAATTATAAAGATGGAAACACAGGGAAAGGCCAATGATAATACATTAAGTAAGAAAAAGCCCCATGCAAAGTAGTCTGTATGCCATGATTACAATTGTGCCGCAATATGGCCGTCCGTAGGGACTGGAGGCAATGTAAAGATGAAAATACTTGTGTGTTTGGTTGGTGGAGTTGTTTTCGCCATGCTCAAAATTATACTTTACAGTTGTTGTTCATTTGTTATTCTAAGGAGTCTGTGTGTCTCAATCCGCCCCACCCCCATAAGCCTAGTGTAGGTCCGCCTGCCTCTGTAGTTTCAGGAGTGTGTCAGATGGCGTTGTCGTGAGGATAACGTGTTAAACCTCCTCACCACAGGCTGTACCTTTACGTCTTGGTTCTTGAGGCATGATAAGTTAGTGACGTGGCTGCTTGTGCTTTGTGTTCTACCTCCAACCACTCATTTAAATACTGTGTTTCTTTCTTTTTTAAGTTTATTTCATTTTGAGAGAGAGATGCCAGCAAGGGGCAGAGAGAGAGGGAGAGAGAGAATCTCAAGCAGACTCTGCTCCATCAGCACAGAGCCTGATGTAGGGCTTGAATTCAAGATCTGTGAGATCAGGACCTGAGCTGAAATCAAGGGTCAGTTACTTAACTGATTGAGCCACCCAGACGCCTCTGTAATTCCTTTTCACCGCGATTTTAGCCTGGTCCTCAAAGACCAAGAATCAAAGGCCTCAAGTCCTCTTCACACTTCTCAGATTTTTATTTTTTATTTTTTAAAAAGATACATATTAGAAGTTAAAGAAATGAAAGATTAAATAATTTAGCCTTACAGGGGCGCCTTGGTGGCTCTGTCGGTTAAGCGTCTGACTTCAGCTCACATCATGATCTCATGGTTAGTGAGTTTGAGCCTCACATCGGGCTCTGTGCTGACAGCTCAGAGCCTGGAGCCTGCTTCAGATTCTATGTCTCCCTTTCTCTCTTTGTCCCCCTCCCACTCACTCTCTGTCTCTCACAAATGAATAAACATTAAAAAAATTTTTTTTTAGTATTCTAAAAATAATTTAGCCTTACAGAAATGCAGTTTGGTCATCAGAAGTCATCTTTTCCCTTACTTAGATAATTTTCAAAAAGTTATACATTTATTTGTTTGTTTTTATTTCTTTCTGTTGATACCTACTTTTTTCCAAATTTTTATTTTAAATTCTAGTTAGTTAACATACAGGGTAATACTGGGAGTAAAATTCAGTGATTCATCACTTAATACAACACCCATTGCTCATCCCAACAAGTGCCCTTCTAGGTACCCATCACTCATTTAGCCCTTTTCCATTTTAAACTAAATATTCAGATTGACTATCACTATTATAATTGGCCAGATAATGACTGTCACTTCACTTACGGCAGAGTTTACCAAAACAGAGTCCATTAAAACCCCAGGCCATTACAAAATTAGCCATAGGAGTAAAACTACCAAGAATAATGAGAAAGCAGGAGCATGACCAGAAGGGTAATTTCTAGAGAGCCCACAGCTCGAGGAGAATAGCACTGTATTCACAATGCCTTCTTCCTCTCTACTTTTTCTCCTTCCAACATGTCTATGGAAATTAAGATTTGGTAAAAACCAATTTCAGCAGTTAGCTTGAGACATTTAAAGAATAAAGAATAACTATTAAGGGAAAGTTAGGGACAAAGCCAGGTATTGTAATCTTTGGAAGTAAAACCATAGTAATGGTAATGATCCTAGCAACAATAATAACAATAAATGTATTAAGTGCTGCAAGTATGTTATATGAACTTCTTTAAGCTTAAGAGTAGTTATATGAGCGCAGTGGTGTTGTCTATTTGGAGGAAATTAAGAAAATTGCTTTTCGATTTTTGGATCTTCTCTCAATTGTGAAGGAAGAAATCCCTTATAATATTAAATAATGTATTAATACCATACACTGTTATGGATCTTAGAAAAATTTTCATATTTGTTATCAAACCACTCTATTAGTAGCATTTTTATTGAAAAAAAAGTAAAAATAAATAAAACCTCCCAAAAAACCAATTTGCTACAGATGCTTGAAGCTTTTCTTGACACAAATCTCTAAAACTTTATGAAGTTACTGTGCCCCAGAGGAATGGTTATATACTGAAATTGGTCCTATGGTAATGGAACATATAAAAATTTAATGGGAGGGACATACGTGAAGAGGCGAAGTGAGTTTAAGTGAAATTGAAGGAAGTGAGTCATCTTTTTACATTTTATTTCTCTGTTATTTTCTTTCCACACCCACTCCCCCAGCACACACACATTAAGGTAATTCAGTTATTTTTGCTAGGGGGAATGGAATGGTAATGATAAATTTATTTTTCTCCTGTTTTCAGATGTTAAGAAAAGGAGTAGATGTGTTGAAAACTCAGACTTCATGCAAATAAAACGAGAGTTGATGTCTTGTAAAGAACAACTTAGAAAAAAATAAATAATCAAGCTCTCTTTCTCAAGTATGTAATCAGTGCTTGGAATTCACAGCAGCAAAAAGTTATGGAGAAAATTGCCCTGATCACTTTTTTTTTTTCCAAATTGTAGGTTTATTTTGTGACTCCTAGTGACATTACAGAAGGAAGGAATTTAGATAATTCTGACAATGACTAAAAGCATTAACCAGATAATAGGTATGAAATATTTTGAAAGCTTAATTTTATTTTATTTTAATGTTTACTTTTTAGAGGGAGAGAGAGAGAGTGCGCATGAGTGGGCGAGGGACAGAGAAAGAGAGGGAGACACAGAATCTGAAGCAGGCTCCAAGCTCTGAGCTGTCAGCATAGAGCCTGACTCAGGGTCTGAACCCACAAACCACGAGATCACGACGTGCACTGAAGTCAGACGCTTAACTGACTGAGCCACCCAGGTGGCCCTGAAAGTCTAATTTTAAAAAGAAAACTTGTTTTTTTTTTTTTAAACTGACAACATTTTATTATTGCTACTTATATTGCAGGTCTGCAAAGTCAGAAAAAAAATATCCAGGAGACTAAAATAACTACCATGATTTTGGATATAAAACAGAGATCAAAATATTATTTCTGTATCTCTAACACTACTGAAAAGCATTTTTTTACAATCCTAACCAATGTTTCGATTTGAAAATATTTCAAAAATATCTGCCCTTGTAAGGTAGGTTCATCCATGTAAAAAATATTTAGAAGTTCTAAGTATTCTAGGAAAGGGAACTGACCTGACCTATGAGATCGCTTTGACCTGCTTCCCGCAAAGAGGAAGTCACATAATGAGCCAAAACAGACCATCCCCTCCTCCATTCTTCCGCCTCTTTAAAAGTGATACCTTAATTTGGCCTTGCAAAAATTCCTGGATCAATACATTTCCCAAGGAAATAATAAGTAATACTGAGTAAAGAATATTAATTTTAATTCTCTATTTCACTGTGAACAAGAGTAAACACTATGCAATAAAAAGCACGTTATTTGAGAGTGCCTAAGTGAGGCAAACTAATAAGTCATATGGCAGTAGTTTCTTAAGGCATGTTTATTGTCAATTCTCAATTACCTATGGAAGCAAATGACCCTTTTAATATGAAGAAATTACCTGAAAAGTAAATTCTATATGGTTTTTTGGTAACCAAGAGTGGAAAAAGAGGGGTGCCTGGGTGGCTCAATTGGATAAGCGTGAGACTCTCGGTTTTCGCTCGGGTCATGATTTCACAGTTTTGTGAGTTCGAGTCCCCTTTGGGGTCTGTGCTGATAGTGCAGAGCATGCTTGGGATTCTCTGTCTCCCTCTCTCTCTGCCCCTACCTCACTCATGCTTTGTCTCTCTCAACATAAATAAAAAGACTTTTCCCTTTCTCTCTGCCCCTCCCCTCCTCATGCTCTGTCTCTCTAACAAAAATAAAGATTAATTTTAAAAAGTTTTTAAAAAGTGGGGGCGGAAGGGGGGCGCCTGGATGGCTCAGGTGGTTAAGCATCCAACTTCAGCTCAGGTCATGATCTCATGGCTATGGGTTTGAGCCCTGCATCAGGCTCTGTGCTGACAGCTCAGAGCCTGGAGCCTGCTTCAGATTCTGTGTCTCCCTCTCTCTCTGCCCCTCCCCTGCTCATGCTGTTTCTCTCTCACACAAAAATAAAGATTAATTAAAATTTTTGAAAAATAAATAAAAAGACTTTTTAAAAGAATGGAAAAAGAGAGAACTAGAAAAAGCAGCAGATTGAATCCCACTAAATGAGTCAGAGGAGTGGGAGACAGAAGAGACAGGGCAAAGGGAAATACCAAAGTCCTGTCCACATTAATCACAAGGCGTCCACCTGCATTGTCTCCACCTCCCTTGATAGCCTATTTCAAGGCAACTCTCCATCGATTATGGCCATTGCCCGGATTCAGCTAGTTTGTGGTTTTTCACAATAGAAACAAAGTTTTCTTTCTAAACCCAGAGAGTAGAACCTTGGGATGTTCCAAAAGAAAGCAGAAACTTAACTAGATTATCCAAGACCACTCTGCCCAGCTAACTGTGATATTGATGAGGGAGAAACCAAGTTGGTGCAGAGATGAGAGTGGGAGTAGAGCTTATCTAAAGGAAAGGTAATGATCAAAATAAAAAGCAAAAGTACTTGTTAGATATGAAATCATATTTATGAGCAGTGTCCTCTGTAGTTGGGTCAGTAGAATGATCTCCGTGTATAGGACAAATTTTAGGTTGGGGAGCACTGGAACTTCAAAATCAGAAGGTCTAAGAAAGAACAGTTTGAAAATTAAGAAATACACCTCAAATATTTAATAGAAATAAATGTTCACGGGGCGCCTAGGTGGCTTAGTCGGTTAAGCGTCTGACTTTCGCTTAGGTCATGATCTCGCGGTTCGTGGGTTCGAGCCCCGTGTTGGGCTCTGTGCTGACTGCCAGCTCAGAGCCTGGAGCCTGTTTCAGAGTCTGTGACTCCCTCTTTCTCTGACCCTCCCCTGCTCACGCTGTCTCTCTCTCTCTCTCTCCTAGAAATAAATAAAACATTAAAAAAATGTAAAAAAAGAAATAATTGTTCACACTATGCATTCTATAATGGAGAAGTTACTTTATTCAGCTTTTTGTGAAATGCTACCAGGATTAAGAAGCTTCTTACCAATGTTTAAAAATTATTAGATCAGCTGATTTTTCTGAGAACTTCTAAATAAGTGAACATAAAAAGAAAACTCACATGTATTGGAAAACAAAACTTTTATTTTTTATTTCTTAATTTTTTTTTTTTTTTTAGAGAGAGGATGAGAGAGAGCATGAGTGAAGGAGAGGGGCAGAAGGAGAGAAAGAGAATCCCAAGCAGGCCCCTCACTCAGAACAGAGCCTGATGCAGGCACGGATCCCACAACGCTGGGATCATGACCCAAGCCGAAATCAAGAGTTGGACACTCAACTGACTGAGCCACCCAGGAGCCCTAGAAGCAAACATTTCTGAGAGACCATCATGTTTACACAGCCCTATCAGAGAAAGCTTCCTTAATTCAGTGGGATTAATCCCTTGAAATCCTTTTTGTTTGAAATTTGTGAATTTTTTAATTTAGATTGCATCCCAGGATGTTATTTTATTTACTTATTCACAGATACTTTTTTAAAAAAATTTTTTTAATGTTTTATTTATTTCTAGGAGAGAGAGAGAGAGAGAGAGNTGCTGAATAAAACAAAAAAAAAAAAAAAAAAACTCTGTCCCCTCATGGAGCTTGCATTCTACTGATTTAAGGAACTCAGAAAGGGTTAGAAGAAGAATCAAATTCTAGGTAGTCAAAAATGGGATAGGCTCCCCGCCCTTTTGAAATGGGTATGGAACACATTTTTCTTTAACATAAAACCATTTTTGAAATACTATCACTTTCTTATTTTGAGCTATATCAAAAGAAAGAACAAAATAAGGGCCTCTGTTTTCCTAAGTAAATAAAGTGTTGAAATGTTTTGCTCCATGTGGTAAGAATTATCGGAACATGGAGAGTAACTAAAACAAAGCAAAAATCTGGGGGAAGAGTATTTATATAAGAGAGAACTGCATCAAGATAGTCTCGCTGGTGCCAAGACACAAAGTTTAAACCACCATAAAGACACAATGCGTCTAAGGTCAAAAGAAACAAATGAAGATGTGCCGTTCTGAGCAGGACTAGAGTACAATGTTCACAGAGGTCTAAAACGCTAATGCATTTCGTTATGTGGCACCTCAAAGCATAGCTGTCTAAATTATCAAGTTCGTTTATTAGGAAGCAAATTCAGTCAACCAAATGAATGCTTGGGTATGACATTTTGAATTATGAGTTTTGTTACGTAAACATTGTCATCTCTTCCTGTCTTCTATTCACTCAAATCGCTTCACACACAATTATTCTTTGGGTCCCAGGGTCCCAGCGTTCCAGCTTCACTTCCAGACTCTTATTTCCTCTGCATCCTGACATCCTCCTCCAGACCCCCGCCTCTGCCACACACACACACACACAGACACACACACACACACGAGTTAAAATGCATCTCTAATTTCATAATGCATTTGATAACCACATGTTTAAGAATATGCAATGTTAGGGGTTAACTCTATGCGCCTAGAAAACACACATGCACGTAGAGCATCTTTCTAATGTCTATTTAACACACTTTTGTAAAAGTTAAAACTCTGTTTATGGAGTCTATATTTGAAAACAGAATAGAATTTTTAAGAACACAGTAGAAACTGAAACCTTTCTTCTAATATACATTTTTTTTCCCTAGCCAGTGACTGAGAAGCTTCTGAACATCTTGAAAAAAAACATTCCCCTGCAATTTTAGTCTACTCAGCAAATTAAAATGTTTGATTAAAAGCAGATTCAGGGGGTGCCTCGGTGGCTTCGTCGGTTAAGTGTCCAACTTCAGCTCAGGTTATGATCTCATGGTTCAGTTCATGAGTGAGTTTTTGCCCTGCATTTGGCTTTGNCAAGCAGATTCCGATTTTAATGTGTTATTTCACTGCTTGCAAGTATGGGTACATTTTTGCTTTGCAACATATATAAGATTATACTGGAAGTATTTTCAAGTGATACATACTTTAAATGGTGTGGTATCAAACTGAATAAACCCAACTTGTGACGATAGTGATGGCAGTGACTGATCATTGTCATTTATAATTTTTTCTCACTCAAGCCTTCCTCTTTCTCTGCCTGCCTTCCTTCCTTCCTTCATTCCTTCCTTCCTTCCTACCTTCCTTCCTTCCTTCCTTCCTTCCTTCCTTCCTTCCTTCCTTCCTTCCTTCCTTCCTTCTCTCTCTCTCCTTGTCATTCTTCCTTCTCTTTCTGCAAGCAGATTATACCTATAGGTAACAAGGTATGGGTTTAATGTTTTAGAAAATGAAGAGCAAGGACTTGGGGGGAGACTACCTGGAGTTGAATTTCAGCTCTCTCACTTGCCAACTGTGCAAACTTGAGGAAGTTAGTCTTCTCATTTTTTATAAATATTTATTTTTGAGAGAGAGAGAGTACGTGTGAGCAGGGGAGATGGGGGCAGAGCGAGTGGGGCACAGAGGCTCTGAAGTGGGCTCTGCACTAACAGCAGAGATCCCCATGCAGGGCTCGATATCACAAACTGTGAGATCATGACCTGACCCAAAGTCAGACACTTAACTGATTGAGCCACCCAGGCGCCCCTCTGTGTCTCATTTTGTATAACTTATAAAATGTGGGTAACATTAATACTTATCTTATAGGATTGAGCTCATACTTACAAAATCCTTAAAGATTGGCACCTGGGTCATGATCTGTTGTTTGTGAGTTCGAGGCTGCTTCAGATTCTGTGTCTCCCTCTCTCTCTCCACCACTCCCCCACTCTCTCAAAAATAAATAAACATTAAAAAAAAACTAGCACTAGGAAGTATAATATAAGTACATGTTAAATAAAAAACGCAAACAGACCTAAAATAAAACTATTCTTCACTCCTGGAAATAATCTCTCTGGAACAAAACCATGGAATGTTAGTCAAGCCACCGAGTATTTTTGTTTATGTCCCCATTGCACCTGTTCTTGCACAGCAAATATACTCTGCTTCAAGAAATTGAAATTGATTCCTTCTTGCCCATTTAATTCACACTTGCCAACAAGAACTCCAGAAGTTATCTACTGTTTCCATTCCACTGGTTGTTAATGAAAGGGAGAATTCCACGTCAGTGGAGAAGTAGCGTGGAAAAGGAGAAAAGTACAGCCGAAGCGACTGAAAGTAAAATACAGGAGAGCTGAAAAAAAAAAAAAATTTAAAACCCCTGTAATTAAAAGCATGCAAAGAGTTCTGTTGACCTCGGCTGACTCCAATAACACAGTTACAAGAGAAGTGGTCTACTCCAGCCTGTCGTTAACCGTAAATACAGAGGTGAAGAGTTCCAGAAAAAAAGAACATCAAAGGGAAAGACCGAGGAGACGAAGGGGCCCCACCCAACCTCCCTGGATGAGCTGGGTTTCACATAATTTTCCAGCAGACTAACCAAACCAGCCGCTTTGACCCTAAGTGTGAATTTTCACCAACTTGGGCAGACGAGCCTCCAAGCAGGAGCTACAGGCGGTTGCCTGGATCAAGGCGCACCCTGAAATTAGAGACAGACCTGACATTCCCTCATCTCTTGAGTGGTGACTGCTTGAGACCCCTGAGTTGGACTTGAATAAAGCCCCTCTTAGACTCCTCCCTAAGGCTTTTGATATCACTTGCAAAAACACTCGCTTTCCTATGAGCTGCATCGTGTTGCCCTCTGACCTAATGGAAAGATCTCGTCCCTGAGAGAGTTCTGAAATAGCTGTTCCTTTATAAGAAAGTGAAAATGCAAGTCTATGGACCTAGGGAATCATTTTGAACTAATCGTTAATTCTGCAAATTTAAATGTGAATATTTGGGGTTATTTTTTATTGTTCTTTAATTCCTAATTTACTAAATCACTATTCATTCAATGCCTACTCTCCAAAAAAAAAAAAAAAGGAGTGAAATGTGTAGCAAGAAGAAAGTCCAAAAAGTAGTTTTATTTATCATCTATACATTTATCAAGAAAAGGATAGTGATTTTCTTTGAGATCAGAAGACATATAATTTCTCTGTGTGGCAGAGATTGATGGCTCTGTATGGTATGCTGACAATACAGTGTCACTCTTGGGATACATAAGTCCCCTTACCCATAACCCACCACCAGTCTTTCCCTGAATGTCTCCATTTCTAAGCAAGCATGACACCTTTCCAATTAATTAATCTAAATTAAGAAAACTTTCTGAGCCTAAGTGTCCATCAACTGACGAATGGATCAAGAAGATGTGGTTTATCTATACGATGGAATACTACATGGCAATGAGAAAGAATGAAATCTGGCCATGTGTAGCAACATGGATGGACCTTGAGGGTGTTATGCTGAGCGAAATAAGTCAGGCAGAGAAGGACAGATACCATATGTTTGCACGTATAGGAGGATTAGGAGCAACTTAACGGAGGACCATGGGAGAGAAGAAGGGGAAAAATAGTTGGGGAGATGGAGGGAGGCAAACCATGAGAGACTCTTGAATGCTGAGAACAAACTGAGGACTGATGGGGGAGGGGGTGAAGGGGAAGGGGGGTGATGGGCATGGAGGAGGACACTTGTGGGGATGAGCACTGGGTGTTATACGGAAACCAACTTGACAATAAACTATTTGTAAAAAAATAAAAAATAAAAAGCAAATTTATAATAAAAAAAAAGAAAGAAAACTTTCTAGCACAAAAGTGACAAAGAATAATAGAACACACTTCCAAATAAAGATGGGCAACTGAACACTTGATTTGCCTGGACTCCCTCCCTCCTGAAACTCACTAACACGTTTTCAAAGCCCTAAACCCACAAAGGAAAAGAGAATGCAAAGGGTTGGAAAAGAGCAGGAATCTCTCGGAAGCCATAAAGCATATGCATCATTGGTAAACAACTTAGCAGATCTGAGAAAACTAAAACCTAACCTGGCAATAGAGAAAATCCAGGGAAAAGGTGACTTAACCCCCAGAATCTCTAAATGGCCTCACTCTACGGACTCCACATACCCCTGCAACTGGAGCTGACTGGTGGGGAGAAGGGTGAAACTATGAAGGATGTTCCAAAGTTCTGGAAGCCCAAGGCAATCACATTCCCTCTCTTCCACTCAGCCAGGCCTAATGACCCTCTTCTTTTCCAGTCCACACTGAAGGTTTACTCTGCAGAAAGGGTAGCAGAACAACTCTAAGTCCGGAAGGGTGTGAGGGGACCAAGTGGTGCTGAGGGCAGGAGTCCTGGAAGGAAAGAGGAAGAATAAGTGAAGTGCGGAATGTCAGATTACAGTCCTTTCTTCCACTAGTTTCTAGAACCCTGAGAGCTGACTTAAACCCTCTAGACAGAAGGCTATTCACTGGAGAATCTACTCAGCCTAAAGATATTCATGTTGAGGACTCCCCAATAAAACTGCCCAGTCAGATCACTCTACCATGAAGACCATGGTGTACAAGTCCAGCTACGTTCTAGAACTTTTGCTTGAACTCCTGGGCTTTTGCTATGAGTGAGCTGCAAAGGATCACAGGGTGTTTGAGGAAATTCTCTACTATTCCAAAATGAAAGAGACCAAAGGGGGGGTGGGGGGAAGAAAACAAAACAAATCATCAAAACAATGCAACGTGAGGAAACTGAAACTATTCCTGATAAAACAAAATACAACAAAAATCTATCATTAATGTCCTCAGAGAGCTAAGAAATAATATAGCATCTGTGAAATAATAGCAGGATGCCATTAAGAAGGAACAATCAGATAATAAAAGGAGTCTGGGAGATTAAAAATAAAATACCATAAAAGAAAAGTTCAAAAGAAGACTTGGAAGATAATATTGAAAAAAAAAAAACCTAGAAATAATAAATCAAAAAAAGAAGAAGAAGAGAGAAAGAGATGAAAATAAGATGTTAAATAACTATTTTTAAGAACACCAAATCAGCAAAGAAGTTTCAATACAAATAACAGAAGTTCCAGAAATAGAAAGCAGAACAATTTAATTGGAGAGAAGAATTACCAAGAAAATTTCCAAGGGCACTTTTGGCTGGCTCAGTCATTGGAACATGGAACTCTTGATCTTGAAGTTGTGAGTTCAAGCACCAAGTTGGGTTTAGAGATAACTTTAAAATAAAATCTTAAAATAAAAGAAGAAAATATCCGAGAACTGTAGACCTGGGGCCACTGGGCTAAGAGCTACACCAAAGATCATTATTATGAAGTCACTAAACATGGGGTGAAAACAATCCAAAAATTACCAGAAAGGGGAGCCTGGGTGGCTCACTCAGTTAAGCAGCCAACTTTTGCTCAGGTCATGATCTCATAGTTTCTGAGTTCTAGTCCTACATCAGGCTCTGTGCCGTCACAGCACAGTTTGGGATCCTCTGACTCTCCGTCTCTCTCTGCCCTGCTCGTGCTCTCTCTCTCTCTCTTTCTCTCAAAAATAAATAGACATTTAAAAAAAAGAAAAAAGAAAAGAAAATTTCCAGAAAAAGGGAAGCATTACATAAAACAATGAGAGTCAGATTGGCTCAAACTGCCCAATAGATGACTGAAAGCCTGAAGTCATTAGACCAAAGCCATCAAATGTCTTATGAAAGATTGTTTACCACATAAATTAGACCCAGCAAATGAACAGTTAAGGATGAGGGTACCAAGAGAGAAGACCAACTTGCAGAATGTCCGAAATTCATCTTCTTTGCATCTAAAATGAGAAAGCTGATGGTTATGGAGCCATGAATCAGAGCCCCAGACATGGGAGAGACAAACCAATTGCTATATAAAACCAATTAGGTGAGTTACATATTAATGTTAACAATGGAAATGCTTTATGATGGAAAAACAGAACATTCTCTTTGGAGCATCGAGAGCTTGACTTGTATCGTATGCCCTTATGTACCCCTTAAGCTGGAGCACGCTTGATCCCCCCCATTGAAGCTTTTCCCTGTCTATAGTCAATACCCTGGGGGCTCATTTGCGAGTCCCATTATATATAATTTTTATGTATTATGCATATATATAATATATATAAAATTCTCTATTCCTTGTTATTGCCTTAAAATCAAGCAAAGAGGATCAATGTCAAATCAGTTCCCTCAGAACTTCCATCCCATCAAAAGCTTCTATCCCAACCGACTACTGCTCCACTAGTTAGGTTATGTCTGTCTTGTCAAAGGAGTTTTAGCAAAGTAATTAGAGTATGCATAAGTCATTTCCAGCAACTGGTTTCAGGCAGCCTTTACTTGGCTTTAAAACAGTGCTTCATGCATTAACAATAAGTTACTACAAGTCACTAATGTACGTAGACAAAAGCTAAACCTCACTTATTCTCCATGTGGGATGCTCCTGTCCTCCTGAGTGGGGCCATCGTTAGTGCCTTAGAGGTTTCATCTAGGGCCCAAAGGCAGTCACTGTCAGTTACAGTTGGACTGCCACAACACAGCAGAAGTGGCTGAGTTTAAGATCCTTAGAGGCTGTACCACAGCCGGGAAATTAAGACAAAGGTGGGGTGAAGGCTATAAACACGGGAAGGGTCAAGTAGGACTTGTATTTCCTAAACAAACAAACAAACAAACAAACAAACAAAAAACCCACCAGAATTTTATGGAGAGAGAGAAATCCAGAGATGACAACAGTCATAGAAAGAAATCAATACACACTGGCACAGAAGGGAAGCCTCCAGAAGAACTTCCAAAACTCTGAAATTGACAGGGTACCTGACGTGTTCAAGGTATTGACAAGGATGTATACTTCCGGGAGAATTTAAGGATAGATATATGCCAAATACATAGAAAGCTAAGTGAACAACCACATAGGGCAAAAATTAAAAATTTTGGTTTTTATATTTAGGTCTATGATCCATTTGAATTCCATTTCCACCCCATTTCTATTTGAATTAATTTTTGTGTTTGGTGTGAGATAGGGTCTAGATTCTCCTTGTGCATGTAGTCAATTGTAACAGCATTAATTTTTGAAAGGACTATCCTTTCTCCTCAGGACTTACCTTTGCACTATTGTTGAATATCAATTCATCATAAGTGTAAATCTTTATTTTAGGACTTCATATTTTGTTTCATTAATCTATAGGCCTATTATTATGCCAATACTACATTGTCTTGATAATTGTAGTTTTATAATATTTTTGAAATCAGGAATTCTACATTCTCCAACTTTTTCTTTTTCAAAACTGTTCTACAGGCATTCTGGTCTTTTGCATTTTCAAATGTATTTTAGGATCAGGTTGTCAATTTCTGCAATTCTTTTGCTAGGGAGGAGTTGGAGACAATTGCCATCTTAATACTGAGTCTTCCAATCCATAAGTGTGAAATGTCTCTCCATTTATTTAGATCTTCTTTACATTTTCTAAACCAAGTTTTGTTTTTTATCCACCTTTCTTGTACTTATTTTGAGAGAGAGAGAGCAAGAGAGCATAAGCTTATATGTGCACACGCGCGGAATGCAAGTGTAGGAGGGGCAGAGGGAGAGGGAGAATCAAGCAGGCTCCACGACCTGAGCTGAAATCAAGAATCTGACGCTTAACCAACTGAGTCACCCAGGCACCCCTATCTAGCCCTCTTTCATTAAATTTATTTCTGAGTTCTTTATTCTTTTTAATAAAATTGTGAATGGAATTGTTTTCTTAATTTTGAGGTTGTTGATGGGATACAGAAGTAAAAATGAATTTTGTGTGTTGATCTTATATCCAACCTTGCTGAATTTGTTTATTAATTCTAATGGAATCCCTGAGGCTTTCTGGATACAGGATTATGTCATCTGAATAAATACAATTTCACTTCTCCCTTCCAAAGTGGATGTCTTTTATTTCTCGTAAGAACCTCTAACACTATTGAGTAGAAGTAATGAGAGTGGATATCATTGCCTTGTTCCTGCTCTTAGGGAAGAAACATTCAGTCTTTCATCCACTAAATCTGATGTTAGCCGTAGGTGTTTCATAGATGTCCTTTCTCAAGCTGAGAAAATGCTTTTCTACTTCCAATTTGTTGAGATATTTTTATGATAAGTGGTATTAATTTTGTCAAATGTCTTTTTTTTGTGCTTATTGAAATGATCGTATGGTGTTTTGTCCAGTTTTATGGTTGCTTTCTAGGGACAGGATTTGGTTATCTCATTCTGACATGCGATAAGTAGGAGGCCAATGAGATTGTAATTTTGATTATTAGTATTTATTCCTAGTTTATTATTATTTACTCCTAGCACACAAAGAAACAAAGCTTTATGAGTGTTTTACTTCTTCTTAAATCTGACTGATCCTTTTTTAAATTTTTATTTAGGAGAGAGAGAGAGGTGGGGTGGGTAGAGGGAGAGAAAGAGAGAGAGAGAAAGAATCTCAAGCAGGCTCTACTCTCAGTGTAGAGGGCAATAATAGGACTCAATCCCATGAGCCCAGGATCATGACCTGAGCCAAAATGAAGAATTGGATGCTCTGAGTCACCCAGGAGCCCCTGACTGATCATTTTTTATGTATGTGTTTCATTTTAAAATTTCTTTTACTATAATAAAAATGGTTAATTAGATTTTTGTTTTCATAATCCTTTAATCTGGAATCCTGGGTATTCAATTTTGTAGCTTTTGTTTCTTTTGAGTCTCACGCATAAAGCCCTGTTTCCTTGTGTGGTTTATAATTTTGTAAAGTATGTTCATATCTATTAAGCATATACTGCATGGGAATCATGGAAGTCATGGTTTGACCATTTGTTTCTCTAGAGAGGATTTAGGAATTGATTCTGCCAGACACCTCAAGCTACCAAATTTTGTAAATTTTCTTTAGTCTGGGGTTCTTGGTGCCTACATGAAGTGTAAATCCAAACATCAAGCTATGTGAGGGTCTGACTGTGGCTATCAATTCATGGAATGATTTCTTTTCACCAGAAATCAGCCCAGTAAAAATGGCACTTACTGTTTTCCTTTCTCGATGGGCAGATTTTTATAGTTCCCCTTTTGCTAAGGGTGTTACACTTTCAGGGTTCCAGCTATGCTGTTAGATTCTTATTCCAAAATCTATCTTTCTGAATCTAAACCTTAGTTATTAATAACTGCTGTAGTTAGGGTGGGGGGTGAGTTAAATGGGTGATGGGCCTTAAGGAAGGCACTTTTAGGATGAGCACTGGGTATCATATATAAGAGATGAATCAGTGGGTTCTACTTCTGAAGCCAAGACAATACTGTGTGTTAACTAACTTGAAAATAAATTAAAAAAGAAATAACTACGGTAGTTAGATTGTGCCTCCAGACCCAAGAAGATGGAGACTGGTAGGCAAATCGCTTGGGGGTAACTATTAATTCAGTGCTGCTTAGCACTAAGTTTTTTATCTCTTGAGTGTACACCTATATATAGGCAGTGGTGTTCTATCTAGTTTCCAGAATGGCCTTCAATGATATTTCTCTCTGGTATTCACCTTCTTGTATAGCTCCTTCCTACATCGAGTCATGATTGTTGACACAATGTGCCCATTAGAGTAATGTGGAAATGACAGTGTGTGTCTTCCAAAGATAGGTCATAAAACCATTGCAGCTGCCATCTTGACCTCTCTTAGGGATGGCTTATTCTAAGGCAAACCTGAGTCATGTCATAGGGACATTCAAGCGGCCTGTGGAGAGGGCCACATGGGGATGAACTGAGGCTTTCCACCAATAACCAGCAACTTTCCAGCTACGTGAGGGAGCCATATTGGAAGCAGATGGTAGCTATGCTGCTCCTGAATTCTTGGTTTACCAAAGCTCTAAGAGATAATAAACATTTACTATTATTTTAACCCATTGGGTAATTTGTTACACAGATATACAGAATCTAATACAGGCTATAATATCATATCCAGCATTTAAAGATGTTCCTAAAGGGAGTGTTCACAATTTTTCAGTCCATCATATTTCCAGGAGCAGAAATATTAGGTTTTAAATAAACACAAGTAGTGTCCTGCCTCAAGGCTTTTTCACTTGCTAGTCTCTTCCCTGGTCACCTTATGTAAAAGTTAACACCATCATTTAAACTTCATGTCCTCATTTACTGGTTTTCTCCTCCACCTTAACACATCATCATTGAACATACTACTGATTTCATTTATTTTTTAAAAATTGCCTATATTCCAACTAGAACATATACTCTACTAAGAGCAAGGATTTTGTTCTGATTCATTTACTGCCACGTCTCATGACCCAGGAACAGTGCCTGGCAAATAGTAAGTGTCCAATAAGTATTTGTAGAACTAGTAGAGTAGTAGATGAAATTTTAGGCTGAACTTCAGTCACGTTATCTTGATAAAACCTTTATCGATTATAGTCTGCTACCTCCTCAACACTTTCGTAATCCCCAATAGTATCAGCCATAAAATCTCAGTTCTCCAGATCTGGAGGTGGAGCATGCCATGGTCTCCCTCCCATTCATTTCTACTCCTCTTAATGTCTGTAGCACTCATCTGGCTCTTAATTGCTGAAGATATTTCACTAGTGAAGTCCCTGAGTTTCACATTTTTCTAGATAGGGTTTGCTTTGATGCAAGTTTTGTATCTCTTATCTGCTCCTTAAGAAATCTTATTTAGATGGAACAAAACTCCATATTGAAACTAGCCCTTTTCAGACCTCTAAAATGAGAAAGGGGTATAAATTTCACAACTATATCAATTTATCTGCTTCCAGCACTTTCTCTGTTAACTCCCTTAATTTTTTAATTTAGACATTATGAGCCCTGTTCCTCTTAATATTGAACTTAAAAAATCGGACTCCTACACAAAGTGACATTAGAAATCTCCAGCAAGAAACTGAATGCAAAGGCTTTTAAGAATTTTATTCTTCCTTGCATATTTGGCCAAAATGGTCTTTTTATGTTAGTTTAAATTCCACAAAAAGATTATGTTTATTTGGTTATTCTTCACTAAAAAAGGAAAAGTTGTGTTTGTTATTGTAAGTATTAAAGTGGGGAAGACGGCTAGAGTCTCTAAGTAACAAGAATGTGACCTAATTAGACTTATTCCTTGTTTCCCTCTTACAGATTTTTGTTGTGCCAGCACACTGATCAAAGCATACCCATTTATTGTATTAAAAAGAATACAGAGGAAACAGTTGGCTTTTAACCTAAGCAATATTGTCTTCAGAAATATTATTAGGAAATATTTTCTTGACTAGAGTATGAATAAGAAGGTTATTTCTGTCCTTAGAACATATGGCTATTTTAAATATGCCATGAGACTGTCATTTGGCTAGCTAAATTCCTATCTCCACATGGCGAATGAACCAAATCAATTACACTAGAAAATGCTTGTTGGCTTTACATTAATTCAGCTGTCAGGGTGGTGGAGTGATACAAAAGGGAATCAAAAATCATTTGGAATCAATAGTCTGTCTACCAAAATAGAATACATGTTTAGTTCTCAAGAATTTTTTTATGATAACATAGAAACTTTAAGAAGAAAATGTGGATCAATTTCCCCTCATGTGTTCTAATGATGAGGATACTATTATCGTTATTGTCAATTTATTTTTATTATTAAAAATTATTTTTAAGAGCAAGAGACAGACCACAACCGGGGCAGGGAGGTGGGCAGAGAGAGGCACAGATTCCAAAGCAGACTCCAAGCTCTGAGCTGTCAGCACAGAGCCCGACGTGGGGCTCGAACCCACGAACTGTGAGATCATGACCTGAGCTGAAGTCGGGCACTTAACCAACTGAGCCACCCAGGTGCCCCTGATATTGTCAATTTAAATGGAACATGTTTGCAACTCATAATTTCAGATAAAATATCTCAAATTCCCCTTCCTTTGAGATAGTCATATATTGCTTTACTTACACCAACTTGCCCCTTCTGAAATGAGTTGAGACTGTTTCCAATTCACTTGGAACATCTTTCACTTAGTTTGTATAAAACCCAACTGTATGTAATTTTCCCTGTGCATCTGTGCTGGATAGGACACTCTAGAAGTTACTCAGGCTACTGTATTCTAGGCAATCTGAGCTAAAGTAATTTTATATGAGCTAATGCAAGAATTTGTACACAGATATTAGAGCAATCAGCAGTGCTCTTTGGGGAACAGAGTCAACAGCCATGGAGAAGACAAAGAGACTTAAGTCTCAATGGGGGTTGAGGAGGAAAAGACTATGTATGTTAACCTTTAGAGAATCTCTAACTTTAAATGAGGAAGATAAACTTGAGTTGATTCTCTCTATATTATATATAGGAAATATATATAATATATATGTAATAAAATGAAATCTAAAATATATAATAAATAAAGATATATAAGTAAAGATAGCAAAGTTGTTAAAGGGATGGAGTTGTGAATTGAAGAGGGGAAAGGTTTAAGACAACACCAGACCACAGGTACAGTGGGATGGCAAATGCTTAACATCAAGATGTCACAGCTTTTAGGTCTCTGGGCCACTGTTTCCACCAAGCTTAAGCCTGAGAAAAGCTCAAGATGTTTTTGCTTAGGGCATCTCCTGAAATTCAAGAGAAAGAAGCTTATTTCCTCACCCATGGAATTGGAGTCCTTTACTCCTGCTCATATTTGCATCCAGCAAGAGCCAATTCCTCCTGGATCTGTCCCCACTTTTAAACGGAAAGTTCTGGAACAAGAGTGTCTGACACACATCATTGACCAACTCATTCAGCTGCTCTCTCCAAACCGAAAATGATAAATATATATCAACTGACTACATACTAGTCACTCAATAAATGTTTTTGGTGAGTTTTTTTTAAGATGGGGGTGAAGAATAAAGGGTAAAAGGCATAAATATAAACATGAAACTCAATCCATGAATAGCTGAATAGCTCATTCTGTTTTGAAGTTTTAAAGTTCCACGGTCACATCTTTGTTAGTAAAACATCCATATCCATAATGTATTCTGTTGTGCACAAGATTTAATACCATATTCTGTAATTAGAAAGTCACTAGGTTAACTGAGTAAAATATTGTTATGCGTTTCTTTTCTTTGTATTTCCAGATATAAATTCACAACCACCTTTTTCTCCTCTTCTAACTTGTTTCCTACTTATGAACCTCCCAACTATTTGACCTTTTGTTAGCCTTCCAAGTCATTTGTAAATGGGGAAATGGTTTGAACTCAAATATAATATAAAAGAATCATGATCATTGCCTGCTCTAGAAATATGCCTTCATTTGGACTGTTTATAGTTATTAAACTTCAGGGAAACTATAATTGAAGGGAGGTAATGTGAACAGAGAATAAATTTTACTTGTTTATAAATCATTTTAAGTTCACTAGAAACAACCTATGGTGAATTTTCTTAAATGTAAACAGTGTTGATTTTCAAATGTCAAAAGTTGCTCATTCAATCATGTTCTTTCTTCAGATGGAGCCAAATGGTGTAGTAATCATCACTGTGCAATATTATTTTAAACAAAAATTTGAGGCTACAAACAGAAAATGTCTTATTATTTCGATTCTCTTTAAAGGTTAAGCACTAAAAGTTTAGAAAGCAAACTGGATATTTTCTAGTATTTTATCCTTTGTGCTTTTATTCTAGATATTTGATATCTCTGTTATTTATTGGTTTATAATATGCTTTTCAATATTTAGATAGGTTATTCCTGGACTAGTTAATTGAATTCATTTTTTTTCCTGTGAAATCTCTTCTTTATTCTAAAGTAAAAGTATGTATTAATTCTGTGTCAGACTTATTCCATTCATCCTCCACAAGCTTGATTATTTAAATATAGATATACTGAAGGACCATAATACCACACAAATATCCTCAAAACTATAAACCAGTTCAAACAAGTTTTCTGTTCTTTCAATGCTAAGATTATAAATGAATTTCTGTAAGCGTGGCAAAATGTATCTACAGTCATGTACCTCTACAGGAGCCAAAAAGCATACCTCAAAGGTATTCAAATGAAGGTGGGTCAACATGACACACACTCTATAGAACTGACATCATCAGGCAGGTCCCTGGATTGAAAGGAGAGTCACTCAGCTCACTGATGCTCTCCATTGAGCCAATAATCTCTTTAATTCTTAGGAGACCCTCTACTGAAGCTGAGAAGAGAAAGCTATGCTTTTTCAACTGAACTCAGTAGGGAAACCATGTTCCAAAAAACAAAGTCCTGTTTTGAGGTTTTGGAACTAAGTTTTCCATTTAAGTCAAAGCATTTGATTCTACCTTTTTTTTTTTTTAAGCCATCAGTTATTACTGCTATTATCACTATTTGAGAGGTTATGGTTCATGAACCCTATGAAGATTCAAGCACGATCAAGCACCAACAAACAAGGAGGGTGTCATAAACTCCACACATCCACACTTGATAGTCACAAAATGTGTAGGAGGGAGATGGGCCTGGCTGACTTAGTTGGTAGGTCATGTGCCTCTTGATCTTGGGGTCATGAGTTCTAACCCCACACTGGGTATAGATTTACTTAAAAAAAAAAAAAAGTGCTGTGGGGGAATGCTCAAGACAGAATCCAGGGCAAATCACCTCCATTCCAAGGGGCAAGAATTGGAGCTGTGTATTCTGAGTCACTGAGACCACAAAGAAGCCCCAGGAGTACGTGCAGGGGGAGAAAAAAAATCTCATCATCCAGTCATGTTATCAATTTAAGTGCTTTTCTCAATGTATGAATAGATAGAGATAAGAGAATCTAATCTCTAATTAGTCACTTCATTCTTTGGGTCAAGGCTATTTTTTGGTGAAGTGGACCAAAGTCTATAGAATTGGTATGCATTAGAACATGCCTGGGAACTAATACATATTTCCTTGCCCAAATATATAGTGTTATCTTGTTTTTTCATGCTTTTATTTTTATATCTGAAAATGTGGAAGATAAATGTAGAAAAATCAAAATGTAGTTTCTCTCTTTCTTTTTTTTAATAGAAAAGATAATTGATGGGGCGCCTGGGTGGCTCAGTTGGTTAAGCGCCCGACTTCGGCTCAAATCATGATCTCACGGTTCGTGGTTTTGAGCCCTGAGTTGGGCTCACAGCTAGCTCAGAGCTTGGAGCCTGTTTCAGATTCTGTATCTCCCTCTCTCTCTCTGATCCTCTCCCCTGCTCATGCTGTCTCTCTCTCTCTCATAAATAAATAAAATATTTAAAAAAATTTTTAAAAAAAGAAAAGATAATTGATGATTGCTTTTTTTAAAGGGGGACTTTAAAAGTAAGGCCAATTTGGGATTTGTAAAACATTACTGGGATTCTCTTTTAAATAAATCAACTGTTGGATGGGTGATTCAGTAGAGAGTAGGGAAAGGCTTTCTTTTCTGAAGGTTATAGGATTCTTCTCAACATTTTTGGTAAATTAAAATTTAAAAAGATCACTTTAACATTAATTAATTTGTCTGTTTGTTTTTGCTCTTCTATACCTGAAAGGGGTTGGGGAGAAGTGACATAGAGCCACAGTCCTATGTCATGAGAGGAATATGAGGTAGACATTGGTGGTTTTTGGCAAAGAAATCATTGGTGAATGCTACTGGTCCTTCCAATTCTTTATGCCTCTTCCAGTGGTAGGTAGGCTGAGGACGAGAGTGAGATTATTACGTAGGGAAGGGTGGATGGGGTCTGAACCACAGAGCTGTTGAGCTACAGCAAAATGCATCTCAATAAACCCCTCCTCCCTAAAAAAGTCAAGTGGTGATATAAAGCATATAGAAAAGCAGAAGTTCAAGGGCTCCTAACCATCACAGGCTTCAGTTAGGAAGGCTGAGATGCAGAGCCAGGGAACGCAGGGCCAGGGAGCAGAGGCAGCCTGAGTGCCAGTAATGAGGGAGTAATAGACAAGGTGAAGGGACAGCAATGCAAGAAGATGATGGTCTAGCCCATGCAGTCCTGTGGAATTTCCTGGGGAGTTTGTCAAAATGCAGATTCACAGGCCACAAACATAGGGGTTTCTAGGACTACAGTTTTGTATACTCTCAGAAACCTGTATTTTAACAAGTACCAGAGGTTATTCCAATTCAGGATTTATCAACTACACTTTAAGAAACCCTAGTTCAAGGGATCCGAGGTACAGTGCCTTTGTCTTCTGGCAGCAAGGCACGGACTTGACCTTTCTTCAGAGTTTTCAGAGTGGGAGTAAGTTTCTGTCTCCACCCTACTAAGTGGTCAATTTCTGTATCTTTTGAGAAGTGTGTGGATCCACATACTCCCGAAGTTGTGAAGCTGACTGCATGGGCATTGAACGGTGGCCTCAACCATTCTTCACTCTTTGAGTTACAAACCCCTAACTCAGGACGGCAGGGCAAGGAAGGAAGAAGATTGGAGTCAGAGAACAACCTTTTCAAGAAGGTCTATTCCTTCTTCCAGAACATATAACTATAGGATTTACATTGTTGTAGGCAAAAGAAACATACTATTTTGCATCCTATTTTTTACTTACATTACATCTTTTACATAATCATTTTATACTTCCATAAAAGATCTTTTGAGGGCACCTGGGTGGCTCAGTCAATTAAGCATCTGATTCTTGGGTTTGACTCATGTCATGATCTCACAGTTTGTGGAATCGAGTCCCGCATAGGGCTCTGCACTGACAGCATGGAGCATGCTTGGGATTCTCCCCACCCTCTAACCCTCCCACCCCACTTCTCTCTCTCTCTCTCTCTCTCTCTCTCTCAAAATACATACATAAACTTTAAAAAATAACCTTTCTGTTCTGCATAATGTAAACTATGAAGCAGGCTTTCAATAATTTAAATAACTACTCCACTATGTTGTGCATAGTATATCACTTCAAAGTTTTTGCTATTACATGGCAATTAACATCTTTGGTAATATAGCATCTTCTCTTGTTTCCTCAGCGAAATTCTCTCAAGTCCCAGAATACAGGTTGGGATGTTGATCAAATGGCACATGCCTTTTTGTTTAGCTTTGACACCTACTGCCAAATGGTGAGAGTTGTTTCAGAAAAAATGCAGCATAACCCTTGTTTTCAAGGAGATGCTTCCATTTTTAGTCAAAAAGAGTTGTCCTAAAGATCCTCTTTGGAAGACATCAGTTCACAAGTCTCAGGATCCAGTTTCAAAGCATCTGTGATGTTACAGTGGCTTTCTCAAAATATGCAAGTATCTGGGCCTCTATGGAGGAAAGCTAATATCATTCCATCTGGACCCACACTTTTAATAATTCACTTGAGGTTAAAAATGTTTCTTATGGTCTATGAAAAAGAGGGGGAAAAACAAACAAGATTTGTCAGTGCAGCTGCTGGTGTCTATCACACTAGATAACTGCAACTTTGCTAACATTTCATGATAAGTGTGTATTTGTGAAAACAAATGCCCTATGAGAAAGCACTAAAGCATTCATGTCCAGAGTCTCCACTAAGCCAGCTCACTGTACAGATATCATTCATTGTCAACGGCACTGCCAAAGATGTCTAGCGCACCAAATATAAAGTCTTTCATTTGGTATTTCTGTGGCTTCTGCGGTTTTCTCATGCTTTGTACAGAGAGTGACTTCTAGAGTTCTCCAATGAGTAGCCCTTATAGAAACAGAAAGCTTTTCAGCCTGGAGAACAAGGAAAAAAGAGATGATAGAGAATTCCCAGAGCTGAGGAAGTTTAATACAGACATTGATTTGCCTTAATGCCAAGGTTGAGTCTTAAAGGAAAACTAACGTACCTTCAGGCTCATTCAAGATCACTAAGGCTAGAATGACCACTGAAGGAAACGGGGATTGGTTTGGAGGGAGATTTTAAGAATAAAAAGGGAAGTTTTGAAAGATGAAGATATAGACCACAGAAAAGTCCGTAGCTGCCAGGTAGGAAGCAATCTCAGTTACACTGAGATTTGTGACACCCAGTAGAAATTATTAGGATGGACATCATTTATGATAATTATGAAGGCAGGGGGAAGGAACAGCATAGTGATTGTGAACTCACAGCTTGGGTTCAAAATTTATGCATACTTTAAGTTAGCTGTGTGACCATAGATAAGCTAACCTTCCTTACCCACAGTTTCCTATCTGTAAATAATAATGGTGATAATAGCTACTTCTCAGGGTCATTGCGAAGATTAAATAAGGTAGTGCATACATAGTTCTTAACACAATGCGGGGCCCCTCATAAGTACACTATGAATTGAAATCTTTTTAACGTTTTATTTTATTTTTGAGAGAGAGAGAGAGACAGAGTGCAAGCAGGATCCAGGCTCCAAGCTGTCAGCACAGACCCTGATGCGGGGCTCAAACTCATGAACCATGAAATCATGACCTGAGCCAGAGTTGTACGCTTAACCTACTGAGCCACCCACGTGCCCCAATACACTCTGAATTTGGCCATTAAAGATCCTGTGTATCATAGTGATAATTATTAATAATTGCCCACAAATAGTGCAGGACCATGAACTATAACCAACCAGAAGTTAAATGTAAAGCATAACATGAGCAAGGGTTAATTTCTAGATCTTCTCCAAAAACCCAAAGCTTAATAAAATCTGATGCCACACAACAGTGTCTAGCTAACTAGGGCCTTGGAAAACAAGGAGGTGAGACCGAGTTCAGGTTTTGAAGAAGAGAAGAAGCTGGAGCAGTCAGCAGTGTTAAAGAACAACCAATACAAACCAATAAGCACCTGATTTTAGAACAGGACCCAGAGATAACCATCACCCGCTATGTCAGCATCTGACTCAGGAATGACCAAAACAACTGGAGAAAATGCCACATCCCCAAAACTACTTAGGCTGAGCTATTTTATTTGCTTATTGATATAAAAGGTAACTCCAATATCCTGGAAAACTTAGAAAGTCCTGAGTTACATATTTATAGATGTGAAATATCTATCTACATAAAAAATTCTAAAAGGTTATAAATCAAAGTGTTAAACAATATTTCTTGAGAAGGGAGACAACTGGAAACCTTCAGTTTTCTACTTTTTAGATATTTTACACTGTTTAAAAATAAGCATGGATTAGCTTTATAAACATGATGATCAGTAAAGATAGTTTCATGACTGTTATTTTTCTGTACCTAGTGATAACTCACCTGATGGTGTGGTTTAGAGTGTAGGAGCCTTGTTTTTCTCACCCCCTCTGTGGGGAGCACTAAGGCACCCTTCATCCCTGCCACATGTCTAGGAGACTCTTATGGTCAACAGGACATGCATCTCCTTGTTAGTCATTAAAGGCTGTCAACTGCAGAATCAGGACCATATTGTTGGTCATTTCTTGGTCTGGAAGGAACCAGGTGACTTTCAGTGGAAATGGCTTTTCCTGGAGAATTCTTAGTATGAAAGCAATTCAAAATACGCCATCGGATGTTCCTCTAAAACCCACCAACAGTAGTATCTTGTGTATGATTACTTCCAATCTTGTATTTGACAGATGAATAGATAAATAGCTTCAATCTATCAAGTAACAAAATCTGTCTTTTTTTTCCCCCCTTTTCTTGTGTCCGTCTGGAATTCCCCGGGGAAGAGAGAGATGCTGTGTGCAGCTGGAGACAGCTCATTGATTGCTTTGCACCAGCTGATGCTCTGCCTTCAGGAAAGCCATCTGCACCTGGATCCCCAGCACCTTAAACACATGTCCGCCAGCAGGTTTAGAGACTCATGGGGTAAATATGACCTCAGTGTGATCCATGGGCATCCACTCTCTCCCTCTACCCCTTTCCCTCCCTTCCTTCCCTCCCTCCCTCTCTCCCTTCCTCCCTTCCTTCTTCCCTTCCTCCCTTCCTTCCTACCTTCCTTTCTCCCTCCCTCTCTTTATCTCTCTCTCCTTCCCTCCTCCCTCCCTCCTCTCTCTTTCTCCCTCCTTCTTCCTTCCTTCCTTCCTTCCTTCCTTCCTTCCTTCCTCTCTCTCTTTCTTTCCTTTTCTTTCTTTCTTTCTTTCTTTCTTTCTTTCTTTCTTTCTTTCTTTCTTTCTTTCTTTCTTTCNTCCAGATATAACCACAGGCCTTCAGACTCTATTTTTGGCTCCAAGGAGAAGGGCCAAGGAGATGCTTCCCTGTCTGTGGGGCACCACAACTTCTCTGTCCACGATCTCAGGTACTTCTGAGTCCAGTGGGAAGAGGGGCAGCTAAAACCTAACCAAAGTGGACCATCTTCTGCGGCAGGGGCCATCAGTTTCCATACTCAGTGACAGAAAGAGGCTGGAGTTTTGCTATGATTTTCCTGATCACTCCCTGAGCAAGAAACTCAGATGTGGCATCGCTACTAATGAATGGTGGGGTTACAAGAAAGCTTTCTACTCTCTCAATAACGATAGAGGAAAAGATTGAATTATATTTTTCATTGCTAGAGAAAAGATTACAAAATTTTTCATATGAAGTGATAATCAAAGTGTGTGTAGCCCAAAAATGTAGGAAAATATTGTTATAGAGGTGTTGAGCAAGTCATCGTCAACATTACTACCATCACTACCTTTATTTAGACTTTGTGATGTTTGTACTATTTTTCAGCTTCAAAAAATGCATTTTTTTGTGATTTCTGTTCTCATTCTAAATACTCCCTTTTATAATTAATTTTGTATTCATAATTTTGTGGGGGTTTTTTTCTTAAAGAAAGCCCACCCACCTGGCTCTGGTCTGTCCAACTTGCTTTTGTCTGGTTCCCATTCAGACTGTGATAGCAAAAGCTGATCCTGCAAGGACAGATGCAGAAAACACAAATGTTTTTAATTTTGGTGAAGCTCAAATTAATTATATCAATTTACCACAGTGTAAGGATTTATATCTGGTCTCTCAAGTCCCTTCCATTGATCTGTATGCCTATCCTTATGCCAATACCACATTGTCTTGATTACTCTGCCTTTACAGTAAGCTTTCAAACTAAGTAGGATATATCTACCATATTATTTTCCTTTTTCAAAATTGTTTAGCTATTCCATGTGTTTTGTATTTCCACAGAAATTTTAGGATCAGCTAGCCAATTTCTATAAAAATCCTATTGAGATTTTNCCCCCCTCCCCCCACATCCATCAGTCCTCAGTTTTTGTCAGCATTCAAGAGTCTCTCATGGTTTGCTTCTCTCCCTTTCCCCCACCATTTCCGCCCTTCTTCTCCCCCTTTTTCCTCAGTTAAGTTCCTCCTAATCCTCCTATACGTGCAAACATATGATATTTGATAGAGACTACATTGAACTTAGATAATCGCCATCTTGCAATATTAAGAATTCTATCAATAAATGCAAAATACATCTCCATTTATTAGATATCTTTATTTTCTCTCAGATTTATTTTCTAGTTTTCAATGTATAAGTCTTGCCTTTCTTTGTTAAATTGTTAAACTTATTCATAAGTATTTTATTCTTTTTTTAAAAAAAAGTAAAAGAGGGAAGAGAGCACAAGCAGGGGAAGGGCAGAGAGAGAGAGAGAGACAGAATCTGAAGCGGACTCCAGGCTCTGAGCTGTCAGCACTCTTTTTGATGCCAATGTAAATAAAATATTTCCTTAATTTTATTTATAGAATGTTCACTGTTCATAGATAGAAATACAATTGATTTTAGTATATTGATCTTGCATCCCTCAACTTTGCAAAACTCACTTATTAGTTCTAGGAGCTTCTCTGTAGATTCTGTCTGATTTTCTACATAAATAGTCATGTTATCTGCAAGTAATGACAGTTTTACTTCTTCATGTCCCATGAAGATGCTTTTTTCCTCCCATTATTGTAATGACTATAAACACCAGCATAATGTGAAATACAAGTGGTGAGAATGGGCATCTTTGTCTTATTCATAGGCAAAGTATCTTGTCTTTCATCATTGTGGATGGTGTTAGCATTGAGTTTTTTAAAGATGCCTTTATCAGGTTGAAGAAATATTACCATGAATGGGTATTGGATTTTGTCAAATGGATTTTTGGAATCTATTAGACTGATCATGGGTTTCTTGCTTTATTCTATTAATATGGTACATTACATGAACTGCATTTTAGATGATAAACCAAGCTTGCCCCTCAAGGTTACATTTTTAATGTCCATCTTGTTATATCTAGTCTTTCCTCATCTTTGCCTATTAGGATTACTCTTTCTAAGCAAGTATAGAACTAGAACGACTGAGGTTCCTCAAAATTGAGACTAAGAAGCATATGTTACAGCATTTGTAGGCATACCTCAGGGTCCAATTAGGTAAATATTGTGTTGCTATAGTGATATATGACAGTCATTCTTCCCAGGATGATTTGACAGCAGCAAATATTTTATAAGCAGCTCCTCTGGAAGTATTTATCAAGGATCTTATAGCCTCCCTCACTGAAGATTTAATAGAAGTACAGATGAAGTGGGGATGGTCTAGTGATGTATGGTCTCTGTAGGCAGGCTCCCCTAGGTTCAAATTCTGGTCCTAGCACTCACTTGCTGTGTGACTCAGGGTAAATTACTTGAACTCTTTGAGCCTTAGATTCCTCATCTCCAAAATCCTCCATCTGTAAAACAAAGCAGTAATACCACTTACTCCAAAGGGCTGTGGGGAAGATTACCAGTAAGTGTAAGTAAAAAAATGTAGTTCCATACCCGGCACACAGAACTCAACAAATGGGAGCAATTATTGACTAAGGTGCTTTATAGTTTTCCTCAGCCTTAGACAGGTTTCTTCTTGACTGTGGGCCTCTGACCTCCCTTTTCATAGAGCATTTACTTTAGAAAACTTGTAATTATAGAGCACTGAGTAATGTATGTTGAATCATTATATTGTCCACCTGAAACTAATATAACACTGTATATTAATAATATTTCAATTAAAAAATAAAAATAAAGTTCATATTTGGAAAGCAGAAAGAAAGAAAGGAAGGAAGGAAGGAAGGAAGAAAGAAAGAAAGAAAGAAAGAAAGAAAGAAAGAAAGAAAGAAAGAAAGAAAGAAAGAAAGAGGAAGGAAGGAAGGAAGGAAGGAAGGAAGGAAGGGAAAAAAAAGTAAGAAAGCCTGCAATTACAAATTCTTTCTCTGTCCCTTTCAGAGGTATATCTTTTAGAGCCCAAGAATATCTTTCTCAAGGGTCTGTGAATCATCCCTTTGAAATGTAATCATCAAGAAAGTTCCTTCATCTCCTAATCTCTGTGGGAAGATAGGAGCCTAACTTCAATAAGTACAATTAGCAAACACAATGGCCTAATGATATCGACCAACCTCTCCACTGATGCTTCCCAGTGCTTTTCCACTAACTCACCTCAGTGTTTAAGAACTCTCCTGCCTTTTGTTTCAGCAGAGTTGAGTTCAATCTCTCTCTCCTATTGCAATAGTCTTGAATAAAGTCCTCCTTGTCTGTATACCTGCTCAGTGCAAGTTTTCTTACCTTATGATGGTTGTTATAAGAAAGGTGCATGGGTTCTCTCTCTGATGGTTTCTGCTGTGGAACTGAAGTAAATACCCACTGAAGGGAGTCATAGTAACAGGAAGCTATCTCTTTGCAGGGTGAGAGGAAGCAGCCTAGGGGATAAGTGATAGAATGTTGATGTAAACAAAGAAGTATTGCGGCTCAATTGTAGGGCTCTCATTCTTTTTAGAGATCCCCTAGATGCATATATAATTTAAATGGAGACAACTTAGCTTTACCCTCTTAAAATATTGCTGTTGAAAAGCCATTTGTCCTCTCCCTAGTAAATGCTTTTCCAAAAGCCCTCAACAGATTTAAAGGAATTACAAAGACAAAGAAGGTGAAAGTCTGAGACAATATTATTGATAAACTAAAATAAAGTACCACATGCTAAACAGTAATTTAAATGCTATTTAACAGATAAAATTGTGCCACTGTAGTATGTTTGCCTGTGTGTGTCTCTCTATGTGTATTTGTTTCTCTTCAAAAATTAGGTATGTTTCTTTTTTATTTTATTTTATGAGAGAGAGCAGGAGAGGAGCAGAGAGAGGGAGAGAGAGAGAAAGAATTTTTTTTTCTTTTATAGTTTATTGTCAAGTTGGTTTCCATATACACCCAGTGCTCATCCCAACAAGTGCCCTCTTCCGTGCCCATCACTCTTCTTTCCCTCTCTCTCTCCCCCATCAGCCCTCAGTTTGTTCTCAGTATTCAAGAGTCGAAAGAGAGAATCTTAAGCAGGCTCTGCACTGATAGTGCATCCTGGGGCTCAAACCCACAAACCATGAGATCATGACCTGAGCAGAAACCAAGACTGAAGGCTTAATCAGTGGATCCACTCAGGCACCCCCAGTTAGGTCTGTTTCAATAAGAAAGAATAGTGTCTTCTAAGTAGTACTGTCATTTTGTAAAAGACAATACTACCATTAAATTGATATAATTTGGGAATAATCAAACAGAGTCATAAAATTTAAGTATTGAAAGAAAAGATGAGGCATTAAATATTAGATAAGTATTGAAAGATTTTTTATTTCCTTCAGTAAGGGTAATATTTACTTTTGCCTTAAGATCTTGATATGACAAATATTTTCCAGTTAATGATTCACCCAGAAAAAGAGAGTCAATTTCTCTTTGCTCTGTTCCAGAGCTTGAGGAGGTTTTTAGATTAAAAAAGAAAAAAAAAAGAATACAAATGCCATTTTGGAAACATTAAGTGAATGCTGTTGGCCTTTTAGTTTGCTCTTAATACAATGATGAAAACACAGGGTTAAATCATACTACTTTACAAATCATCAGTAGCTTTGGAGATTAGGAAAGAGTAGACTTTTAAACATCTTTATTATTCAGTCAAAAACAACTGGACAGAATTCACCTAGGTCTCTGAGGCACATTACTACACAGTCTTAGAAAAGCAAGTCAGAAAGCACATGACCCATGAATCTCACTGACCCATATACATGTAACTGTCTCTCCCAATCATGTATAATATAAGCCAAACATTGTGTAGTACCAAACCCACATTACCTTGTAATAGAGTTGGGATTAAATGTTCCTTAAAGAAACTATTCAAGAAGAAAGTATGTCTGAAGGATCCAAATCAAAGAGTACTGTTAGCTGTGAATGGTCAAATTCCTCTCTGATATAACATTCCTCTCTTCTAACTATATTTTAGAAATTACAGAGAGATTAGTAGAGTTGTAATGTAATCAAGGCTGAATTATGACCCAACAGACTTAAGTAAATGCTTAGGATACCAGCAAAGCAGACAGGTCAGAAATGTGTAAGAAAAGTTTAACTGTGATGAATTCATACAGCACTTCAAAGTAAGAAAATCTAGAAGAAAAATAATTTTAGTTTCAATATTTATGTGAGTTTTATGACCTTATGAAAAACTTAATTTTCTTTTCAATTACATATGGGGTTGTCATCACAAATTTTTCAGTATTTGGCCTTCTAAAATTCTCTATCCAGCTCTAGATACAAAAACTCTAAACACAGAAGGTTAAGGCATCAAAGATGAAAGCTAGTACACTTACAACTATTTATATTGCAAAAGCTTTGCCCTTCTTCAAGAACATGCAGTTTCCCAAACACTAACCTCTCTTTACAAGGTTATGCTTATTAGCTGGGATTTGTAGCTCAATGGCAACACTGTTCATCCTTGGTTCAATTCAGATTGTAATTTCTTTTTAAACTACCTGACCCTTATAATCATATGGTGAGTAGGTCTGATCATTCATCTTCCTGAGGCCAAGTTCTTGGTCTGAACACAGAGTCACTTGTGTTTCTGAAGCCTCTCAGCATTATGATGGTTGGGGTAAAAACTGTCAATTGAGAAAACTATGAAAGAAACCTTTCATACAATGTTTTCATTGTCTTGTTCTTTTTCTGGAACGAAAATTCCTGACTGAAAAAACAAAAGTCTTCCTAGATACAAGGATGAGGTTTTAAGAGATGATCTTTGTTTCTAATTAAGTGTGGAAGTTATCAACGATTTCATCATCCCCAATGTCAGAATGTGAATAAGATTTTGCTTTTTCTCAGGGTCCAGCATTTATTAAGCGCTCAGCAAATTGTTATAGAATGAACGAATGTACCAAACTCATGACTTTATCCTGACATCCCTCATAGTATTAAAGGCTGTACCATCCCTCAAAGTATTAAAATATTGCATTAGTGTCTGGCTTCCCAGTCAGAGCACCATTCTAGGTGTTGCTCAAATTGGATTATAGGCTAAAGGAGATTCAGTCCTGAGCTAATTGCTTAGACTGGGTTTTTTCCCATCCCGGATCCATTCACTGAAACAAAAGGAATGGAATCAGGCTGACAGATTTATGTAAAGTAGTGTCCACCATCTCTGGAGTTAGGAGGGAGTCAATTGCACCCAGAGCACATGGCTGCTACCCAATAGAGGAGGAGAGAATAAGGTCTGGGGCCATTAAGAACTGACAAGGGTAGCATGGATCCCGGGCAGGCAACCAAGAAATACTGAACATGTAACTTCTACTTTTAATGTGACTCAATGAAAAACTGCTGAAAATAATTTCTGTGTTAGAAATACTTTATCTTTTAAGATTTAAGGAAAAATCTCCTTTAAATTACTTTAAAAAAACAAAAAGATTTTTAGTTTCAGTGCACACCATACTCATTTTTAAGGAAGAGATGGCTTAGATGGAATGCTGCCAATTGCACTGTGGAATTTTAGAGTTTTAGACACTGATTAGCAGATTGGCTTTGAGTGTTTCTTAAGTAGTTAATAATGCTATTTCCAGAGAGGTTTTATTTTTTTTTTTAATGTTTTATTTATTTCTAGGAGAGAGAGAGAGAGAGACAGCGTGAGCAGGGGAGGGTCAGAGAGAGAGGGAGTCACAGACTGAAATAGGCTCCAGGCTCTGAGCTGGCAGTCAGCACAGAGCCCGACGCGGGGCTCGAACCCACGAACCGCGAGATCATGACCTAAGCGAAAGTCGGACGCTTAACCGACTAAGCCACCCAGGCGCCCCATCCAGAGAGGTTTTAAATTAAAAGTGCTTGACTGTATGTAGATTATGACTAATATCTTTTGCATATTTTTTAAGAAATATTTCACTAGAGGTCATACCAACATTCTTCTAACATTTCCCCTCTAAATCTTGTATGCATGCTTGAGGAAAAGGTGCATTCTCTAGTTTGGGGCGCATGATCCTTTGTGTATGCAATAAATCCATTTTGTTGAATGTGTTGTTCTAAATATTTACTTTTTTGAGGCTTGAGCTAAAAAATTGAAAGAGGTATATTAAATACAATAGGTTTCTCAATTTTTTTCTATCATTCTATTAATTTTGGATTTTCCTACTTTGTCTAGAACTGTTATCTCTGCCCCATTGGTTAAAGTTTTTATTATTTTTAGAGACTTTTTATCCCTATTAGGGCTTTTCATCTTAGTATTTACAAGAGCTGATATTGATATAGCCACTCTAATGTGGTATATTTGTTATATAATTTTTCTTAACCCTACTTTTTGTCTTCATGTTGTATTCTCTGTCTTTTGTAAACTGCATAGATTGGGAAATGGAGCCTACTTTTATCTAATGGAGTAGGTCATTAATATTTATTGCAACTATTGATCTACTGTGCTTTTTTGAATATTTATCCTTTTTTGAAAAGTTTATTTATTTTGAGAGAGAGAAAGAGAGAAGGGGAGGCTCAGTGAGAGGGAGAGAGATAATCCCAAGCAGGGTCTGCACCATTAGTGCAGAGCCTGACACTGGGATCGAGTGCACAAACCATGAGATTATGACCTGAGCTGAAATCAAGAGTCAGATGTTTAACTGACTGAGTCACCCAGGTGCCTTGAAAATGTTATCCTATTCTCTCCTGGCCTGAAAAGTTTCTGTGGAGAAATCTACCAACAGTCTTATGAGAGTTCCCTTGTATGTAACTTCTTTCTTTTCTCTTGGTGCCCTTAAAATTCTTTCTTTGGACTTCTGACAATTTAATTATAATGTGTGTCAATGTAGCTCTATTTAGGCTCAAGCTATTGCGGTTCTTTGGGCCTTATGGATCTAGATGTCCATTCTCGCCATACGTTTGGGAAGTTTATTTTTTGTCCCTTTCTCTTTTTTTCCTCCTTATGGAATTGCCATAATGAGACTATTATTTCTATTCATTGTATTCCCTAATTCTTATAGGCTTTCTTTACCCATTTTCATTGTTTTTCTTTTGGCTCCTCTGGGTGATTTCCAATATCTTATCCTCCAGGTTGTTAATTCTTCTGCATGGTCGAGTCTACTTTTGGAACTCTCTATTGAATTCCTCAGTTCAGTTATCATATTTCTCAACTCCAGGATTTGTTTGGGTGTTTTTTGCTCTGTTTTTGAGACTCCAGTTAGACAAATGTCAGATATTCTCAATCTTTCAGTTTTCATAATCTATCATTTATGTTTTCTCTCTCATTTGTCTGTCTCGGATACAATATGTGTTATTTCCTCAGTTAACTAATGATGCCTTTAGCTATAACAAAATGTCATTGAGCTATATATTTCAATAATGATATTTCATAGTTTCTTAAGGTCTGTTTGGCTTTTTATTGTCTTTTTCTTTTTACATTATTTTTTATTACATATCACTTTAATTCAGTTATTTAAGTATTTCATAGCATCTCATTCTTGCTAATTCTAATATCTAAACTGCTTGAGTATATAAATTTGTTTCTCAAAGTGGCTTATTTCCCTGTGTGCTTGATTAATTAATCTAGAAACATTAATTAGAAAGGCTTCCCTTCAGAGATGATTTTCATTCACTTCTTAAAGTAACCATCATGATTTACTGACCTGGGACTACTTTCATACATTAAAAGATTCCTGGTTTTATGCAGGGATCTTATGTTCAGCTTCTTTACTTTATTTACCTGTAATCCATAACTTAGTCTCAGAGTCATAGCTTTTTCCTGTTTCCAAACTACTTTGGGTTTAACTCACTTTTGTTTGTATATTGATTATCTTGCTTTCTAATGAGCCAAAAAATGAACTAAATAGTATATGTTTTACTTTATCCAAAAACTTCTTTTATTTTAATGGAGGGATCATTAAGCATATCTAGGCAACCAAAGGGCCAGGAGCAGATATCATCTATTTCTTTATTAGCCAATTTAGGTAATTTGCATTTTTCATATAAAATATTAACTTTATCTTTTTTTTAGTGTATTGGTATAAAGTTGTTTATAGTACCCTCTTATTTTTTAAATCTCTCCTGTTTATTTCTTGATCCCTACTTTCATTCCTAATACATACATATTTTATTTATTTTGAGAGAGTGCACAAGGAGAGAAAGGACAGAGAGAGAGAGAGAGAGAGAGAGAGAGAGAGAATCCCAAGCAGGCTCCACACTGTCCGTGCAGAGCCTGACATGTGGCTCAAATACAGGAACCCTGAGATCATAACCTGAGCTAAAGTTGGACGCTTAGCCAAGTAAGCCACCCAGGTACCCCTCATTCCTACTATTTTTATGTCTCTATTTTTTCTTAATCAGTTTCACCAGTTATAAATGTGTGTGTGTGTGTGTGTGTGTGTGTATAAAGAAATCAAGATGTAAATAAATGAAGAGACATCTTATGATCATAGACTGGAACACTCAGCATAGTAAAATGTCAAATTTCCTCAAATTGATACATAAGTTTAAAAAAATTCTTATTAAAATCCCAGTAAGATAGTGTGTGTGTGTGTGTGTGTGTGTGTGTGTGTGTAGTTTTAAGATGCCAACTTTTGACTAAGTTTAACTGGACCCTCTCTACTATATCACAGTTTTATCCCCCAGAGGTCAGCATGCTTTTTTTCTGTAAAGGGCCAGAAATTTTAGAACCATGATCAAGTGAGGCTTATTTCAGGGATGCAAGGCTAGTTTAATATTCAAAACTCAATGTATCTACCATAGCAATAGGCTAAAGGAAAAAATCACTGTATCATATCAACTGATGCAGAAAAAAACATCTGACAAAATTTAACACTAATTCAGTAAAAGAAAAGCTCTCATAAAAACAGGAATGAAAGGGCACTTCCTCAACTTGATTAAGAGCATCTACAAGAAACCTACAGCTATTATACTTAATGGTGAACTATTAAATCCTTTCCTGAGATTGGGAATAGGGCAAGGGTATCTCTCAACACTCTTATTCAAAAACACTGCTGGGAATTCTAGGCACTGCATTAGGCAAAGAGAGGAAATAAAAGACACACAGTTCAGAAAGAAGGAAATAAAACTATTGCTATCTGCAGATGACATGATCATCTATGTAAAATATCCCAAAGAATCTACAAAATCCTCCTAGAATAAGTGAATTTAGCATGATCTTGGGATACAAGACAAACATGCAAAAATCAATTGTATATGTACTTGCAATAAACATGTTAACATGGGAATCAAAAACACACTATCACTTACAATCTCTCAAATAAAATGTGTAAGTATAAACATAATAAAAGCATATCTAGAATTTAATATGCTAAAACTACACAATACTGACTAAAGAAATCAAAGAAGATCTAAATATATGAAGAGACATCTTGTGATCATAGACTTGAAGACGCAGCATAGCAAAATGTCAAATTTTCCCAAATTGACATACAGGTTTAATTTAATTCTTACCAAATCCCAGTAAGGTATTGTGTATAGATAAGGTTATCCTAAATTTATAAGGAAAGACAACAGACTAAAGTATCTAGACCAATTTTGAAAAAGAAAAATAAAGCAGAAGCAAGCAGTCTATTTGGTTTCAAGGCTTATTAAGTAGAAAAATCAATACTCTCTGGCACTGGAGGTATAGGCAGATAGATTAATAGAATATAATAGACAACCCAGTTATAGACCCACACAAATATGCCCATCTGATGTCTGTCCCAGTTTGTTTTTGATAGAGGAGCAAAAACCATTCGATGGAGGAAAGACAGCCTTTACATCAAATAAGATGTTGGAATAAATGAACATCCATAGGCATAAAAAAAATCCTATATGTAAGTCTCATATTTCATGCCAAACGAATTCTAAATGGATCACGGCCTTAGAAGTAAACTGTAAGACCACTGAACTTTTAGAGAACACAAAAGAGATATATTATCCATAAAGAAAAAAATTGACAAACCAAACTTCATCAAAATTAAAAACCTTTGCTCTGTGAAAGACTCCATTTAGAGGAAGACAAGTTATAGAGTGGGAGGAAATACTTGGAAATCAATTTGGATATTGGACAAAGGACTAGTAGTATCTAGAATATATATTTTAGAATATATATTTAAAAAAAACAACAGGGTCTTGGGGCACCTGGGTGGCTCAGTCGGTTAAGCGTCCAACGTCAGCTCAGGTCATGATCTCATGGCTCGTGGATTAGAGCCCAGCATCGGGTTCTGTGNCGGCTCAGGTCATGATCCCAGGGTCATGGGATTGAGCCCTAGGCCGGGCTCTGTGCTGAGTATGGAACCTGCTTAAAATTCTCTCCCACCTTTCCCCTGCTCACACTCTCTTCTCTCTCTTTCAAAATAAATAAATAAACTTACTTTAAAAAATTTATTAAAAAAACACTCAAAACTCAAGACTAAAAACAATAATCCAATTAGAAAAAAAGGGAAAGACATGAAGAAACCCATCACTAAAGAAGAAATATAGGCACCAAGAAGCACATGAGAAGATGTTCAGCATCATTAGCCTTTGGTGAAGTATAAAAGAAAACCAGAATATCACTACACACCTAGGAGAATGACTAAAATAAAAATTAGTGACATCCCCAAATGCCTATGAGGAAGTGAGGAAACTGGATCATTTAAACATTGCTGGTGAGAATGTAAACTAGGTACAGCCACTCTGGAAAATAGTTTGGTAATTGCTTAAATACTAAACATTCAACTACCATATATGACTCAGCGATTTCACTGCTGGGCATTTGTCCCAGGAAAATGAAGACTATGTTTACACAAAAAGCTGTAAACAAATGAACATAGCAACTTTATTCGTAATAGCTCAAACTGACCAGATATCCTCCAGCTGGTAAATGGCTAAACACACTGTGATACATCCATACCATGGAACACTACTCAGCACTAAAATAGGAAGGAACTCTCAGATGCACTCGATACACAAAATAAGCGGTATGAATCTCCGAGAGAATTTGCTGAATGAAAAAAGAGCTAATCCCGAAGTGTAACATACTGTAATATTCCAATTATATATTATTAAAATAACAAAATTATAAGGGTAGAGAACAGATTACAGTTGGAAGGAGGGGGTGGGGATGGGAGCAAAGTGGGTGTGGCTATAAAAGGGCAACAGGAGGGGTCTTTGTGCTTGAATGTCATAAGGGAAATGCTCTGCACATTGACTTTATCAGTGTCATTATCCTGGATGTGACAGGGTAGTATAGTTTTGCCAGACGTTACCACGGGGTAAAGTGGGCGAAAGGTACATGAGAGGGATCTTCGTACTGTTTTTTTACAACTGCATGTGAATCTACAGTTATCTCAAAATGAAAGTATGCTAATAAAATATGAGCATTAAACATCTTTTACAGTTCATAAAATGGGCTCTTTATTTTCAATGTTCATGCCATTCCAAAGCAATGTATTGGTCAGCTGCCTCCATCCCAGGCTTGAGAAGTTTACTATAACATAGAAAACTTCTCAGTTACTCAGAACTATATTTGGTCATAGATCAGGACACAACAGGGAAGTCCAAATTTAGAACAAATACTATCCCTACTGCATCCAAGATAGAACTAATTTAAATGATATATGATGGTTACCTTACTGAATTGTGGCATCTACCCCACCGCAAAGTAGTAACTAAATCTTTAAAAGTTGTGGTAACCTTTAGGGAACTTATAACATTAGGTTTGGCACTGGAAATAGGTCAGATGTGGTCAGGTACATGGAGAACGCCTTTAAATGAATTTAAAATGACCATAGCACCTGAAAGAATTTGAAAGAATGAAATAAAATACAATATTCTCCACATTATAATTTGGTGTTTTATTTCTAGAATCTGCTTTGACCTGAAAGCTTTTCATGATCAGCAGTCTTCAGCTATGCAAGTTACTAAAACCTTGTATCTTAGTCTTGGGCTAAATCTCAAATTTCTAGAGATGTAAACTTGCTTCTCATCTGCTCTGACTTCAGTATGCCAGATGCCATTACACAGTGGCATGAAACTTTCAGAAGGCATTAGAACCTGAAATTAGTACCAATAAGTCCTCACGGAGGCTAACTAGCTGCATTTCTAAGTTTTCCACCAATGCTAACAGGTTTTCGAATTAGCAACTACTGTCTAGCACTACTTACAGTAAACACTTAAAAATCTGTACTTTGGGTTGCCAAAGTGGGAATTAGTGCCCTTTCAAGTTTATTTAAAGACTCAGTTCAGTTCTAGGAGACTCCCTCTCAAACAAGTAGGGGTGTTATGCACATAACGACTGCACAGGAAATCTGGTTTTACCTTCTACCACTTATATTTGAAGGAGAAATGCCATCGCTACACAAAACCTACAGGAATCCCACTCTGAGTAATTAAGTGACCAACCTCTTAAAAATCTGCCAGAAACAGCTATGTCTATAAAAATCTACCTAGTGGGTCAGTTATTTAGTTCTATTTCTGCATTTAAGACGAGGATTATTTGGAGAAAAAGATAGCATGTAATTTTCTGTTAACCAAATAATTGCCAGAACTTAGGATTGAAATGGCTGTTCTGGTGAATTTAAATTACGAGAAAATGGGTTAACAGGAGAAGATATCATGTATTCTGTCAAATAAGCGGTATAGTGTCGTTCTTTTTGGGCTCCTGCTGGTGAAAATCTTGCTAAGTGTATTTCCTGGCTTAAGACATCAAGCTGTTCAAACCTTCGGGTAGACAGAAGAGGTCTGGGATCCACAGGGCAGTGTTTCATTTTCTTAAGTGAATCATGAAAATACACAAACAACTTTTTCTTTTTCCGGGAAAGAAGGCTGCCCGATGATGTTCTTTACCAGTAATGAGAATTTTTCATCATCTTTAAATGAACCAAAAATATCGTTTAACTCCTAACTTGCCCAAAAAACTCTATCCCGTTTTTTAAATATATTTTTTGCAGCAACCTGGTAATGTATAAACAGTAGTCATTCCTGACTTAAAAAAATATGCTGAATACATTACCCTCGTAAATTATCCTTTACTATTAAGGTGGACAAGGACTTTTTTCTTTATACAGGTTTTATCTTTTATTGTGTTCTTTTTCCTACATGAAGAAACAAAACATTACAGCAACGAGAAACACTATTCGGCACTTTTCTTGCTAAATCACAGACTAATGTTGTGGAACAAAAGGTCTTCAAAAATCATTTTTTGTTATAAATTTGTCCAAAAAGGTTGATATTCAAAACACTGTTTTTGTGTGTGTACAAAATTTTACATTTTTTAAAAAAGGCAGTGAAGACGGTGAAAGACCCAGGGGCAGCCTTGTTCAAAGTGCAGCATTCTGTTGATGACGCAGCCATTGCTGGGCACGCAGAGTGCTGTGGGGGGGCGAGGGTGTGTGTGACTCCAGACGCCGCCTTCATGGTTTCCTGTCGCCAGCCAAGCTCCATCTGGGCCCACTGTATGCTTTTCTAGATACTACTAAATACAAGCTGCATTACGTTGCGATGGCTCCCGTTATTCCTTTACCATCGATCACTGTGTAAAACCAAAACACGTTCCTATTTAATGGCCAGGACCACAGTCAAACACCTCATGCCACACCGTCGTTCAATTTATGCACAGAGGCTGGTTAATCTCAATCTGCGTTGCCCGAGAATGTCTTTGGAGCACATTAGGGTGAACAATACGTGTCAGCTGAGAAGGAAGCTTCTTGAGATTCCGTCGGACTCAGATTCAAATACGTGGACAGTCATAACAACGGCTCCAATTGTATTGTCCATGGTGGCAGCTTCACCTTCCAAAACATTCTGAAACTAACCTAAAGGAAACTTCAAGAACCTGAAAAACTTTGCTATTATTGTACTATTTTTTCATTTCATATTTTCAAATAGAGACTACTCTTTGTGTTACAAGTATTTTGGGGTCAAATTTTCCCTCGAAGTCAGTTATTTCTCAAAAGAATGCAAGCCACTAGAGTTCCTGTTTTTAATCACTGACCTGTGTCCCTGTTAAAATAATTTATAAACGATTAGGCTTTAAATGAAGGTGCTAAAATGATGCAAAACAATATTGTGCTTTTGCTATCACTGGGAACTTGCCATGAAGTGAACAGAATAAGTGAATCTGCTTGTATGAGAATAAACATTTTATCAAGTACAACTGTGGCAAAAAATGAACCGATCTGTGGGAACCAGTGGGAGTTTTATGTAGCCGTAAGATACTGGGTTATCACATGAAACAGCACACTTCTTTTCATGTTCGAGCAGGCCTGGTGGGCTTGCACTGACCTCAAATCAGGTAGTATCTGTACGAAGTTCCCTCCCCACAAAGCCCATCTCGTTACTAAAGCAAGCTGATTTGGGAAACACAGTCTCCAAGTTTCTAATCACTCACTCACAAGAACGTTTTCTACAGTCTCCTGTGGGAAAAAACGGAGTTTTGCTGACATGCAAGGCAGCTCCTACTAGTAGCAAAACTTGTCAAGACTGCCAAAATTAAACACCTTGAGTAAACTGGTAGTCCAGAAAGGCAGAAGAGCTGCTGTGTGGTTATGTCAAGTGCTGGTCCCACAAAAGCAGAGTCCTCATGAAATAGAACTATCCAGACACTTTTAAAATCATCTTTATTTTGGTTGCAAAGATACACTTTATTCACTTAATATTTTATTTGTTCCCATTTGGAGTCTCATAGCTCGCCATGTAAAACACTGACTTCACTATCAAACTGCTATATAAGAACATTGTTATAAAATACAAACTATAAACTAAGACAATCTTCTTTATAGTATTCAGATTAGTGCATCAAAACAACATTGATTTAAAAAGGCAAGTGAGTTAACTGGCAAACATCCAAATCGTTTTCTAATGAAGGATGGTACAAAACAGTATGCAAGGTAAACATTAAATTTTAAGTGTTAGTGCTCAAAAACAGCAATTCTGGGAGAGGTGCTCCCCAAAAGTAATTCTGACTCAAGGATATACATGTAGCCATAATTCCAAAGGATTTCAGGGAAGGTAATTAATTTCCCATCCTAATAGCTGTGGAAGTATACAACAGAATAACAAGTTGGATCTTCAGATTTCTAACATAGCATGAACTGATTTTTCATTCTCTTCCTCCAAATTACATGAAACACTTATGGTGACTACACATACCCCAGCAAGCGTCAGACTTAAACAGGTCCTATGCAAAAACAATTATCCTTAGTATTTTACTAGGCAATCTACAGCAAATGCTTAATATATATATATATACACATCAGGAGGATGAGATATTCTAAGAAATTATTCACTGATTTCATTTAGAAGTAAACAAGGGTCTTAAGAGAAAACTAACAATCAAAGTTAAATAAAATAGGTAACTTGTGCTGCTATAACCCAGAAAACAAAACAAAACAGCACAAACAGGTAGGTTAATTTTTTTTAAGTTACTAAGAATATTTCCTCTGCTGGCCCAAATCAAAATTACATTTGAGATTTTTAATTGAAGTCACACAAATCTGGGTGCATGTCACTCTGTGACAGAGACAGATGCACACAGAACACACACACACACACACACACCTTTAAATTTACTGATCCCAGAAGCTAAGTCAACAGGGCAAATAAATTATAAATGAAAGGCATATACATTGTGGACAAAACCTCAGAGTTACTAGATCGAAAACCACAGAAGTTATGCCAGCAGTGATACTGAGAAAAACTTTCAGTGTTAGAAAATACCCGATTGAATCCAAAAGAAACTTCCCCCGCCAAATAAAAAAAAGTATGGGAGCCATCCTTTATGCAATGGCTTTAAAATAATAATAATAATAAAAACCTACGATTACAGGAATCTTTGTACATAATTTAGAGAATGTAGTGCAACCGTGTGCTCCTTTAGAATTCAGCCTTTCACTTTCCATATGATGAGACCGAGAATTACAAGTCCGATGACAATGATAAAAATGATGATGCACAGGGTTTTCCTGGATTTGCGCTATAGATGCAAAAACAAAAAAAAACATGTTTACGTATGTAGGGGAGCATCTCCACAGCAACTGAAAATCTTTGGTTCATTTCTAGAGTAAAACCAATAGTAATTAACTGCCCTCAAATTTTTGGCTATACTTTTTTGCTTCTCCAAAATCTCTTCAAATACTAATGGCACTATTCTTTTAAAAAACAGTCTTCTTGAATTAATGGCTTAATTCAGGGGCTAATTATTCAACTTTTATCGTTAATTTTTCCGGGCTTAAAAAAAGAGACGCAGAGAAAAGTTACTGACTTAATCAACGGACTGAGGTTACCTGTGTGTAAAAACTAAGGACGGCTTAAAAGCGTACGCATTTAAAAATTTTAATTTTTATCAAAGAACTGCTCTTCAAAATGAATTCTCTGAAAATATCACCAAGCATGAACGCTTGGCAATTTTTCCTCAAGTATTCGTTTCCAGAATTCCCATTCTTTAATATCAACAGAAACTGCATTCAGAATCTCAACGTACAAAGAAAAACCAAACAGCTAAAAAGTTACAATACAGTCACTTAAAATGCAAAGGTTAAAAGTTTTGTTCCATTCTTCATTCCTGGCCCAGCTGCAGATTTCCAGATTTCTTTAATGGCTTGCGTTATCTCACAGCAACATGCAGGAATCCTTTTTCTTACAAAGTAAAAAAATCTGTAAATTTTCTTTGCGTCGACTAGTAAGAAGTCCCATAAAATTTCCAGAAAGATAGGTTTCTATGAAATTCTGCTGAAAACTGTAATGACTTTCAGTATACCACATTGTCAGCAACTTCTTCAAAGGAATATTCCTCATATGTGAAGCACAATTTCTCTCAAGTTTCAGTAGCATCTTGCCTACATAGTTTCCCCAGACTCCACTTGAGTACCACGGACATAAGTATAATACACCTTTAAGAACAATCACAGGCTCCCCACTCCAGGGCATGTCGCCCAGGGGCACCCTCCCTAGTGTGGGGTGGTGAGGTCCCAGACCACTGCAATGAGAAGAGCCTCTATCAGCTTCCCTTCCACTCATGGTTCACCCCAATCACATTTTGCAGAGGTGTGACTTTACTAGCAAGGCCTCCAAGGAGAAGTGGAGGGAGGCTGCTGTCTTCCCCAGTGCTTGTGCTGCAAGGCTCCTTCCTTCTCCCTCCAGGGCCCATGGGATTAAGTAGGGGGGCAGCTCCGGGTAAGGAGGTGGGAAGATTGGGAAGATGTGTTCCTTTTGCCCAGGGCGGATGCAGGCTGGCCCTACCCCAAGCAAGGGGAAAGAAAACTTGGAGACAGATCTCCACCCCTCCAAATTCCAAAAGCAAAACAAAACGGCATGAGAGCCTAGCTACTGATAAATCCTGCCAACCGCTGTGTTTGAGCAGCTGTTAACCTAGCATTTGTAGGTTACTGTGCGTGTGTGGATGTTCAACCATTCATGAATGAAACTATGGTCTGTGGTATTAATTTTTCCGAGCCGCACACCTGAACCACAGGCAAGTGGAAGGTAGAGGGAGTGAGAGTTACTGCATCACTGAAAACAGCTGGCCGTAACTCTGCAGTCTCGATAGAGCTTCACTGTTCTCTGTGTATCACTAAGGCTGCAGTGGTTTGTCTAGTGACAAATGGCACTGCAATGAAAGTAAGCTTCTGGGGTTAGTGACAAAAGTGAAAAGCAATTGAAAACACCTAAGATGGTGACTATACCTTAGATATTTTTATAGGAAGGCAACAAGACCTGAGAAAATAATGATAAACAACAAAAAGGGGAGTTTTAAAAGGGCCTTAACCTTAGTCTCCATATCCTGAAATACATGAACAGCTCATTGATCCTAATGTTTGTGGAGTGCTTTCACCTACTTTCTACTTGTCACATAGAGAGGGACTCCCTGTATTAACCTCATTCATGCAAGAGATCAATTCATTCCTGGAGGGTCTGCTAAATGCGGACACAATACCTATAGTGATCAGGGACACTCCAAGTGAATATAATTACCATAGGAATTAAGAGAACTCTCTAGAGCAAAGACCTTTGTCTTCTTAGTACAGAGAGGGTCATGGGCCAAAAAAAAAAAAAAAAAAAGGTGAAAGGAAAGAGTGAGATAAACAGAGAGGAGGGGTTGGCATCAGAGACCAACAGCTGTCAGAAATGCCCAGAGGTGTCAGGTGCTCCCCTCTGGACTCTAAACACGGAATCTCCTCTCCCTGTGGGCCACACTTCTGGTTCAACCCTGAGAATAGACAGGCTCACCCCAGTTTTACACTGACCGGCTATGTCTGACTTGTCTTCCATGGGATGACATCTTCTGATTGACCTCTCTCTCTCTCTCTCTCTCTCTCTCACACACACACACAGAGCTGAAAATCAAAGTTACTTTGCAGTAATTTACTGCAGTTAATATTACCTGATATTCTGCTGCCCTTGATAGCTGTTGGTTTGCTTGCTGAACGTGCACCTCTGCGTTTTCCACATTGGCTTCTATGCTATCTTTAAAATAAAACAGACATACACACATGCAAAACTGCAAGACGGTTGTTGATGCCCCAGTAAGAGAGCCGCATACAGCACAAGATTTCATTCAACGTAGGAGCAACCATACTCACTATTCAGATGTTAACGTTAATACTATGTGGGCAAAGTCAATTTTTTTTTGGTTAAATTTGTTTTTTGTTTGCTATAACTCTTCCCTATACTATTTCTCAAAGGATCCAAAGGACACACAAATATGTGAAAAGAAACCGGATCATCTTCACTACAACCCAGCCCCAGGTCTACCTGGTTAGCCCCAAAGCGTACTATTTAGTCTGTGGGCTCCCGTGGCCAATGTGGTACTAACCATCTAACAACTGTCCCTGAGGGTAGATACAGAGTATCAAAAACCACCTGCTCTGTGGGGCGCCTGGGTGGCTTAGTCGGTTAAGCGTCCGACTTTCGCTTAGGTCATGATCTCGCGGTTCGTGGGTTCGAGCCCCGCGTCGGGCTCTGTGCTGACTGCCAGCTCAGAGCCTGGAGCCTGTTTCAGTCTGTGACTCCCTCTCTCTCTGACCCTCCCCTGCTCACGCTGTCTCTCTCTCTCTCCTAGAAATAAATAAAACATTTAAAAAAAAAAAAAAAACCACCTGCTCTGTGGTTCTCATCAAGCTACTTCTGTGCCGAAACCCACCCTCCCCGGGTCCACCCGCCTTCCTAAGTTCTCCTTCCCTCGCTGCTCCGGCCTAGAGGTAGAAGCGGGGTCAGCTGCACGAGACCACTGCCCTCCCTCTCCCTACCAACTCTCAGAGTAAAGCCCACGCTTGCGAATACATTCAACCCCCTAGTAGCAAACCTACAGACCTCATAGTCTTGCCTTCATTCCTGGAATACTGTAGCTCTAGATTCACTTTGATGCTTCTCCTATTATACAAATTGGTGATTTCACGAGTCAATTGTTGGCCTGCTAATACTTGGCCTCCTCACTGCCCTGACCACTTTTTCAAGGATTTTGCCTATTCTCCTGCCCCAGCCACCCACCTCCATGACTGTATCCCAAACCTCATCATTACAAATAACTTCAGTTTCTCAATAAACTCAGTTTCACACCTCACTCTCTGAGCATCACTACTTTTACCGCACACTCCTTCAAATACCGTGACTTCACTGACCCTAGCCCTATGTCATTGTCCCTCAACACACTTCACCTTCCTCCTTCCCCAGCTCAGATCCCCTGGGCCACCACTTACCCAACTTCCTTACATTCCCCCTCGGCTCCCTTGCCACCTCCTGTAGTCAGATTTATGAGATAAAACCCCAACCTGCACCCTCGCAGCTGATATGGGTGCAAAAAACCATAACTGACATCAATTTATTTCACCTGAAATTCCTGACTGCCAAGCAAGCCTACTTCATTTCAACTGGTCCCTCAAACTTAACATTTCCAAAAACTGTTGATTCCTAGCCCTCTAAACCTGCTTCAGTTTAAATTTCTCCATCTTAGAAAATGGCAACATCATGGTGTTCCTTGGCTTGCCCAAAACCTTAAAGAGCTGTCCTTGAAGTACTTCTGTCTCATACTCTCATACCCACATCTAGCCAGTCAGTAAATCTTTCTGGTTTTACATTTATTTTAAAAAAAAATTTTTTTTTAATGTTTTTTGTTTATTTCTAGGAGAGAAAGAGAGAGACAGCGTGAGCAGGGGAGGGTCAGAGAGAGAGGGAGTCACAGACTCCGAAACAGGCTCCAGTCTCTGAGCTGGCAGTCAGCACAGAGCCCGACGCGGGGCTCGAACCCACGAACCGCGAGATCATGACCTAAGCGAAAGTCGGACGCCCAACCGACTAAGCCACCCAGGCGCCCCTGGTTTTACATTTTAAAACTACCCAGAATTCCACTACCTCTCACCACTTTGCTACTTCCATCTTGATCCAAGGCAACACATCACCCACCCAAATTGCAGCAATCATCTTTAAAGCGGTCTCTCTGCTTTTGGTCTTGCCCTTTTACAGTCTGCTTTCAAACTAGTAGCCAGGGTGAGTGTTTTAAAACCTAAGTCAGGGGTGGCTGGGTGGCTGTTGGTTGAGCATCCAATTCTTGATTTCAGTTCAGGCCATGATCCTAGGGTCATGGACCGAGCCCCAAATTGGGCTCTGCACTTAGTATTGACCTACTTAAGATTCTGCTTCCCTCTCTCTGCCCCTCTCCCCTACATGTACTCTCTTTCTTTCAAAATACAGTATAATACAATACAAAAACCCTAAGTCAGATAATAACACTGCTCAAATCTTCCTGTGGCTTTCCATCCATTAATAATAATGAAAGTCCTCACAATGTTTCAGGATCCTACATGATGCTGCACTTTATGGCTCCTGACATCATCTCTACCTCCCTCTTGCTCACTTCACTCACCAAAAGCATCAGACATGTTTCTACCTGAGGGCCTTTGCACCTGTCCCTTGCTCTGCCTAAAAGATTTTCTTGTACTTGCTCCCTTATTTCCATAAAGTCTTGGCTGAAATGTCACCTTTCAGTAAGGTCTTTCCTGACTACCCTAGTAAAGCTGTAACATTCTCTGCTGCGAGCAGCCCCATCCTCCTGCATTTGCTATTTTCCCCAATAGCAGTAATCAGTATTTATTTACTTTTCTTTCCTTTTACAAAAATTGTCTTTCTCCTCCAATTAGATTATAAGAATCATGAAGGCAGGGTCTTTTACCATTTGTTTAATTTCAGCTAAATCCTCAATGCCTAGATTTGTGCTTGGATATAGCAGGCACTCAATGAATATTTACTAGATGAATGGTTTTTGAAATTTTCTCCCATGATCTACTGTAACTACAGAGAAAGGCCAGAATGGACACAAAATACTTATTTGTAGTAAAGTATAGGTCCAAGTATTTCAACTGAACCAAATTCAGAAAATCTACTAAATGTATCTTTAGATACATCTACTGGGATCTTGTTTCCAAATGATAAAAATGATCAGGACACTGATCAGTGCTGACAGTTATACCTTAAGTGAAAAACTATCACATTTAAAACTTATAGGGAGTCTTAGTCACGGATTTTTTTAAAGAATTTATAAGAGAATGCTCACCATCTAGTACAACTAAATTAATCTACCAAAAAGATATTAGAATAAATGATTAGGCAAATGGCTCCCTAGTCCCTCAAATCTAAAAGATAAATGGCATGCACAATTATAAACACCAGAAAGTGCTTGGTGTGATGAGAATGAACAGGGATTAAGACGGAAACCAGGGGTCCTGCAAATAAGCAGCGACGAGGCTATGTGGTGCCGTCTGTGGTCTCCACAGCAGAAGGCTCTGATTAGATTTGGGAACTCAGAAAAGAACCTGAAGCTAGTTGATTCCATCAGTAGGAGCCAAAAAGGAGATCTGTTTTAGATAATGCCAAGGGTGACAGTTTGTCTGTTGTAGAGGCTGTACTTTTAATTCTAAGGCATCTGAAAGAGAGGCGCTACTCTTGCTTGAGAAGTTACCACAGGCAGGGGTCCCTGGGTGGCTCAGTTGGTTAAGTGTCCACCTTTGGCTCAGGTCATGATTTCGGGGTTCGTGAGTTCAAGCCTGTGTAGGGCTCTGTACTGATAAGCTCAGAGCATGGAACCTGTTTTGGATTCTGTGTCTCCCTCTCTCTCTGTCCCTCCCCAGCTCATGCTCTGCCTTNGTCGCTCAAAAAAAAAAAAAAAATAAAAAAAAAAAAAAAAAAAAAAGAAGTTACCACAGGTAAACTGCTGTAGCCTGCTCCCACCTCAGTGGGGCTTACCTATCACATCTCCTTGCTCGTGAATCATCATCCCCAAATCTTTAAATATTTCATTAATATCCATAATATCAGCCTGAGAGAAAAAAAAGTACATATTATTATAATCAGAAATTCAGCTCCCAACCCACAAAAGGGGAAAATTAAGTGAGAATGCATTTAGACTTAAACCATAAATTGTGGAAGTATCAGAAAACTATTTTACTATAATTAACCCTAAGTGACATGACCTTGAACAACTGTAACCAGTTCTTTAAAAGTAAGTTTGTGACATTAAAACTACCAAGCATAGAAAACAGGAATCTATAAGAGAGAAGGGCCCTGGGTTACTGAGTTTAGTGAACGTAATCCGATAGTTTTGTTATCACTAGCAGTACTTCCTCCTAAGAATAAAACATATTATTGTTAGGCTGTATTTCTAGTAAAACTGACACATCAATTTGACACTGGAAAAGTACAAAACATTAGGTATAAATTTAAAATCTCACATTAATACATTTGCAGTCAAATGCTCTACCACGGAGCTATACCCCCTCACATTAATAAATCTGATTATGCAATGGAACAGTGATGAAGTTATCAATTTACTTTTCTTTAGTATATGATAACTTTTATTTTGTCCTATTAAAGAGTAAAGTTTAAATATGTTATTGGGGGGTAATTTCCATATTCATCCTGTGCCTTATTTCCTCGTCCATAAAATGGTGATGATGACAACAGTTAACTACTTCACAGTTTTTACGGGAACTAAATGAGATCATGCAAAGAACTGATCACATGGTGCTTGAAAACCCTTAGTAAACTGAGCTACTGGTAGCTATTATTAGCCTACCTTCTAGGGAATATGTAGCTTCCAAAAGAACTGAGGCTCACTAAACCCTTTAGAGCTCTTTGAGGTCAAGAACATGCTACAGAGAAGTAAGATACGTGTAAAGTCCCCATCGAGTCTTATTCATTCAGGTCTGAGGTGCACCACATGCTACGGAAACCATCCAGACCCCCTGAACACAGATCTCTGAACCGAGATTTCCTCCATGTGAAGGACCTGAGGTGACCCGACAGGATAAAAAACAAATTTGGAGACAAGGCAGGTCTGTCCTCTCATTTTAGCACAAATTCTAAAGAGATTTATTTTTAAAAAGGGAATTATTCCCATCTGTAAGAAATGCCACCACCACACTGATACACTGAGTTTTCTTTCCCAGCCCCTCCCCTAGCATCATCACGAACACGCTGAGGACATAGCAGCCAACCAACGGCCATGTAAAGCTTACTTCAAGTTGCCTAATGGAAGACTCTCTCTCATGAATAAGGCGGAGGTCATCTTCTGTAATTTCTTCATCCTGCACCTGCACCTGAGGTTGAGCTTGGCTAACAGACAGAATATGGGGGAAAAAGAAAAGACTGGTATTAAAATAGTGGGAGTTCTTTCCTTATTTAAGAAATACAAAATAGAGTATCTCTTCTTCAAAGTCAGAGAACTGTTTAAATTTCCTATTTAAATTTTAAGAACAGAAGTATTAATCAAATTTTATGCATGTTTCATTTCACTTACATTGTTTTTAGAGTTATTATTTAATTACTGGAAGTTATATTTGGCAAATGAGCATGTCTTCCTGTTGACTTCAACCTCACATGAGGAAATAATCTACATCAAATAATTAAGTCAATGTTTATTTGGATACATCATTATTTACAAAGTGTTACTGCTATATTGGAATAGTCCCTCTCTCTATTTTTTAATGTTTATTTTATTTATTTTGAGAGAGAGAAAAAGAGAGAGAGCAAGTGAGCAGGGGAGGGACAGAGAGAGTGAGGAAGAGAGAGACTCTCAAGCAGGCTCTGCCCTTTCAGCACAGAGCCTGACATGGGCTCGAGCTCACAAACCAGGAGACCATAACCTAAGCTGAAATCAAGAGTCAGACACTTAACCAACGGAGCCACCCAGGCACCCCAGAATATTTTATATATCTATAATTTTATAAACTATTTTGAAAAAAGATTCAAATTTATTGCTATTTATAAATAACTGAGGACATTTATGATATAATAAACTGAAAGGGACCCTAATGTATAAAATGAATTTGGAAAATTATCTTTTGATCAGTATGGTTTGTATTTCTTACCTTTCCCAGGATACAAGATTCCTCTCCCTTGAGCTGTCCTCAGGAAAACCACCCTGAATAATTTAGGAATAGAATGGATTGAGAAAGGGCAAAGAAAAAACACACAACACTTAACATTTTCCCCTATGATAATCTAAACTGATTTATGTACACATGTGCATGCATGGGTGTGGAGAGAAATGTTCTTGTTCTAATTTTTTAGATCAAGTGCTTCAAGTAACATTAAAACTGTATCCTAAGCTGTCAAGAAAGGAATTCACTAAATATTCTAAAGGGCCAAATAATAAATATTATTTGATTAGTATATAATAGGCTCCTGGAACCTCTACATTAGGAACAAGGAAACAACTTGCAATAGTTTCTAAGGGAATTTAAAATTAGATTAACTCAAAATTCCACCTTAAATTATGCTTATGTTTATTTTCTCCAGGCTTATATTTTCAATATTCACACAATAATTCACTGTTCATTTCCATCATCTCCATATAACCCAGGACTAAAGTGTTCCCTTCATCAGCCCAGATGCCAAGCGATAACTTCTAGTACAAATCACTGTGGGAATTTCACTCAGGATCTGTCTGACCCCTTGTCTTTTCTGACAAAATGTCTCTACATTTTTATACAGTAATCTGTAATCTTTGGTTCCACAACATGGACAAAATAACCACAACAGTACAGAACTACCATCCTTCTTAAAATGGAACAACCTGAAAATAAATAATCAAGTATTAATTTCCAGGATAGTCACAGATCATTCTGACTTAAAAAAAATGTCAGTGGGGCCTTTCAAGGGAACATCATGTTCACTTTAGAATGGCTCGTTAAATACTCACAGATACTCTGGAACTGGCTCTCACTCGAGCAACAAACTCTTTCTCTTTCTCGGCAGCTTCCCTCTGGACCTTTTGAAAGTTTGTCAGTGATGTCGTGAATTGAGCCACTAAGCGATCCTTCTGTATTTTCCTTTGACGCTAGAGGAAAGGGGAGAAACCTACTAGAATCAAGTTGTGAAGTTCTAGAGAATTCGCAGAAGTTGTTTCACCACTAGCTGGCTCTTTACTTTATTCTGAAATTTTCACTTGCTCTCCAATTATGGGCCCTCACTGATTAACTCTCAATAACATTTTGACGATATGACCAAATACCATGTATATTCACCACCTTGAGACAAAAGGTCCATAATGTTGGGTTTCTCACCTCATATCTTCATCCTAAAGACCTGGCCATGATTTTGAGGTTATTCTGAAGTAGCTCATTTTGTTCTCTTTTTGGGAAAATAAAAGCTTGTACTCTTACCTAAGTAATAACTTCCACTAAGTAATAAGCAAGGAAACAAGTATGTGCCCCTAGGAAACCTTGCATCTTGAATGAGTGTGCCCGTCGCATGGAGTCAGCCCTGGAAAGCCAGGAAACAATTACTCAGGAAGCATTTTCTGAGCACTTGCTTAATTATGGGTAAGAGCAACTTCATGGAAATAATTTCTGCTTTATTGAACCACAGGATACTACCTGGGCAATTAAATATAGTTTTGTGTTCTGTGAACTAATCTCAAGTACAATTTGTCCCCCTTGATTTCCTTTCTAGCATAACAGTTCAAAGACCCTACAATGCATGTGATTTCTTTCGCATTCAATACATCAACAATGTGTCTTAAGGCTGGATACCTGTTCGCTGGGTGTGGTGGGCAGGGATCCAAACTCTTTAATGTACTTATCGGTCTCTTTGGCAAGTTGGTTAGTATACTGCTGCTTCTGTTGCCTACAGTGAGAAAACACACATTATAGCCAAAGAGCGAAGAGATTTCTTTAAGTTACAATGCTGCCAGTTGAATCGATCCTGATGAATACTTTGATAAAAATCATCCCCTTCTTTTTTATAGACTGGCTCTAAATTTTCTCTATGAAAACAAAAATGTTCAGGTTCTATTTTCTGATAGATAGTGAGCAAATATTACATGGAAAGTTCTTTACTCACACCGGGCAACCAAGCTTTGAGAAATCAGCAGTCATTTAGAAAGGAAGATGACTGGAGCCACAGCCAGACTGCGGGATATGTGATATTTCAGATAAGTAGCGGGGGACGGGGTGGGGGGCTTCTGTCTGCATCCCACAACTGGAGGTCAGTTGAATAAATGAAAAGGATCAGTCTCCTGAGACTCTGTCCAGTTCTCAGGGCTGGAGGTACATCTATCCTCTCCTCTTTCTCTATCTGGACATTTGTATCATTATACATACTTTAAAAAACAGGCAGGAAGAGGTAATAAATAATAATACACATCTACTATTTTCCAAATTTGCTGTGGAAAAAATAATAGTATTTCTCTGTAAAGAGAAAGAACAGAGTAAGAAATAAGTTATATCAGTATTTGTATTTATCTTGCTAGCTAGCTTATAAAGTAAAAAGTCATATTTTTAACTAAAGAACTTGACTCTTAAAAAAAATAAGCTTATACCAATGTGAGGCTTTACAAATTACAACATTAGTGCTTTTCATATATTATCTCTCATTTTAAACACCTATATGAGCCATCCTTTAAAATAATGAGATACTATATAAGAGTATTTTAAAGTATAGAGAACTGTATTGGACTGATAAAGAATTACTAACTACTGTTATCTACTTACCAAATCTCCTACCTTTAACAAACCCTTCAAAATCTTTAAGAAATGAAATATAGCTAAATTTCTGAAAAGAAGACTTGATTGGTATCTACTTATTCACAATCTCTACTATCAACCTTAGCAAGATATTATAACTATTAAGAATTATGTGTTTCTATTCCATTTTAGTTTAACAAATGATGGTTTATTACTTAATCTTGGGGCATTCTTATTACCCCAACATCTCTGCACTACAGAAAACATCAATATAAATTAGACCTAACTATAAATTCTTCAAATTTTTTTCATAAGAAACATGATTTCCTATCACTTATCTTTAAACTTCTTGCTCTCTGCAATTTTTCCCTTTTTTTTTAAGTTTACTTATTTATTTTGAGAGAGAGAGAGCACGTGAGGGGAGGGGCAGAGAGAGAGGTGAGAGCAAGAATCCCAAGCAGGCTCCCACAGAGCCTGACGTGGGGCTCGAATTCACATGATCCACTCAGGTGCCCCAGCAGTTTTTTCTTCTATAGCTAATATTGTTTCCGATCTCATTTACTACATATTTTCTACTTGAAATTGGGCTGTAACAGCACTGAATTAAGATTTAAGATTCAGGGGGCACCTGGGTGNAAAAAAAAAAAAAAAAGATTTAAGATTCAGGTTCAGAATGATGTTAGGCAAGTCATCAAACCCTCACAAGACCTATTTTTCTTACAAGCAAAATGAAAATAATTATTTTGATCCATGTATTTCACTCTAATTTTGTAAGATTCATTCATTACACATTTGTGAGAAAATGTGTAAAAATACTGTAAAATCTGTAACATCACCAAGTATTATTGCTGTTCTTCTAGCAGCATATTAATTTACTGAAACATGTACTGCACCACTTCATTAGAACTTTTTATTTTATTTTTTTTAAACAGAGGCTAATGCTTTCTGAAATTCAAGGATTTAGATGTAAGTTTTTAGAAGGCTAACAATTCGTATTGAAGAAGTACTGGATCTAAACCAAATAAAAATCTAGTTGCTGAAGGACTTGTTAGCTACGGGAGGTAAATCATGTAAATAGAGAAGCTTAGAGTATCATTTTTCAAAAGCCATCAGAACAACCTATTCAAAAAGGTCAACAAACAGCTCTGCTCTGCTAAGGTCAGCTAGCTCTTCGAAATAAGGAAAAACATCTGCTTACCCTGAACAAGGAAAAACCTGCACAAAAACTTGGTTCAAATAAGGCAGCTGAAAAATTTCATTAATTTTTCATTGTTTCTCCAGTGAACATAACACTACACACCATCAAAGCAACATAACAGTGGTGTTTTCTTTCTTTCCTTTTCTTTCTTCGTTTTATTAAATACTTACAGCTGTTGCCTCAATTCAGGTGAATCTTGAGGCGTTCCAAGTTGATTCAGCGTCCTCTGTATTTCCACAGCTATGATGGAAAATAAATGTATCATTATTACAAATGTTATGGCAACATATATTAAGCTAGATTTTAATACAGGTAATTGGGCAATTAGAAAAAGAAAAATAAAGAGATGAATATAGAAAACGTTAACTGAGAAAAAATTAAAAATGAGTGGTTTATTTAAATCTAGTTAGTTAGAATAATGAATTCATTTTCAAGAGGAAATTGCGTGGGGAGGTTAACATGTAAAACTGTACTTATGATCCAGAAATATTATTTTCTCCCCTGTCCCCTCAGATCATTTAAAACAATGGCACATGGACTTTCACTTATCTCCACAGGCATAAAAACTATGAGGAAAATAATTGTAACAGTTACATAAGTTAGTAGAATATAAAATGAATGAATTATTGTTAATAAACGGGAGGAATAATGGAACTGAAATGATTATTTTGTAATTTTCTGTGTAATAATAGATGCAGGCAAGCATCATTAAAGAATGCTGTAACCACAGGACAGTCACAGAATCTCAAATCATCCCCACACAGGGCGCCCTGAAGGCTCAGTCGGTTAAGCATCCAACTTCGGCTCAGGTCATGATCTCAAGGTTCGTGGGTTCGAGCCCCGCATCAGGCTCTGTGCTGACAGCTAGCTCAGAGCCTGGAGTCTGCTTCAGATTCTGTGTCTCCCTCTCTCTCTGACCCTCCCCTGTTCATGCTGTCTCTCTCTCTCTCTCTCTCTCCCTCTCAGAAATAAATTAAAAAAAAAATCATTCCCACACAGATGACACTAATTATAAAAGAATTAACTTCATCTTAGATAAACTTGCTGCTTACAGCAAAATGATCCAATTCAGCAGCACCAATGAGACAACCTGGCAGGATGAGCTTCCTGACAGGATGCAATGAGAAGTCACAATAGGATCTATGAAATGTTTAACCTGAATCTAATCGTGAGGAGAAAAAAATCAGACCAATCTAGACTGCAAGATAATCTACAAAAAAACTGGTCTAGGCTTTTAAAAATGTCAATGTCACAAAAGGTGGGGAAGAGACAAGGCAAGGGGGCCTCTCAAATTAAAGAACTAAAAGCACCCAAAGGGTAATGCTGGATTTTGGAGTGGATTCTAAATCAGAAGAAAAAACATGTTATACGATAAAACGTGGGGCAACTGAAGAAACATGGATTCGATTTTGAAATTCGAATTTGGAGAGAGAGATACTGAACTTAAGTGTAAAAACGACAACACCTGGTGAACCCAGGTAAAGAGACTAGTTCAGTGCACTATCCTTGTCTGTAGGTTTCAAACATTTAAAATGAGAAGTCAAGAGGTAAAATTCATGCTAAGCTCACAAAGCCTATAAACACTCCCAACTTTATTTTAAAAAAGATTATTCCTCACAAAAAGGGAGGTCTGATAGCTTTATGCATGTGTGCAGACAAATAAAATGTCAAGCAGAAGTTGAAAATCCGTCTCAAAGTAAAGAATTTACACATTTCCAAAAACAAGAGAAAAATGACCCAATCCACCCACTCTTTTGATTTCAAATGAGTGGTTTATTTATACTGCTTAAATGTTTTTAAACAGCCATTATTTATTTATGGGATCAAGGGACTGACTGTATCCTAAATGCAGGGTAACTTTTGTTCATTGAGGATGATGTAATGACACTGCTTTCAAGTCAAAGCTGAAAAATAGAAATACTGAGAAGGAATCATATAGCATATAGTAACTGTTAACCATTCAGCTAGTTTCAAAAGAATTTCTTTTAGCCTTTTTTGGCGGAGAGGAGTAGGAGATAGGAGGGCAGAGAAATCTTGTTTGCTGCCTGCTATTAGCTATATGTTTCCTTCTGAAACTCAACATTTCTTGGACCACCTCCTCGGGATTAAAAGCTTTTATTTAAAAAAAAAAAAAGTATGTTGATAAGACAAACTATAGCATGAGCATTTATCCTGTCATTTAAAAAGGTCATACATATTAGGAGTGCCTGGGTGGCTCAGGTGGTTGAGTGTCCAACTTTCTAATTTCAGCTCAGGTCATGATCTCAGGGTCATGGGATCAAGTTCCACATCAGGCTCTGCTCTGAGTGTGGAGACTGCTTGATTTTCTTTCTCTCTACCTCTGCCCCTCTCCCTAGCTTACACATGCCTGCCCTTTCTCTCTCTCCCTCTCTCTCTCTCTCAAACCAAAACAAACCAGTCTTACTAAGTGGGAGAAAACAGATTATTAAAGAAATGACATCCAGAAAACTAACTAACCACTTGGGAGCTAAAACAGAAAACTACCTTACTCATATAGCAAAATAAATCTGTGATTATTAAGTTAAATACTAAAAACTGGAAATCATTAAACTGCTATATGAAACTACACACATAAATTTATTATATGATCTTGGAGTGAGGGATAAAATATTATCTAAGCATGATCTAAAACTAAACACCATGAAGAACAATATGACAAACCTGACAACACACAAAAAAAATTTTTAATGCTATATGAAAATGTGTATCTGTATTGCTAATACATATCACGTGTGTGTGTAAAACATCTGCATCATGTGAACAAAGAGGTTAATATCCCTAATATATAAAAAAAACTTTTATAGTTTTTATAAAGTTTTACAAAAAAAACTCCTACAAATTGCTAACTGAAAAAGTCCAGTGCAAAAAGGGTAAAAAATGTCATTAAATTTAGTTATATTTATTTAACTATATAAATATAGTTAGCAAATAAACATATCAGAAATTCAACTTCACTGATAATCAACTTTTCACATATCAGATTGGTAAAAGTTAAGAGAAATTAACTACGTTTATTACCATCAAAATTACCATCAAAAGCCTTAAAAACAAAAGGTAGGGACATATATAAGAAGCATTACCCATAATGCATGCAGACCTGCAAATAACTGAGAAAAGGTCGAACAAGCCAGTACAAAAATGAGCCAAGAATAGGGACTTCAAAATTATTCAAGCCTATCCATCTTAAAAAGCATGAACAACCCTCACATATGAATGCTAAGTAAAACTGTTCAGCCCTTAGAAAAAATTAAGTAGAACTGCTTCTAATAGGCCCAGCAGGAACCAATCCGCCAAGTGGTTATCTCTCTGGTATTTTTAACTGATACACTCAGCAACCCCAGCTTTCACGCTTACTCCCTGAGTGAAGGCTCTTACAGGAAAGGATTCAGAAGCTCCTAAGGGCTCTGCACTCTAACAGAACAGTAAACCAAGAGCAGCACCCTGTGGAAACGCTCAGAAATGCCACCACAAGCTCAAGGTAGTGATGCCTCTCCTATTCTCATTTAACTGGCCCATCTTGAGATGCAAATAGTCAAGACAGCTTAGCAGAAGCCTACTGAGATGGTGACTCCAGTGGCAATGATCCCCAAAATGGGACCTGTTTATGGAATGGATCATCACAATCTCTGGCACCACGTATCTAGTGCTGATACAGTAAACACTTCCGGCTCTATCCTAAAAATAGAGAACACGGGAAGGGGTCACATTCAACTGGGTGGTACAGCAGCTAGCCTTCACGGCCTCACCTCAGGGCTGCATACGTTTGCCTCTGTACTCCAATTTAGTGTCCAAAGATACTGATCATCTCCTCTGACAGAATACTGAATAGTCCAATACGCTGTTTACATTTGCTTTTAAGACCTGAGGAGCGAGAAGTGACATCTGCTCTTAGGTGCCTTGGAAGGACGGAAGTATGCCAGCAGGCAGAGGACAAACTCTATGAAAATACAGGGCCCTCTTTCCCCCTGGTCCATTAATCTGTACGGACTGCCAACACACTTCGGCAAAGTAAATGACAAATGGCTTTCTTTGCTGTCTCAGCTACAAATAGGGAACAGTGCTAGTTTAGACTTTTTACACTGCTGCCGTTTTACTGAATGCTCCAAAAGGTTGCCAGCTCTAGCTTGAACCCCCCAAAAGAGAAGGCTATCCAGCTAGCTCGCGTGGCATCACAGGCGCTCTACACTTGGCTATAATCACCTAGGTGATCTAATGCCAACTTAAGTGCCTGCAGTATCAGGATACTCTATACAAGTAGGTGCAAGTCCCAACAGGAACAAACACAGGAATCCTTTAGAATCCTGGAGCAATCATGCTCCCTTTGCAACCAATGTTATCCTTTTGAGGAGTAAGTCTAGTCTTGCTACTGAGCCTGGGGGAAAGAGGAAACAATGTCAATACCAGGTAACCAGGTGACCGAGCTGCCCATTACCTAAATTGGGTTATTACATTATCTTGTTAGTTCTCTATTTTGTTCTGTGGATGTCAGACTGTCCCTTACCCCCACTCCTACAGCGTCAATGGGGTAATAAGCTAGCTATGGTGCAGGGATAAAAGTCATACATAGGCTCACCAACACGGACTTCCCCTTCCACAGACCATCAGGATTACTGGCAACGCCATGTACCAAACTGCAGCAGCAGCGGTCAAAAGTAAGGATGTGAAATGGTGCCACTCTTGGGGGTATTTGCCAGCCACCCAGTGAAAAGATAACAATGTTTCTTCCATCCTGAATGAGAAAGAATTTTATGTTCACTGAAGGAGTGATTATGGATTTTGTTATGCTTCCTCTACTCTCCTCCCCCCATGTTTCTACCAGTTTCCTAATCCATGGATTAGTCACAAGCACGGTATTCCACACACCCGGTTCTGATTAAGATTACCCACTTTACAGAGAAAAAGAAGGCCAGATCATCCAAAGACAATGGAGTTCATTGGTCTGCCAGTACCCCATTATCCAGAAGCTGCTGGACTTCTAGAATATTTACTGGCCTATTTTAGCCTCCTTTATGGTGTCCATTGGGAGACAATATCCTGGCAAGGCGAAATTCTGTCCTCCAGGAGGATCTTTATGCTCTCTCAAAGAACCACCACTCCAGGGTGCTGTTTTACCCACAGCCAGGAAGACACCTTGGGAACTAAGTGGTAAAAGTGAAAAGAATCATTTCACATTTGCACCTCACTACCCATCTGCAAATTTCCTTCCATGTGCTGCGGTTAACTTAGAGACAAGATTCAAGTGAGGGAAACAGCCACGTCTGGACCCGAGCAGAAGCTGAGGTCCCACGTAGCCATCTGGGGCCCGAACAGTAGAGTGTCCACTGAGGTATCTGTCAAAGGGATGGAGGAGGAGAGTGTCCACACACCACAGTGAGAAAGAGGAGCAGAAACACACCCTAGGGGGTGGAGCTGGAGAGAACGAGCGAATTCTGCCATCTGCAATCAAGATGATGTGAGCAGGCGCAACAAGGACCCGGACTATTCTAGACAGACTAGAGGTAGAATGAAGGCAAAGACACATGGAGTGACTAATAAAGGAGAAAACAGCACTAATGCAAACCCCAGCCTTGCTTCTGGCTGTGGACCAGCAACTGGGCACCTGTCAACATTTTCTCCCTTGTTCGGCCATGTATAGACTTAGAGATTTTAACTACCTGGTCCC